>NC_142491.1:9784660-10119116 GCF_965113065.1 Corylus avellana
ATACATGTTGTTATTAAAATAACAACATGTAAGCCGGATCCGACAATGAGATAGTAGTTTAGGGAAGTATGTATACTTTTCCTAAAATTCTAATCAAACAAGAGAAAAAAGCCAGGTGAATGACCAAAATCTTCCATTTGTCAATTAACTTGCATTAGGGGTGGCCGGAATTAATAAGATTAAAACTCAACATCCAATGGACGTTAAATCATTGCTTGTCTCCTTAGCAGCACTTAGAATATTTAATTGAAATAGAAGGTGAATGATGAAAACATAGTTCAAACTCAAGATTTCTGATACTATGATAAATCACAAGTTATTTCAAGAGCTTAAACAAATAAAAAAAAATATTTATTTAATCATTTAAACATCGCACCCGAGCCTTGATCAATCCTTGTTAAAAAAAAAAAAAAAAAAGGTTCAAAATTTAGTTAGGACCGACACATTATATTGTAAGATAATTGTGAAATAAAAATATAATATAATACTAATCTTACTAAAATTTGTTTGGCTTTAACACTATCATTTTTATGAGGAAAAAAAAAATTGAATTGGGCTCACTATTTCAACCAGTCAATACAAAGTATATATTCCCAATTTTCTATCTCTTGCAGAAGACCTCAAGGGTTCAACCCCATTTCACATTTTAGTTTTGTGTGGGACAATGGCAGTAAATATCGGAAACCAAAGTCTTCATTTCACTTTTTAATTTTGTGTGAAACCAATGATCGCATCACTTTTCTAGTCCTTTATATGGAGAAAGTCGTGTGGG
Organism: Corylus avellana; assembly: GCF_965113065.1. Classification (NCBI taxonomy): domain Eukaryota; kingdom Viridiplantae; phylum Streptophyta; class Magnoliopsida; order Fagales; family Betulaceae; genus Corylus; species Corylus avellana. The sequence goes on from NC_142491.1 coordinate 9,785,433, forward strand.
GTTCGATTGGACGTTCATAAATGGGAAAATGGAATAAATGGACATTTTGAGAATTTATAGTTATGTTTGGCAAGGAAGAGCCCCTGTAGCTGGAACAGCACTGTTTCAGTTACAGTGCCAATGGACACGTGGCTGACTTTTTCATCTTAATTTTTTTTAAAAAAAAGCAAAATATTAAAAAAAAAAAAAAAAAAGAAAAAGAAAAAGAAAAAAGCAGGAGAACGCTGGGGTGGTTCCAGCCACCCCTTGGCCAAAATGGGGTGGCCGGACCACCCCATTTTTGGCCAAGGGGGTGGCTGGAGCCACCCCTAGGCCGATCTGGGGGTGGTTCGACCACCCCCATGGTCAAGGGGGTGGTCCGGCCACCCCCTTGGCCAAAAAAAAAAAAAAAAAAAAGGGAACGGGTGCATTTGGGGGTGGCCGGACCACCCCCAAGGGGCTGGGGTAGTTTCGGCCACCCCATACGGCCGGTGTGGGGTGGCCGAAACCACCCCCAGCCCCTTGGGCCACCCCCAAATGCACCAGTTCCCTTTTTTTTTTTTTTTTTTTTTTTGGCCAAGGGGGTGGTCGAACCACCCCCAGATCGGCCAGGGGGTGGCTGGAACCACCCCAGCGTTCTCTTGCTTTTTTTTTTTTTTTTTTTTTAATATTTTGCTTCAAAAAAAAAAAAAAAAAAATTTAAGATGAAAAAGTCGGCCACGTGTCAGTTGGCACTGTAGCTGGAACAGTGCCATTCCTGCATGGCTCTTCCCCCGACAAACATAGCTTATATGCTTTGAAAAATTTACAATGTTGAGAGTCTTAATTAATTATGAACTTTCGTGAGAAAAGTGGAAAAAGTTTGTTTGTTTTTTTTATGAATGTGAATTGTACGCGTAAGAAAAAAATGAAATGATTACGTCTAGAGTCAACAAATTTCCATTTGATTTTTTAAGGCCATCGATATTGTAAAATTATTTATTTAACCATAATTGAGGTTCTTAATTAAAAATTATTTATTAATTTTTTATAATATTGGAGTTTTAAAAAATATTTGGAAAAAACCTTTTCTTTACAATTATTAATTGAGGACTTAATTAGAGACTATTTATTAATTTCTCTTTTACCATATTGGAACCTTAAAAATGTTCTTTATTTTTTTGTTAAAAAAAAATTATTCTATAATTATTAATTGGAGGCCTTAAGTGACTACCTAAGTCGTATAAAGGTTGAGTCGGTACTAAACCATAGGAGCATTCGTATTTGGCTAGAAAATTTTAGCTAAAGACACTACAGGAAAATGGGTCTTTAGCGACGACCCTGAGTCGTCGCTAAAGACCCAAATGTCGTCGCTGATGACTACGGTCGTCGCTCCCAGTCGTTGCAAGTAATCCGTCGTTAAAGACTAAACAGCGACGACCTTCCATGTCGTCGCTATTAATACTTATCAGCGACGACAAATGTCGTCGCTAATAAGTATGAAAGTTTGTCGCTAAAAATGCATTTTTAAAGTCGATGTCGTCGCTGGTGACGCACATCAGCGACGACAGTCGCTGATGATGCACACATCAGCGACGACATTTGCCGTCGATGTTGACTCACGCATCAGCGACAACAAATGTCGTCACTGATGACTCACATATCAGCGACGACAAATGTCGTCGCTGATGAAGCACATATCAGCGACGACATTTGTCGTCGCTGATGCCGCACACATTAGCGACGACAAAATGTCGTCGCTGATGACCCACACATCAGTACTGCTGATAATCGACGTCGTCAACATCAAATGCTTTTCTTTTTGGCCGATTAATGTTTTAAATTGTTTAGTATGAATGATCTAAACATAACAATATGTTAGAGCTTACTTAAGAACTCATTTTCTAATTAAATATGTAAAAGGTCTAAAACAGAGTTAATTACAAGTGATGGGTGTCTCAAAAATGGCCTAAGAAAACTACATAATTGTCAAGTTTTTAAGCAAGTGCCAAAGAAGGCATACATCAACAATAACGTTCCTTGAGAAATTAAACTTCATATGTAGCTAAGCAGCAAAAAAAGGATTACAAAGAAGTCTTCCCAAATGTAAGAACTGATAACTTGTACGACTCACCAATACCATATGTAACTGCACGGAAAATAAGAGCATATATTAGACAAGAAAACTCACTAAACTACAAGCGTGTCTAATATAATAACCACATAGTTGGACAAATAGTTGCTACTTAAACATGAAAAAACACAATAGAAAAAGAACACTGTCCGTCATGTATCACAGCATAGAGGAATTTCAGACCATAATTGATACAGCAAATCATGGCAAGACAAAGCAACAAGTTCCCAACCAAACAATACTTCACAAATAGCATGGAAGACACTTTTCAATTTTCATTTTATTTATCAAAAGAAAAAAAAAAGTAAAGAAGAACTCAACAATTTTGATTTTATAAATTGTTGATGATAAATCCTGAGTCATTGAAACATTTTTGAGCCAAGAATGCCCCATTATATTCCCAGGCTGTTATGATGAAATGTTGCAACTGATTTAACTCCAAAATTATCATCCATTCTCACAAGCAGCCCCTTCACTCCATCCAAACCAAACACCACTGAACACATTAGTCCTCTACCCCTCTCCATAGCCATCAAAACAAAAACAACAATTTACCTTCTTCCAGACAGAGGTCTACACCTAGGCCTATGACTTTTTTGCTTATTTATTAAACATGAAAAGAACTATGACTTTTTTGAGGGCTATGGAGAGCCCGGATAGCATCAATTAAAGAATCTTAAAAAGACCCACCTTTTAAGAATCGAAGAGAATCATGGAGAAACCTAAGCCTTTTTTTGGGTTGCTTTGGTATAAGCCCCTAGAGAGAGAGAACCCAAACCCAGGTGGAATTTGAATTTTGATTTTGAAGCAGAGAAATTGAAAACTTCTGAATCAAAAGTGAGAAGTTTTATGCTATTCAGATTGCCACTCTTAGCACTAAGGACTCCTAGGCAAACCCTAGATAACAATTTTCATTGTTCCTATCAGCTCCATAATTGTTCCCTCCACAAAGCAAAGGTTTAACTAGTTTTAATCTCCCAACTACAACACTATTGTTCTTTGAAAAGATTATGATCCAATGTAGGCTTTGCACTAACTACACTGTTGTTAAGACTTCAATGTCTGATTTCTCATAATTGTTTTCCACTTTGGGTTGTGTAGATGGTGTATTTGGAGCAATGATGAAGGTAATATCTTGCCCAATTCCTTTCTTTCCCTGTTTGTTCTAAATTTTGTTTCATTTATTTTATTGAGAACACCAGACCTTTGATATTTCCATTTCCATATATGTAAATTTTTGTGGCTTCCTGTTCATGGAAGGACAGTGACTGCTAATATTTTGAATTCTCTAGAAATTACCATCTAATATTAATGTTTGAGATATAAATCTCAGCTCAGTATCAACACTACTGGTCCTACCTGATCAGTTTAAGAATTAGTATAGGCATGATTCAAAATGAACTATGATGACTTCCATGTTGTATTAGAACTAATGTTGCAACTATAACGTTATCCAAGGAAATAATATTTCCTTTATGGAAATAATAACGATATCCGAGGAAATAATCATTAATCCTCTTATGTGATTCTAAAACAGTGATATATTTACTAAATCAGAGGTTTCTAATTACTTGTAGAGACCTACAAATATCTGGATTGGATGCTAGATTTGTGTGCGAACAGAGCATAGATCCAAAAAAAGAACTAGCAAAGCTATTTGGCCACCTAAGTTAGTGAAAACTAGAAATAGTCAATTCATCAAGCAGAGCCCACTCCATTAAAAGGGTTTTCCCATAAAATACAAGACAAATAATTCTAAAGCAAATCAGTCACTCAGCAAGCAATTTTTTCAACATACCTTCACACATGCTGCAGCCTCTATCAAAGCTTCACCACTAACAGTTGGAAAAGCTTCAACTTCATTTTCTAAATCACTGTCATCATCCTGCAAGCCAATTTTAACATCAGTGTCATACGAAAAATATATGCGTATATTGAGTATAATGTTGAGCATGAGGCAAAAAGTTTATTTTTTAGGCAAATTATAAGTTATAGAAAGCAATATAATGTGGGGAAGATCTATCTTGCAAGAGGTAGATGTTTTAATTCTTGTCAACACGATGGAGTTCTATGATAATCACGATGCAGAGTAAAAGCATTCCATTATATCATGATAAGATTAGACATGATTACCGCTCCCTTAAAGATAGAGGAGTGCAAGAATATAATACATTTCTAAGTCAAGTTACCATAACTTGGTGGCAATATTTCTAATGTATTCATGATAAAAAATCATAAAATAATATTCTAAAGAACATAGTGTTAGTGGATGTATAAATGAGTGGTGAAAACTGCTCAGCTGGCATTTAATCACCATAATCACATAAAGACCCCAATTGCTTCCACACAATGAGAGCTAGAGGAATAAAAATGACCAAAACCGACACATTTTCCATGTTATGCTCTGTTCATGATTAGAAAACTCCATATTGTATTTCCAAAACATGCAGAATCTTCAGCGTCAAATATAGATTGGCAATCTTTCACTAGCCAGCCAAGATATTACAAAAGCTCGGTTCGTTCTACTTTTTCTTAATACCCCCGAACAACATCAAATCTCAGAGTTTCAGTCCAAAAAGTTGAATCAGAAGTTAAATAATAGAACCAAAGGTGTTTCATTTATTACCCAAAAACATGATGCTCTTTAAGAATTTCCCAGTCCATAAAACACATTACATAAACAATACCTCCGTTATGTGCAAACCTCGTGCCAATACAGCAAGTATACAATAACAATTTTGAACCAAATTCAGCTAATTACATTCAAAGAATCGAACACCAAAACATAAACTTTGTCATATCTGCATTCTCAAAATCCCTATTTATTCACAACAACCAGTTACACCCACCAATTCACTTTTAACTAAAATATCAGGCTTCAGCATTCAAAATAGTCGCATACAAGAAAGTAAAAGTTAAATAAAGAATCTGAAACTCAAGAAAGTACAAGTTGACTAACCAGAGGCTGAGCCCCGTCTTCGAACTCATCGAGCAAAGCATGGCGATAAGCTATATGGCGCCATAGCATCTGATACTCCCTAGCATCAGAAATCCCCGTTGAAGTATTCCTCACCAATGCCTCCCAGTCGATTTTCGCGTCCGCACAAATAATTGTTGTCTTAAAATTTATTTATATGACCTAAATAACAATGTTTGTCTATCCCTTTCAAAGAGTGGCCCAGAATGAATAAGTAAGGGAGATTGGAGAGTGGAGAGAGATCGAGTACGTACCAGAGAGAGGTGCGCCGGAGAGAGAGAGACGAGCGCCAGAGTGAGGGAGAGAGAGAGAGAGAGAGAGAGAGAGTGAGAGTACAACACTCTATTTTTAATTATTGTTTTATATATATATATATATATATATATTTTTTTTTTTTTCTTAAATGGATTCTCAATTCTCTTCTTTATTTGGTTTTAGATACTATCTTTTATTTTTTCCAACATTCGATTAAAGGAAAAATATTGAATTTTCACATTGAGGGAGAGTCACCTGCATTAGATTTCTCATTCTTTTGGCTGCACCAGTTGTGTTCTCTTGTTTACATTTTCACCTAAATGACTTGAATAATTTTTCTGCTGATAAAGTTTCATTTCTCGTACTCCACAATTTTTGCACATTTTTGTTGTGCAGTTACCTTCCCCAATTAGTGGGAATTGGGAAACTTTATCATGTAGGGCTCAAACACCTAAATGAATAGCCCGCCTAACTTGATGTGAAAGCACAAGGAAAAATGCTTGGATCCAATATAACTGCTTCTACTTAAAAAATATATATTTAAATATATAATTGTTTTTGCATAAATAGGACACGTGGATTGACTATAGGGTGAATGCTACTCGATGCTATGCAAAACGCCAAATCAGCTGTCTTTTCATTAAGAAAGTTTTACATTATTAACGGTTGTTTTGAATAAATTAAGGAGGGGGCCAGTTTGGGGTGAATAATGAGTAATGCTACAAGGTTTTTTTTTTTTTTTTTTTTTTTTTTTTTTTTTGGGTATTCTTATTGATTATCTTTAAAAATATTGTGTCTATTAAAATTATTGTTGAACTTGTGATTGATCATTATTGGATTTTGATTAAATGGTAATTTTAATAGCCACATAATTTTGTGTTTGCCGCCGATCTCCTCCGCCCGCTCTGCCACCCACTGTCTGCTACTGGGTCTTTCCTCGTGCCCCTCTAGTGATGAGCTTCAACGTTCCCTGCTGTGATGGTTTTTTGGCCAGCTGGCGATTGGCTTCGCCACCCTTCGTCCACTGTCTTGGGCCTTTTTCCGTGTCCCCACCGCGTCGAGCTTCCATTGTTCCCTTCCGGTGTCGGTTTCTGGCTAGTACACAATCAGCATCCACTCTGCTTGTGCTTGTTCCAGTTTGTTTTATTTTTCTTGTATTGTCTTTGTTCATGTTTTTTTCCCTTTATGCATTTCATTCCTGTTATTTGGTTGTAATAAGGCCCTGCCTCTTTGGTTCGGCCACATTTTATTTTTGTTTTCTTGCTTCTGTTTGTAATAAGGCTTTGGCCCCTAGATCCGTCTGCTTAGATGTGAACTGAACTTTGGTCTAGATCTTTGGGTCATGGATGCGATTTTTAGTCCAGACCTTCGAGTTGTGGACGTGAACTTCATCTTGGCTTTTGGGTCGATGAGGAATTTGCGCTACCTATGCATTAGATTGCGTCTGTCTTGTGCAAATCTGTTATTTCAACTAAAAACTAGTTATAGGTTAGCGGAGGTTTTATGTGATGTTGTATCCTTATAGCTTCGGCTATAATTTGCATTTTCAGGGCTTTGTGCTCCTGCGATGTAAGAGCTTTATGCTCGTGATTATTATCAATGAAATTGAAATGTATTTCTTTCAAAAAAAAAATAGCCACATAATTTTTGGATGGACTCAAGGAGGACACAAGAGAGACTTCTAAAATTACTCTGGGAGTAATATATATATATATATATATATATATATATATATATATATATATATATATATATATAATGAATAATGTTATAAGTCTCTTTTGTATTTTTCTTGAGTCTTCAAAAATGATGTGGCTATTAAAATCACCATTGAGCTTGTAATTGATCACTATTGAATTTTGATCAAATGATAATTTTAATAGCTACATCATTCTTGAAGAGACTTAAGAGAGATATAAGAAAAACTTCTAGAATTCCTTTCAAAAAAATAAAAACATTCTAGAATTACTCATATAAAATATTGTTTAAAATACTGTTTAGATAGAAAATAAGTGATTTTTTCTTCTATCTCTCATATATATTCTTACCTTCAATGTATATATATATATATATATATATATATATATATATATATATATATAAGTGTTGGAAAGTATGTTATAAAGGAAGTCTAATGACCAAACGGTTAGAAAGTTAAAAAACTCTCAAGCATAAAACTTGTTATAAAATGCAATAAAACATATTAACTCCAAATGGTTATAAAACGGTAAGGAAATCAATGGGTTAATGACCAAATGGTCATAACACTAAAAAAGGGTAAAACATTTGTTAATAATCAAATGGTCAAACTACAATAAAAGTTGTTAAAGACTAATGGTCAAAACTATAAAAACCAATTAAAGCTAATTTTTATTTAATAATCCATAACCAAGTAATAAATACAAACGATCATAAAAGTTATATCTTATAATCAAGTAATAAATACAAACGGTTATAAACCAAAATGGTTAAAGATGATTTTTAGTTCTCATCAAAACTCATGAAGATAATATCAAATGATAAAACATTTTCAAATGACTAAAAAATGAATGTTTGTAACAAATATTACAACAAAAAGTATAACGCTTTATTTTTAATTACTATTTTTTTTTGAAATGTAGTACAGTCACAACTTAAACCTAACTTTTAAACTAAATATCTCTTTCTCTCTTTAGTTTAAGGCTTTCTCTCTCCTTCACATGCTTTTTTTTTTTTTTTTTTTTTTAACTTAAGAGAAAAGTTTAGGCAAAAGTTGAATTTAAGTTGTGCCTTTATTATTATTATTTTTTTTACTCTCTAAAGTAGATTCTGAAATCTATTCTTTATTTGTTTTTAGATATTATCTTTTATTTTTTTATTATATTTTTGCCAACATTCGATTAAAGGAAACATCACAAGTAGGACTTTTAACAAGCTTAAAAATAAATTAAGACTTCCAGTCTTCATAACCACAGGGAAATACCACATGATCATGTGTGTGCGTCTATATATATATATATATATATATATATATAGTATAAAACAGGTAATTTAACATGATATCAGAGCCAAAGGTTATAGGATCGAATCTTGATTACGTCAAATCATCCCCATTTAAATTTAATATTCCATGTATTATGTCTCACCTATTAAAAGGGAGTTTGAGCTCACACGTGAGGGGGAGTGTTAAAGTATGATTAAGTGATTAAATTTATCTCTTCCTATCAGCTTAAACTTTTAGGAAAACTAGTAATTTAACATTTATTGCCCTAGTTACAACAAGTTGGATGGTTAGTTGGAGTGTGTTATTTCAACATCAAATATTTGCAACCTCATAAATGAGACTAAGTATAATTATTTTACAACTTTTTGATATGTGTTGGCATATGATTAGAGAAATATTAGTTACTAAAAAAATTATTTTAACATCCTATTTGTTTCTTCTAATAGAAAATGGTAGGAAAAAACAACAACTAATTGTGACTATTCTACGTGCATGACGTGATAATAGTAGTATCTATCCTCTTGGAACCAATGAGGTACGGAGCCTAGATAGAGGAAAACTGTTGGCACTCAGTCTCAACAAGACATCAGTGAAATTTTTTGGATCGGGCATTTGACCATCTCATTTGAAAACCAATTGGTGTCCAATGAGGAAGGCTAAATCCTTTTATGACATTCAAAATCACACTCCGCAAGACATGTTCTAAGAGCTGTCCAAATGAGCAGAGCGGCATTATTGAACCTCAATAATCCCTCCCTCAACATGACACTCCTGACCTTGGCTTTGATACCCTTTGTTGGATTGGGTCTTTGACCATCTCATCTGAAAACCAATTGATATCTAGTGAGAGAAGCTAAATCCTTTTATGACATTTGAAATCGCACATTACAAAGCATGTTCTAGGAGCCGTCCAATTGAGTAGAGTGGTATTATAGAACCTCAACAGAATCCAAAGCGACTAACATTAATCAAGCTTGTGAGGAGATTCTCATTGTGAGATTCGAACTCATGTTTTACTGAGTGCCCAATCGTTTGAGAATTTTCATGAGACCCTTGATCGATCCACCACCACTGATATATGGTATTTTGTCATCCTTTAATTATACACCGACATATGTCAAAAGTTAAAAAATAAAATAGTTAGGAGTCTAGAATTTTTCATGTTTATTAATTATTATTAGAGATAAACAACCTTAGAAAGTGACTTAAACCAAAGTCTTCGGTATCATTCCAAAATCTTTTTTTTTTTTTTTTTTTTAATTATTATTATTATTTTAATCTTTTTTATTTTTTTTGTATTTTGAACTTTTCTTTACATAATGAAAAGCGATAGCTTCAGATTCCGTTGCTTGGTTTAATGAAGCCGATTGCGGTGGATTCCAATCGACGTGACTCAATTAAAGGACTCAAAGAAAGTGATCATATTTGGAAAAAAGCAAACTTGAAAAATGAAAGGACAAATCATTTGGTATGGTGGAAACCTTTTTTCTCGTTTTTTTATCCTTATCTTTACACAGGGCGGGGAAAAGAGATAACATTAGATTCTGTTGGTTGATGGATATTGGTAGCCAATTGTGGTGGATCCACACCATGGGATTGAATTAGGGCGTTCATAGAAAAATGAAAAATAGGAAACATTTATGTTACTAATTCTATTATTTGGAGTATGTAAGTTTCTCATTCAAAGTGGGTTGGTGTTATGTGTTTTCTGTGACTTGGTAAATGTCATTTTCAAGTATTTTCCATGCATTTTCTTGTAGACAGGCTTATTAGTTGAACTCAACTTGGCATTCTTGACCAAAACATGGATTTTATTGCACTAAGACCTAATTTTGATGGACTATTTCTAGAAAATCATGAATATAATGTTGCAAGTAGATGCTATGGACGTTAATGTAATTGCCTTGAGGATGTAATGACAATCATGGAGCTAGTATGGCCAATTGATTGAGGGTGTAAAGATGTTACTTCACTATTTTTGATCATGGAGTGTCACACACATCAAGATCAAGGATGCAAACATGGCTACTCATAGACTAGTAAAGAAGGCAATTCAACAATCTTTAGAGCAAATTTGAATGGAAGATTATTCATATTTTATTTATGATATATATTGTATGTGTCGAGAAAGTTAAGCTATTTTGATATTAATAAAAAGCCAGAAATTTTCACTAAATTTTTTTTTTAAAAAAATTGTCTAATATTGAAAATAAAAAGATTGATTAAACATGATTTTTTTATTATTATTAAATAAATCCTATATATAAGAGTTCATTATTTCTGAAAAAGATTCATATAGTTTCTGCCACAATACAATTATTTGTTAGGTTGCACAGTTTGGCATGGGGTGAAACACGTGAGTGGTCCTTCATCCTCCTATGTAGGAAAAGGCACCACTTTCTTGATGGAAAAAAACAAAACAAATTACGTAAGATATGCTTACGTCACACATATTGAGAGAGATGGATCATTAATAAATGTGGCTGATGGACCAACATATATGGTATTATAATTAGAAAAAAAACAAAGAGACAGAAGCGAGATGATACAATCATACAATAATAATATGTTGAGAATCCATCCAATTTCCAAATCTCCGTCTGCCTCGATCCTCATCTCCATATATATCAGGCAAATCACGTGGTCTCCGTAATAGAAATAGAGATAAGATAAATAATCCAATTCGACACGTGGCTTGACTATAATTGCTTCCACTTAAAAAATATATATTTAAATATATAATTGTTTTTGCATAAATAGGACACGTGGCTTTGACTATAGGGTGAATGCTACTCGATGCTATGCAAAACGCCAAATCAGTTTTGTCTTTTCATTAAGAAAGTTTTACATTAGAGAATAACTTATATAAGAAGGTTACACAAAAGTCATATTTTGTGCCACTAATAAGAAGTTGATACATCAGCCAATTTTATTAGACTTATACTTAAAACAAAAACTCAACAACACCCGATTACACTCTAATAAATAAATAAATAATTTTTTTTTTAAAAAAAAACATAATTGAAGCCGGCCACCCCTCCCCTACTTTGGGTGGCCGGCCACCACCCCCAGGACATGGGAGTGGAAGCGCAGCCACCCCTAGGCCTAGGGGTGGCGGCCAGCCACCCCAGATCCACTCCCATGGCCTATGGGGTGGCCGGCGAGCCACCCCAGGCCATGGGAGTGGTCACGCGGCCAACCCCATGGCTTGGGGGTGGCGGCTGGCCACCCAAAGTGGGGGAGGGGTGGCCAACCGGCCACCCCTTCAATTCTGTTATTTATTTATTTATTTATAATTTTATTTATTTATTAGAGTGTAATCTGGTGTGGTTGAGTTTTTATTTTAAGTATAAGTCTATCAAAATTGGCTGATGTGTCAGTTTCTTATTGGTGGCACAAAAGATGACTTTTGTGCAACCTCCCTATATAAGTTATTCTCCCATTATTAACAGTTGTTTTGAATAAAATAAGTAGGGGTCAGTTTGGGGCGAATAATGAGTAATGCTAAAAGTTTTTTTTTTTATTATTTTATTATTTTATATTTTTTTTGATTTTTTTTTTTTAAAAAAATGATGTGTCTATTAAAATTATTATTAAGCTTGTGATTGATCATTATTAGATTTTGATTAAATGGTGATTTTAATAGCCACATAATTTTTGGATGGACTCAAGGAGGATATAAGAAAGACTTCTAGAATTACTCGGCGAGTAATATACATATATAATGAGTAATGTTATAAGTCTCTTTCGTGTTTTTCTTAAGTTTTTTCAAAAATGATGTGGCTATTAAAACCACCATTGAGCTTGTAATTGATCATTATTGAATTTTGATCAAATGATAATTTTAATAGGCACATCATTCTTGGAGGGACTTAAGAGAAATATAAAAAAAACTTATAGAATTCCTTTCAAAAAAAAAAAAATCTAGAATTACTCGTATAAAATACTGTTTAAAAGAGTAGCCTCCTCCTCCTCTCTTTTGCGTGAATATCTTTTCTCTGGTCGGTTGAAAACTAACCTCCTTCTTATCCGTTAATATATATATAATTGTAAGATGCTCACACAAGAGATAAGAAAAAATAAAAAATAATTTGATTTAGTACCTTCGTTTCAAATTATTTAAGTACAGGATCCTTGTAACCTACTTTCTCTACAGAATGGACCATTAATAAATGTGACAGATGGACCAACATATATGGTATTATAATTAGAAAAAAAAAACAAAGAGAGAGGAGAGAGATGATATAATAATAATTTGTTGACGAGAATCCATCCAATTTCCAAATCTCCATCTGCCTCAATCCCCACACATGGAGGAGGATCTGCTCTTCAGGCAAAAGTTGGATTTACTTTTATCGTTTTTTTTTTTACTCTCTAAAATAGAATCTGAAATCTCTTCTGTATTTGTTTTTAGATATTATCTTTTATTTTTTTATTATATTTTTGCCAACATTCGATTAAAGGAAACATCACAAGTAGGACTTTTAACAAGCTTAAAAATAAATTAAGACTTTCAGTCTTCATAACCACAGGGAAGTACCACATGATCACGTATTCACGTGTGTGTATATATATATATAGTTTGGCATTTAAAAGGATTTTTTTTTTTTTTTTGTTAAATTTGCTAAAAAAAAAAAAAGTGTCACATGACTTAAATTGTCCATTAATATACCTCTATTAGACATTTAAAAAATACAATTCCAATCTTACATTTTATTATATATATATATATATATATATATATATATATATATATATGTTAAAAAAAAATCCATTCTCTAGCTGTTGAGACCCATAGCCAAGCCGAGGGTCTCCTTTCATGTTTTTGTTTTTTGGTTTTTGGTTTTTTTTTTAATAAAAAAAATTATCGACAAAGGTATAATGAATAATTTGAGTCCCGTGAAGGTCACATGCATGTCTTATTTTTATAAAATATTGCATACTACATAGCAAAGCGAAAAGACCTAGAAATTTAAAGTAATTGAGAGTAATTAAAGTAACTTTTTAAAGTTTGAGAGTAATTGCTGGGGTGTAACTTTGAGAAGGGTGTTTGATATGAATGATTTATGTAACTTTTGCAATCATGTACCTTATTTTTGATATGAATGATATACCTATTCAAGGGTGTTTGTCATAATAAATATATATAACTTATTTTAGAGTTAATAAGATGTTCTTTAAGCTCCAAAAAACTAACAAACAAAAAGAGCTTTTTTTAATAATCACATATAATTAAGGGGAGATTGGTTCTTTCCCCATTTTTTTTTTTTGATAGAATTTCACTAGAGTTAAAAATTGTAATAAAAATAAAAATAAAATCATTATAGGTATAAGGGGTTGAAATAATTAAGCTTTGTGAAAGCATGATGTATTTGCATGTATGAGACCTTACAATGACATCACAGCAAAATATTGTGTTTAAATTGTTTATTAATGTTTTTATTTTGAGAAGAGAAAACAAAAGACAATTATCAAGTAATACTGATGTAATAATCCCAACCAACTAATCACTATTTGCCACAATGACGGGAAAAGACCACAAAGTACATCATATGATAATATATATGGGTGCAAAAGGAGGAGATAGAGGACATATTATCAGTAAGAAATTAAGTGGGAGAAACCCTGAGAGTTTGGAATTGAAGAGGAGGAATTATGGAGCTCTACTTGCCAGCGATATCTGCAGGTTTCTTACCATCTATATATTTCGATCACTCATTTCTTTCGTACTTCTTCATAAGATGTGTTAAAAGTTCATCTATAGATCCTCCGTTTGTCTGAAAACTTCAAATAGTAAAACATTAATTGATTGTTATTGTTGCTTTTTCACTAGGAAAAGGAACATGCGAGGAGTCGGTGATGATTGACATTCCATGCGAGGAATCTCAGGTATGGTCTGAGTGCTGCATCTACAAGGTTCCCAAAAAACTTCGAAAGGTAAATGAAGAAGCCTACACTCCTAAGTTGGTTTCAATTGGCCCATTTCATCACGACCTTGTAGAATTGTGGGGTGTGAAAATACAAAAACATATATATTTGAAAAAATTCTGTTTAAGGACCGGGAAGAGCGAGAAGGATCTTGTAAGCATAATTGAAAGCAAAAAAGAAGAAATCTACCGAAGCTATTCAGAGACCTTTGAACTCATAAGTAACAGTAAAGAGTTTGTTGCAAAGATTTTATTGGATGCCATCTTTATTATTGAGCTTTTCTTGAGGAATTTTGAACGCGAAAAATATGAAAAATTAGATTATATATTAAGTAATGCGTGGATAGAATCACACATAAAGCAAGACTTGATACTATTGGAGAATCAGCTTCCGTTTAGGTTTCTTCAAAAGTTATATAAGTCTGCCTTTGATGGAGAAGAAGCTACTCCCTTTCTTAAGCTTGCCTGTGAGTTCTTCTTCTCCGGTAAGCACCAAATTCCCATGGATAAGGAAGTAAAGCATTTCACTGATTTGCACAGAATTTTTTACTCCCCTTCGTATCCAAAACCTGATCCCAAACCTGCCAAACATCTAAGATATACCGCCACAAAGCTGTACGAGACAGGATTGGAATTCGAAGCATTAGTTGACATAGATTCCTCTCAGAAATCGTTACTTGACATAGAATTTGCAAAGGATAAGCACTTGGAACGCCATCCATTCTTGAATCTCTCATGGCTCTTCTCTTGCTTACCATGCTTGAAATCCCGTCAATGCTCCAAGAGTGTGCGATGTATCTTGAAAGTCCCACAACTTGTGATAGATGACCAAACGGAAGCTCTTTTCCGAAACCTCATGGCCCTGGAGCAGTGTCATTATCCATCAAACACATACATCTGCAATTATGTTTTGTTTTTGGATTATCTTATCACCACTAAAGAAGATGTGTGTTTGCTCGTTGAAAGAAAAGTGATTGTCAACCGGCGCGGTAGCAGCAAAGCAGTGACTACTCTGATCAACACACTTGGCCATGAGATTGTTGAACGTGAATCATGTTATTACAATCTCTATCAACGGCTCAATGAACACTGTGATGACTCTTGGAACCGTCTCGTGGCATCCCTGACAAGTGTGTACTTTAAAGATTTTTGGAGAGGTACTGCAACTATTGCTGGAATTTTTGTCTTGGGTGTCACTTTTGTGAACTTCCTTAGGCCTTTTGTCATGAAGAATTGAAGCATGTGTGCTTTAGTGTTTGTTGGAGTGATTTGCTTTTAGCTCTAATGGATTTGTATCTCAGCTTTGTAATCGTTTTTTTAACTTGTCTTAATAGGTTTTAGCAGGAATATTTTCATTTGAAAGTTTGTATCCAGGAGTCTGTATTTCAGCACTATATATATCCTATGACATATCTTAATCTCATTCTTCTTGTGTTTCCTATTAAACTATTAATTAAATACTTAAATTCAACTAAAATTTTTGAAATAAATAATGATTTAACATATTATCAATCAAAACCTCGGTCCATAATTTACCTCCTATTTATGAATTCTTTGTTTAGAGCTCAAATTTTTCTTAAGAAATTATATATGTTCGCATTCAATGAGTACTCTCCCAGTTGCAACCATCATGAAGAACACAAAAAGGACCTGGAGATACAAGATGCTCCTTTTGTCAAGCTTTCCTGCAGTTTCTTTTCTTGGAGCATATATATTGACGACTAAAGCTATTTTCCGAAACCTTATGGCCCTAGATCGAGCAGTGTCATTATCCATATCACATGTACATCTGCAACTATGTTATGTGGTTGGACTGTTTTATCAACACTGAAGAGGATCGATGTGGAGGGGCACTGCATTCAATTGTTGGCCTTGTTGTCTTGGGTTTGACTTTCTTTAATTTCCTTAGGCCTTATGTCAAATAGATTTGTATTTCACTTTCTGTTAATTAATTTCCATGTGCAGTTAGTCATGTAAATTTGAAGTATGTGTAAATGGTTTAGTATTTGTTGGAGTGCTTCGTTGTTAGTTGCAATGTATGCATGACATCTCAACTTTGTAATCCTCCTCGTCTTAATAGCTTGTAATTCTAAACTTTGTAAGCAGGTTGGTATTTCAACAATAAAAAATAAAAAAATAAAAAAATAAAAAAAAATGTGGGAAGTCGGTGTGTTTTAGCATTTGTGGAGTTCAATTTTTTTTTTTCTTCTTCTAATGTTGGTAATGCGTATATATAGATTGTTCCATAAGAGCTAAAATTTTCTTAGAGAAACAGCCATAATTGATATTTTTTTAGCTACGGGCTCGACGATTACTGATTGCAAACAATTGATGTGATATACAATTTTTGATACCCTTTGTCTTTTGTGCTCGCGTGCACAATTTTTTTTTTTTTTTTTTAATGAAATAAAGCTTAATTATATTGAAATACATATTTATCAAATATATAATACATATATATATATATATATATATATATATATGCTAATTAAAGAACAGGTCTACTTAACTCCCTCAAATTACCACCCCAATGACAATTTACCATCTAAACTATCAATTGCGACAATTTATCCCTCAAACTATCAAAACAATGACAATGTACCCCTAATTTTAATAAAATGACAAAATTATCATTACTAAAATAAAAACAAAAATGCTAAAATTTATTTATTTTTTCAAAATATTAAGGATATTTTTGTCTTATTAAAAATTTTTATGAGTAATTTTGTCATTTTGTTAACATTAGGGATAATATTGTCATTATTTTGATAGTTTAGAGGGTAAATTATTCCAATTAAAGTGATAAATTGAAGGGATTAAGTGGAGAATTAAAAAAATTGAAGTTGTGACCGGTCCAAAAGTATTTCCCTTTTGTCTTGCTATATATAAAATCCTTTGAATTTATTGAAAAACAAAACGAGAAAAGTAAAATGGTAAAAGAAACCCACATTGGTTTCGTCGTCGAGCCCGTAGCATTAAATTTTGCAATCAGTAATCATCTACCTGTTAGCTATGCCCTAACGCATTTCGTCACATCAAATTAATCATCTCGAAGGCTCATAGCAATGCTTAAACTCCACGACTCATGATCGATGTACCCACAGTTAATCATGTTGGGAGCTCGGTGACACACTTTATGACAAAGTTGGCAAAACGGTCCGGGAACCATTTCCTGCAGAATCATTGAAAAATGGAGCAACAGGGCGGGGAAGAAATTCATGTGACGGCCGGGTAATCTAGGATTTGCGACAACTTCTTGATGTTTCCAAGTTCCAACCACGGAGGAACTATAACTTTTAATTTGGGAATAAAATTAAAAAATTTCTTTACGAGGCAAAAATTAATTTTTAAAATTCTATTTTCAAAAATAAAAAATAAAAAATTTGCAGACCACGTACCCTATAGCTGGGGGTTGCCCCCCTAAGCCAAAGGGTGGTTCCGCGAATCCCAACCCCTCTGATTGTTGTTCTTTCTCCGTATGGGTTTCGCATGTGTTCTTTTAATAGTTACCCTGGTATTACTACTACTTATTGTTGCATTTGACATTGCGATTTCATAGACAAAAAATATGATTTTAAATCAAATTGCAAAAAATATATCATTTGGCATTGTGTTTATAAAAAATTGTGATTTTAAAAACATAGAAAATTGGTATTTTCAAATTGCACGCAAGTAGATGTTTTTTTGAAAATGCACAATTAAAAAAAAAAAGATAAACTGTGATTTTAAAGGCGAAATTGTAATTTTTCCAAACGCTTAATTAAGTTTTTAAAGCTAACTTTTTCAAAATTGTATATTTTAAAATTGCTATTTTTAAAATCTCATTTTTTGAACTCGCTAACCCAAACCACCCTTTAGTCCATTCCCCTATGTTTCTTCCAAAAGCTAATGGTCCACTATGTCAAGGCCTATCTAGGTCTGCCTGCCAAGCATCCCCATACCATGTCATTCTACCGCATTCCTTTTTTTATTTTATTTTTTTAATGTTAAATCTTAACGGAGATGTATCAAAATTATCAAAATATCTTTTTTCTTTTTCTTCAAGGATTACAGATTTAGTAACGTAGAATTTAATAGAATTTGCAAACGTACATACATTTCATTGACATTATTTTAGTAGTTTATAAGAGACAATGACGCAATTTGTAGTATGAGAGATATTGACAATGAAATAATAGTTTGAGGAAAGTATCTATACTTTTTCTAAAACTCTAATGACCAAAATCTTCTATCAGTCAATTAAATTGCATAAGGGTTGGTCGGAATTAATAAGATAAAAACTCAACATCCAATGGACAAACAGATTGTCAAGTCACAATCATTTAAATGTCGCAACCGAGCCTTGATCAATTCTTGTTTAAAAAAACTCTAAAATTTAGCTAGGGTTGACACATCATATTGTAAGATAATTGTGAAATAAAAATATAATATAGTATTTCTCTTATAGCATTAATCTTACTAAAATTTGTTTGGCTTTAACACTGTCATTTTTATGAGAAAAAAGAAAGAAGAAAAAAGAAAAAAAAATTGAATTGGGCTCACTATTTCAACCAGTCAATACAAAGTATATATTCCTAATTTTCTATGTCTTGCCGAAGACCTCAAGGGTTCAACCCCATTTCACATTTTAGTTTTGTGTGGGATAATGGCAATAAATATTGGAGACCAAAGTCTTCATTTCACATTTTAATTTTGTGTGAAACCAATGAATTTTGGAGAAAAAGATTTGGTAATTGTATCACTTTTCTAGACCTTATATATGAAAGGGTTCCTTGTTCCTTTGACAATGGAGAAAGTCGTGTTGTAAAGTTTGCACTCAACCATATTAATTGGTGGTCTTAAGTGACTGCATAAGAGGCAAATACTAATGAGGTATAAGTAGAGATTCTTTATTGTGGAGAATCGAACTCACACCCTAGTACATGTCTTAATCACTTGAAATTTTTTTTAGATCATTAAACCACCACTCTTGATGGTAGCTAAAGAATCCTATATTTCTATTTTCCCCACACAAGGAGGCTCCTCTCTATTTTTGGATGTTGATTGAGAATGGATAGATTTTACCTAATTATCTCTGCTTCATGAACCGTGGTGTAGAGCCGATTGAGTTACCCCTTGAGGACTTTACATATATTATTTTAAAAAGCAAACTTTACAAAACTCGCTGAACTTTTACACGTTTTAAAAGTATACTCAAATTTTAAAAATTCTCAATTTTTGATATCGAACTTTCAATTTTTTACAATGTCATCCCTCATATATGATTTTCTATTAAATCCTAACAAATACCTTTAAAATTACCAAAATACTCTCAATTTTTTTTTTACTGATACATGGATCTCACAACTCACAAGAGACCTAGGTAAGTTGGTAACCAAGCCGTGGGTCACCCGTTGCCCACGTTGGGTCAATGCATGATCCACGTTGAAATAAATTTCCAGGTTCACTTTTTGACTTCTTGAATGGAAAAATCCTTATGTGTATGTTGACGAGAATCCCTCCAAATCTCCAGCTGTCTCGATCCCCATTCCCCACACAAGGAGGATCCTATCTAGAAATCTCCACATCAGGCAAATCTCGTGGTCTCATAATAGAAATAAAGATAAATAATCCAATTCCAAAATGCTATTTTTTTCATCTTTTATCTGTATTTCATTAATATCTATTTATATATTTTTTAATATTTTTAATCTTACATGTGTAACGATAGATTTAAAAAAGAAATAAATGAATGATAAGTCTTTATAATAAAAGTGAAATGCTACTCCATATTTTTAAGTAGTATTTTTAATATAGTTCCTTATCAAAAGAAAACGAAGCTTCAGTAATTTCAGAACATATAATTGTTTATGGGAAAGGTTTGATCAAGCTAAAGGGACTGACCAAAAACCTCTTTTGGGGTTGCTAGTTCAATTTATGAGCTGTAATTTGTTTTTAAATGACTTGTACTTGCTTGAATTGTTGAATTTATATATCTTATGCATTTTTTCTCAGGGATGTGTTTGAGTGCTCGGTGTTGATATGCTTTTGGTGGGTCCGTCATATATGGCATAAAAACTTAGTAAAGAAATGTTTGGCAACTGAGATGTGTTTGAGTGGAGATTTCAAGACGGCTTGGGCAGGCAGTGGATAAAATCTGCCGAAGGACAAGGATCCGTTGGCTTGTTTGAGGATCTATTGGATGATTTTATGGATGTGTCAGATTTTATCCACATATCCACTGCCTTAGTCTGATAAAATCTTCACATTTTGCCTATTAAAATTCTAGTGGCAAAGTGTCATTTGCCAAGTTGATATAAAAGGACACATGGTCCAAGTTGATGGCAAATGACACTTTGCCACCTAGGATTTTGATGGATAAAATGTGAGAGTTTTATTAGAATTGTATCTTTAAAGCAATATATATGGTATCTGAGAATGGGTTGGTCTCCCCTTTCTAAATAGAGGTTTTTTCTTTTTCTCTCGTGTGAGAGAAGCTAAGAACTGTATCTTTTGTTCTGGCTCTTCAACATTTACTCCAAAAACTCTCTAAAAATCTCCTTAAAACTCTCTAACATCAAACCCTCACACCCAACTACGAAATTAATAAACCTTAAATAGAAACTAAACGTACACAAGATAATCAACCTTGATACATGGAAGAAACGAGATTGTGGCATAGGGTTTACCTCTCTTGAAGGTAGGGACCTCACCTTGTTGAACTAAATTTAATTTCCAAGAGAGAAATGGTTCTACAAAATTGAAGTTGGGGACCAAGCTGCGCGCTGATCTGATTGCAAAGAAGTACTCTAAACCGTTAAATGCAACTGCATCTATGTTTAGACTTTTAGACTCTAGGAGAGTATGGTCCGCTTACTACTTGTAAACTTTAATTATTTCATAGCTCTCTAAAATTTCAGTCCCCATTTAATTCGTACGGTGAAAAGCTAATAGATTGCATCATATGATATATGTCAAGCATGCAATCAACAAGATGAGGTGCAAAGGAAAATGGTTAAGTGAAAAGAGAAACAGGAAATTTCTCATTACTTGAATAATCAACCTTACAAACAAAATGAGGAATTAAACCTCTTTATATACATAACAAGAGCTAACAAACTAACTTCAATCTCAACTATCTTCAACTATACAAACTAACTTCAACTGTACAGGTAACAGAAAAGAAACTAACTAGAAGAAGTTTACAACTGAAAAAATTCACGTGCAGAAAATGTCTCTGTACTTCGCTCAATCGCACTCAACTTGAAAAAGTCTTTGGTGTGCAGCAGTTGGCTGAGAGTATACGTAACCCCAAAGAGAATAATTAATGGGAAAAATATAAAAAAGCCCTTCAAACTACGAGTCGTTTATAATATAACCATCCAATGTTCAAAAGGTACTAAAATAACCCTCCCAAACTACCAAAATGTATCAAAAAGACCACTTATTTTTTATATTCCTATAATACCCATATTCTGGTAACAAATAAAATAATAAAATAATTGTAAAAGAAAAACTAAACAATTTAAAAAATAAAAATAAAAAATAAAAAAATAAAACCAAACAATTAAAAAAAAAAAAAAACCAATGGACGAATAAAAACAAAAAGAAATGTTTTTTGGAATAATTAGTTATTGTAGTTGGCTTAAATTTTAAATTGCTTTATGTCGTATTAAAGTAAAATCAAAGGTACGGTTCTTGAGATATTCCAAAAAAATAAAAAATAAAAAGTACTAAAATTGGCCATCAAAACTACCAAATTGATTTTACTTTAATAAGATATGAAACAATTTGTGCTTTAGGCCAACTACAGTGACTAATTATTTATTTATTCCAAAAATATTTTTTTGTATTTATTCGTCCATTGGGTTTTTTTTACAATTATTTTATTATTTTATTTGTTAAAAGAATAGGGGTATTATACGAATATAACAAATAAGTGGTCTTTTTGATACATTTTGGTAGTTTGGGAGGCTACTTTAGTATCTTTTGAACATTGGAGGCTATATTGCAAATGACTGATAGTTTAGGAGGTTTTTTTTAATATTTTTCCCATAATTAATATATTGTTAAAATTCAAAAAAGCGAAGAGTTTTCTTCAGCGATTTTTCTTCTGCTTTATTTTTGGTGACGGGGTTGCAGACATTTTGATTCAACCAAAGAACAGAACAAAGTTTCCTTCCATTTCCTGTTGGGATTAATGATGCATCAAAGAAAATATTTGAGAAACAGTTTTGGTTTTTCTTCTTAACCAAAAACATAGTATGACATTCTCACATATGCATGAGTTATGAAACTTTTCAGATGCTTAACGTACCAGCCGTCAAGCATTTACAAATGAAACAAATAAAGGAAAGAAATAAATAAGGAAACGGCTGCCGGCTGGTATTTATTTGCTTTCTAAATAACCACAGGGACGCTTTGAATTGAGCGTCGCACCACATATTTCAATAAAGATCATGCCAAGTTATCATTAAGAAAAATCAAGACCCATTTGGCTTTTCTTCCATAGTGATCTTTTTTTTTTTCTTTCAATCTCGCCCATGCATGATACGTTCTCAATTGGAGTGGTACTAATCTACCAAATGACGCAGCAGAAAACATCAAACACCAAGATATAGAAACAAATTATAAAGATGTTAAAAAACTGAGACACTGATTTCAACCAATGTCGTTAAGCTAAATACATCAAATAATTAAACTAATATCCCATGTTGGAAATCCTATATATTTTTGAGATTCATCCTCATCTATAAGACAAATATATAGGATCTGCTCCTGTACGTATCAATAATTTTACCATTAATTTCATCAGTAAATGTAGACAAAGGCATGATGAAGCAGAGAGAGAAATATTTTTATTCGATTCGTACTATCTAGTCTATCTCTCATAGGTTGTCTTTCCCAAACACAAGCCAACAAAATGGCACGATTGAGTGCAAGCATAGGCATTTCGTGTACTTTTATAACACTAACAAAATAAATATTTGAAACCCTTTGCACAGGTCTAGAGTTTGCATGACAGGGATATATAAGTACACAAAATAAACCAAAATTGGACAAGTTCTCCGTCAAAAAAAAGAAAAAAAAAAAAAAAGAACCTCACAACTACTTATAACAATTATAAATCTCATGGGATCATAAACTCAAATGCATGTGAAGTGGGGGTCACTTTGATGCATTTAAAAGTAAGACCTTTATTGTGGTTAAAATTCTCGGCACACTAGGTGATCACATGTAACATTGTAAAAGCACCATTCTTAAGGGTGGGCAAAATATCTTATTACTGCCTACGTCACCGAAACCGCCATCGACTGTCTACTAACTTGAACGGTAATCGAAATAAAAATTTTTATCGACATTAGTAACCAAATCTAAAACGACTTAACCGCCAAAGCATGGTAGGGCAGCATCCTAGCAATATGAATCATTTCTAATTTAATTTTATCTATATTAGTGACAATTTGTAATAATCTAAGATAATGAATATGTTAAGGGTGCTTATAAACATGTCCAATATTAGCCTTAAGAAAACCATTTGGGCTAAAAAGAGATTTTATTGTTTTGTATGTTCAAGATTAAACTCTTGTTTTAGTTTTTTTTTTTAAAAAAAAGCCCTCTAAAAATTCAAAACAACCAAATTTTGGCCAATTTAAAAATAGTATTGTCCCAATTAAAAAAAAATTAAAAAAAAAACCCAGGTTAGCCGATTAACTAAACGATTTTAACCGAAAATTTTAAAATTTATTTTTATCAAAATGAATTTAGTGAATTATCCAATTTAACTGACAATTGAGGTTAATATTTTGAAAATACCTCTACCGTTACCATTAGAACTGATACCTACCCATAATCATTCCTTTAAAGAGAAAAAAGTTAAGCTTACAAACAAATTATACAGAAAAAAAAAAAAAAAAAATCAACATGATGTTGCACAATGTTTCTCAAAAGTTGAGTTTTTCTCATTTTCAATCATATTATAAATTTTTTTTTATAAAATTTGTTTGTAAGCCTATTATTACTCATTTAAAAAACTAAGTGATCTATATATATTATTTAAATTTTTTTTTTCAGTTGCACTTTTTGACTTTTTGAAATAAATATAATGATTAAAGAGGAAAAATCACTATAAAAATATGTAGATTTTGTGACTTTTTGGGCCAAAACCTATTAGTGAGGTGCTATAGTAACGTTTTTTAAAATGAAAAAAGTTTGGTAGACAAGAAAGGGGAGTAATGACATTTTTACTGTTTACTACCCTTAGAAAAAAAAGTTATAAAAAAAATAAATTTTTTTATTTTTTCTCAGAGGACCTAAGAGCCCTCTGCAATGGTTGAGTCCGTACACATCTTCGTTGACAAGCCTGCAAAACGAGCAACTAAAAAAAGTAAAAACCCAAATCAGAAATCACCACAATAGGAGTCGATTATTCATTATTGTTCGAGCCGAAATGATCAGAAACCCAAATCAGAAAAATATGGTTGAATAGATCGAGTCTTACAGCTATATATGGGAGATTGAGAGAGGCAGGGATCGCCAATGTCACGCACAATGGAATTCACTTTCTGCAAATTCACCAAAATTCCATTGCCTGTCCTCCTCGATCTCGCCCAAAAGACATCACAGTCCCCAAAACCCCTCCCCACTCTTTCTCACCTTGTCAACCTTCAACATTAACCACGAATCTCTCTCTTTTTCTCTCCTTCGCACCTTCTCAGCCTTCAACAACTACACACAAAAAAAAAAAAAAAAAAAACACTAAATTTTATGCTGCGGAAAAACAAGCTCCTTCAACGATTGCAAAAACACACAGAATGATAGGATAAACGAAATCAAGTCAAATCAAAAAACAAAAAAAATGTTTCTTGTAACAAAAGAAAACAAGCATTTGATTGCAGAAACGTTGAAGCGAATCGGGCGGTGATAGGATCATTGATGAGAGAGATTGGATTAGCTGATGTGAGAGAAGTTTGGAGAGTGGGTGAGAGGATTCAAGAGCAAGAGATCGCTGAAATTTGAGGGTATCGGATATTTGAGGGTCTTGATGAGCTGAGAGATGGGAGGTGAGAAAATAAGAGCGGCAGCAGGGGAGGCGTACGTGAGAAAAGGGAGAAAGAAGAATGATTAAAGAAAAAAAGGCAAAAAAAACAAATTTAAAATTAATGACATGTGACATGTCACTAATTAGTGACGTGTTGAATGTGTGCACATCACTAATTAGTGGTGTGTGAACAGCAAAACATCACACGTCACTAATTAATTAGTGATGTGTAACTGTTCAAACGACACTCCTTAGAGATGTGTTGTTTTACCCAAAAAAAATGTCACCTTTTGGTGACGTTTTCGAAAACTCAAACTGTTGACACATCACAAAGTTTGGATATTTTTTAGTGAATCCTTCTATGTATGTTGGCAATCGAGAATCCCTCCAAATCTTTGGCTGCCTCCCCACACAAGGAGGCAACTCTAGAAGGAAACTCAACCTTCTTCATCTCCATCTTAAGCAAAGAACGTGGTCTCTATAATCTGTGTTATCACTCTGCAATGATTAATCAATTTGAAGTTTCCTAAAATTCATTATAAAGTTCAATTTTACCTACTAACTAAGCAATGTGAAAATTTGTATTCATGACAATCTTTATAAATCACCAATTCTATGTCCGCTACTCCTCATCTTCTTAATATGTCGGTGTTCTTAGAGCATTTTTAGCAGTAGTGATTATTTTTTCTGATAATGCTTAGAGGACACACCCAATAAAACAACTCAAAAGAAAATGAACTCCTTTAGGGCAAGAGCAAACCCACACTAAAGGTGATTGGTATGGAGGAGAAAAAAATGGTAAATCAAATAAGAAAGAAAGGAATAATGTTTAATTTCGTGGAAATGCTTTGGAAGAAAGATAAGAATCGAGAAGAAGAAAAAGTTATTCATTGCCAACAACCTAAAGAAAAGAATTTTAAAAAAATAATTAAGTAACTCCAACAAAGGAATTAAAGAGAGATGATAATTAAAAAGTGTACGAGGAATGTCTTTTGAATAATTAACGGAAATAAGTACTCTTTTTACCAACAAAGGAAAGAGAGAGTGGAGAGAAAAGAATAAAAAAAGACTTTAAGATGCTATAATGTGTTGAGGTGATGAACGGTTTGAAAGTTTTTATCAATAGTACATTAATATATATATTTGAACACCATTTTAGTCCAAAAGCCTAATCTAATGGGTTTGGGTTCACTTGGGTATATTAATTACTTTTTTTCTTTATACTTTCTTAATATGGGACTCGATACTCACAAGTAAACTCACAATGACTATGAACTTAAACTCAGACAAATCTTCTATTAAGAAAAAGAAGTGAGACCTAAACTCAAACTCCTTTTATTTTTATTTTTTATGTATATATATATTTTTTAGGGTTAAATACCTCAAAACCCCCTAGGGTTTAGCAACTTTATTTTTTCCCTCTTGGGATTTCACTTTTATCACAGGAGGTCCCTGGGGTTTTGATAAAGACCAATTTAGTCTATCCGTTAGTTGACCGTTAAGACTGACACGTGGACCAATCAGATGTTGACACGTGGCACCTATTTAAATTTTTTTTTTTTTTTTTAAATTAACAAAAAAAATGTATTTTTTTTTTTTTAAAAAAAAAAAAAAGAAAGAAAAAGAAAAGGAAAAACCTGGGGGTGGCTCGGCCACCCCCTTGGCCATTTGGGGGTGGCTCGGCCACCCCCTTTGGCCATGGGGGTGGCCTGGCCACCCCCATCTGGCCGGATGGGGGTGGCTCGGCCACCCCCTTGGGCTCCAGGGGGTGGCCCGAGCCACCCCCAACGTTTTCCCTTTTTTTTTTTTTTTTTTTTTTTTTTTTTTTAAATACATTTTTTTTGAATTTAAAAAAAAATATATATATATTTTTAATTTTTTTTTTAAAATTAATATATGTGCCACGTGTCGACGTATGATTGGTCCACGTGTCAAACCTAACGGTCAACTAACAGATTGACTAATTTGGTCACTTATCAAAACCACAGGGACCTCCTGTGATAAAAATGAAACCCCAAGGGGGAAAAAATAAAGTTGAAAAACCTTAGGGGGGTTTGGAGTATTTAACCCTATTTTTTATTAAAAATGACACTTAGCGCAAAATAATTGGTGCTAACATATTAGTCTAATGGTTTTCATTAAAATTTAAAACCAAAGTTAGGTGCAGAGATCTATGTCGCAATATAACGTCACTTTTAATTAGAGACTGATTTATGAGAAATTTCCTACAAATCAATTTGTAAGAAATATGTATTTTTTGCTTACTGCATGAAATTTCTAGCCAGTTTTTATATAGCATAAAGTTAATTGTAACTTAACAGAATCATAAGAACTTATTTTACATTTTTTTTTCCATGTGTTTTTATCACTAGAAGAGAGATATATAATAAAGAGGCTTGATATTGACGGAGACCAACCATGAGTACTATAAATACAAGTAGAAGAAGAAGAGTGGATGCATTATCAGTAGAAACCCACGAGTGTTGGCAACTAATAAAGAGGAAGAATTTAGTGCTCTCAAGCAATACAAGTATTTCTTGCAAGCGAAATTTGCAGGTTCTTACTTTCTAGTTTTATTTTATTATATACTTCTTTGTTAAAGTTTTTCGAAGTGTTTTAATATTCCAGTTGAGTTTGTTAATACAGTTATTATAGGTTGTATTGTTAAAAAATAATTAAATAAATTCAACTATTCACAGTTCACAAGAAATAATATAAATTTTCATTTATTATTTCAATATATTCATAAAATAATAACAAAATTATAATAAGATTGATAAGACTTAAGAGATGAATATTATCTACTTACAAAAAATAAAAAATAATAAAAAAGTGATGAATATTATCAGTATATACTTGGTTGATGTAGAGAAAATTTTTGTTTTCTTTGAAGTGTTTCATGCCATTGTAAGAGATTTCCTATCATACATCCCACCTAGTGTCTTGTGTTTACTTCTGTGTTATCCTCGTGATAGAGTTGCTAATGCAGAATGGGGTCGTGGATTCACAAAAACAAACACAATAGAATTGTAACTCTTCTCCAGTCAATATTTTGTCAAGGACTACTTGAGGCAAAAGGGATTGAAAATAATATGCAATATTAATTGTTTCTAATATTCTATCATTGTCTTTATAACATGCATGTATTTATAGTAAATAAAACCTTAAACTTGTGGGTTGGATATATAATAATCAATATAATGATTATTATACTGCATGCCAATGATTATTATATTATATTGTTTCTAATAATCAATATAATATAATGATTATTATATTGCCAATGATTGTCCCTAGGAAAAGAAACTTGTGGGATGGAAAACATCCCCTGTAGTGCGCAACTTGCCGCGGTGGTGATTGACATTCCACGAGACCGTGCGAACGACATTCCACAAGACCCTTCGGACTCGGAGTTGGCAGAATGGTGTATCTACAAGGTCCCCAAGCAACTGCGCAAGGTAAACGAAGAAGCCAACACTCCTAAGCTAGTCTCAATAGGACCCTTTCATCACAACCAGGTTGAATTGGAGGACATGGAAAAGCACAAACAGAGATATTTTGTGCATTTCTTGAAACGGACCGAGAAGAGTCCCAATGATCTTCTAAAGATCATTAAAGACGACAAAAAAAAAATCCGTCATTGCTATTCAGAGATCTTTGAGCGCATCAGTAGTAGTGAAGAACATTTTCTGGTAATGATTCTATTGGATGCCATCTTTATAATTGAGCTCTTCTTAAAAACCTCTAAAAAAGAACCGGATTACATATTGAGTAAGCCATGGCTGGTAAATTATTTACTTTATGACTTGATATTACTCGAGAATCAACTTCCTTTTTTTGTTCTTGAGAAATTATATATGTTCGCCTTCAATGACTCTTCCGGTTGCAACCATCGCAAACAAGGCAAGCAAATTGAGGAACACAAAAAGGACCTGAAGAAAGAGGATGCTCCCTTTGTCAGGCTTTCTCGCAAATACTTTTCTCACTTTGATAAGGAGAAAGAATCCATTATAGGAGAGGAAGTAAAGCATTTAACAGATTTGCTAAGATATATGTTCTGTTCAGTACCAGAGCTGATTCAGCAACCTAGAAAACCTATGGTTAATATATATAGTGCCACAAAGCTTGACTACGCAAGATTGAAATTCGAAGCAGCTCATGAGAGACGATTACTTGACATAACATTCTCTGGGAATGAGTCGAAATGGTCTATCTTGACAATCCCACAACTTGTGATAGACGATAATATTGAAGTAGTTTTCCGAAACCTCATAGCCTTGGAGCAGTGTCATTATCCATCTGAACCGTACATCTGCAATTATGTTTCGCTAATGAACTATATAATCAACACCGAACAAGATGTGAAATTGCTTGTTGAGAAAGATGTCATTGTGAACCATATCGGTAGCAACGCTAAAGTGGCAACTCTATTTAGCGAACTCTGCATTCAGATGTTGGTAACTGCTTCCTGTTACGCTTCTCTAAGTGTAGAGATTGATGAGTACTGTAAAAGCTTTTGGAACCGCAGCATGGCATCCATTAAAGGAACATTTTTTCGTGATTTTGGGAGAAGCATTGCAACTGTGGGCGCCCTACTTGCTTTGTTGGGTCTCTTTAGTTCTTTTCTCTCAAAATAAAGGAAGCAAATGTCACTAGTGTTTGGTTTGTGATATGAGGTTTTACCAATTATTTCCATTTTGTTTGTTTCATATTGTTTCAGCATATATACGTAGAGATCGAGTGTCTACTTCAGTACATAAAGCTCTATGCTCTTTGTAATATTCCTGTTCAGCTTGTGTTATATATCTTGAACTTTGTAAGTGGTTATGATATTTCAACAATAAGATTTGTGGCAAGTTTGTGTGTTTTAGCATCCATTGAGTGTCTGTATTTCAGACATGCATATATATATATATATGATTAATTGACCCAATTCCAAATGATATTATTGTTGTCACCAAGGAACGACATCATTGTCATTGTCATGAGACAACCACAATTATTTGATCATGATTACGTCAAAATGCATTTACCATGGAAAAAGTATATGCAATAAGTGTCATCCAGTCCCAATAAATAAACGTCAACCCTATGTGCCTCCTTGTACAGTACAATAAGTGCCATTTTCCAGGCAGCAACTCCCCCCAATTCTGCATGTTCAGAACAGAAGAGTAAGATAAGTTCCAACAAGCTACACCAATGACTAATACAACAGACTTTACAATAATATGGACGGTCCAATTCAAAGGGCACCAACAGTGACGTTTCGATTTCATTACGCCAATTGACTGCTTGCATAGAGCAAACATTGTTCAACATAGAGCATCGGAAATCCAAGTTGCAGTAGCCAAACAATAGAAACAAGAATAAACACTGAAATGAAGGAAAAAGCCAAGAGGTCACTGAACGACACACATACAAGGAAAAAAAAAAAAAAAATCCCTCTTAGTTTACGATTATAAGTTTTGCAAAAAGCATGATCGATGTGCTTAAATTTATGATTTGGAAAAAATTATAAAATCAGTATATATATGTAGTGTTACCAAGATGTAATTAATTAGGTCTTTGGAGTATAATAATTTTGTAGTAAGTAAAATACTTCATGGCCCCGAAGCACCAAAATCCTTGACCACCCCCTCAAAAATTTTTTTTTTTCTTCTTTTATTTTATATATTTAAATTTATGTTTTTTGCTTTTTCATTGTAAAAAATCACACACATTGCAAGATGATTGGTGTTGACGTGGCACACTATTAAGACTTACAGGTCTATTTGGGATTGCGTTTGAGGGACCTAAAAGTGCTTTTAACACCTAAAAAGTCGGCTTAAAAAAAAAATTAAAAGTACTTTTAAGTGCTTGTTTGGTAAAAAAATTAAAAGTGCTTTTACGGGTCCAAAAAGCCTAAAAATGACCAAAACATACTTTTAACAAAAGCTTAAAAATCAAAATTTTGCTCAAAAGCTCTTTTTGACTTAAAAGCTCTATTTCTCAAACGCAGTTCCAAACAGGCTTGTAACATTAATTAAATTATTAAATTTGTATCTTTTTATCAACTTAAACTTTTGAGATAAATGGTAATTTTACTGCATCTTCCATCGGTCCATTAAATTGCATCACGTTAGAATTCAAAAGATGCAAACTAAACATCCAATGGACCCACAAATTTCAATAAAGATCATGCCAAGTTATCATTAAGAAAAATCAAGACCCATTTCGATTTTCTTCCATAGTGATCTTTTTTTTTTTTTTTTTTTTTTTTTTTTTTTTCAATCATCGCCCATTCAAAATACGTTCTCAATTGGAGTGGTACTAATCTACCAAATTAATGACGCAGCAGAAAACATCAAACACCAAGATATAGAAACAAATTATAAAGATGTTAAAAAATTGAGACACTGATTTCAACCAATGTCGTTAAGCTAAATACATCAAATAATTAAACTAATATCCCATGTTGGAAATCCTATATATTTTTGAGATTCATCCTCATCTATAAGAACAATATATAGGATCTGCTCCTGTACGTATCAACAATTTTACCATTAATTTCATCAGTAAATGTAGACAAAGGCATGATGAAGCAGAGAGACAAATATTTTTATTCGATTCGTACTATCTCTCAGAGGTTGTCTTTCCCAAACACAAGCCAACAAAATGGCACGATTGAGTGCAAGCATAGGCATTTCGTGTACTTTTACAACACTAACAAAATAAATATTTGAAACCCTTTGCACGGGTCTAGAGTTTGCGTGACAGATGAGCTGAGAGATGGGAGGTGAGAAAATAAGAGCGGCAGCAGGGGAGGCGTACGTGAGAAAAGGGAGAAAGAAGAATGATTAAAGAAAAAAAGGCAAAAAAAAAAAAAAAAAAATTTTAAATTAATGACATGTGACACGTCACTAATTAGTGATGTGTTGAATGTGTGCACATCACTAATTAGTGACGTGTGAACAGTGAAACATCACACGTCACTAATTAATTAGTGATGTGTAACTATTCAAACGACACCCCTTAGAGAGGTGTCGTTTTACCCAAAAAACAAAAAAAAAATGTCACCTTTTGGTGACGTTTTCAAAAACTGAAATTGTTGACACATCACTATGTTTGGATTTTTTTTTTAATGAATTCTTCTATGTTTGTTGGTGATTGAGAATCCCTCCAAATCTTCGGCTGCCTCCCCACACAAGGGGGCAACTCTTGAAGGTAACTCAACCTTCTTCATCTCCATCTCAAGCAAAGCACGTGGTCTCCATAATCTGTGATATCACTCTAAAATGACTAGTCAATTTAAAGTTTCCTAAAATTCATTATAAAGTTCAATTTTACCTAATAACTAAGCAATGTGCGAATTTGCACTTATAACAATCTTTATAAACCACCAATTCTATGTCCGCTACTCCTCATCTTTTTAATATGTTGATGTTCTTAGAGCATCTTTAGCAGTACTGATTATTTTGGTTGATAATGCTTAGAGGACACATCCAATACAACAACTCAAAATAAAATGAACTCCTTTAGGGCAAGAGCAAACCCACACTAAAGGTGATTGGTATGGAGGAGAAAAAAATGGTAAATCAAATAAGAAAGAAAGGAATAATGTTTAATTTCGTGGAAAATGCTTTGGAAGAAAGATAAGAATCAAGAAGAAGAAAGAGAAAGTTATTCATTGCCAACAACCTAAAGAAAAGAATTTTAAAAAAATAATCAAGTACTCCAACAAAGGAATTAAAGAGAGATGATAATTAAAAAGTGTTCCTGGAATGTCTTTTGGAATAATTAAAGGAAATAAGTACTCTTTTTACCAACAAAGGAAGGAGAGAGTGGAGAGAAAAGAATAAAAAAAGACTTTAAGATGCTACAATGTGTTGAGGTGATAAACGGTTTGAGAGTTTTTATCAATAGTACATTAATATACATATTTGAATATCACTCTAGTCCAAAAGCCTAATTTAATAGGTTTTGGTTTACTTAAGTATATTAACTACTATTTTTCTTTATACTTTTGTAATATGGGATTCGACACTCACAAGTGAAATCACAACGACTATGAACTTAAACCCAGACAAATCATCTAATAAGAAAAAGAAGTGACACCAAAACTCAAACTCCTCTTTTCTTTTTATGTATATATATATATTTTTTTTATTAAAAATGACACTTAGCGCAATATGATTGGTGCTAACATATTAGTCTAATGGTTTTCATTAAAATTTTAGACCAAAGTTAGGTGCAAAGATCTATGTTGCAATATGACATCACTTTTAGAGACTGATTTATGATAATTTTCCTATGGATTTTTTGCTTACTATAATCAGTTTTTATATGGCATAAAGTTAATTGTAACTTAACAGAATCATAAGAACTTATTTTGATTTTTTTTGTTCCCTGTGTTTTTATTGGTAAGGAACCAACCGCGAGTACTATAAATACAAGTGGAAGAAGAAGAGTGGATGCATTATCGGTAAGGAAGAGAAAGAAACCCTCGAGTGTTGGCAACTAATTAAAGAGGAAGAATTTTGTGCTCTCAAGCAATACAAGTATTTCTTGCAAGCGAAATTTACAGGTTCTTACTTTCTAATTTCACTTTATTATATACATCTTTACTAAAGTTTTTAGAATTGTTTTAATAATCCAGTTGAGTTTGTCAATACAGTTATTATAGATTGCATTGCTAAAAAATAATTAAATAAATTCAACTATTCACAAGTTCACAAGAAAAAATATAAATTTTCATTTGTTATTTCAATATATTCATAAAATAATAACAAAATTATATGTATATTAATATCTTGTAATAATAAGATTGATTAGAGATGAATATTATCAGTATATACTAATTGGTTGAGGTAGAGAAAATTTTAGTTTTCTTTGAAGTGTTTCATGCCATAGTAAGAGATTTCCTATCATACATCATATCCCACCTAGTGTATGTGTTTACTACTATGTTATCCTCAAGATAGAGTTGCTAATGCAGTATGCGGTTGTGGGTTCGCAAAAACAAACAACAATCGAATTACAACTGTTCTCAAGCCAATATTTTATAAAGGACTTGAGACAAAAGGGATAGAAAATACTATTCAATTGTTTCAAATATTCTACCATGGTCTTTATAACATGTATTTATAGTAAATAAAACCTTAAACCTAGTAGAACATTGTAATAAGTCGGTTTACAAAATTGGGCATGGCTCGTTTTCAATCTCGTTCGAGCGCAACTGCAAACAAGCAACTCTGTCCAGCTCATTCAAACGCAATTGTAGACGAGTCATTTTGTCCAACAATCCACTTTTCTCTTTGCAGCCCGTTTTGACCCAATAGATGTTGGAATTAGCAATCTTCACGAAACATGTCCTTGTAGACATTTAAATCAACTTTCCAACACCACCAAGATTGTCTCTGTACGACATCTGAAACTCGAGATATAATCTTTTTAAGGTCTGATTGGAATCCATGATGCATCAGTTGCCTAGCTAGCCATTTGCGTTGTTTGTTCCAATAGTTTGCATTATATTATAGAACAATAAATCTATCACAAAAATATCTTTTATTTTTGGCAAACTACTCTTACCCCTTTCAGCGTACACCATATTCGTGATAGATGTTTTTCAAATTCTAAAAAGTTAGAATCAACCATCTTTAACTATCTAGCCCTTTCACTTAATTAGTCACTTTTATTAGTATTTTTGCTAAATTTGACGAAAAAATGTGTTAAATTGTTCATCATAGCTAACATGTAAAAATACAATTACACTCTTAAATTAAAAAAAAAATAAATAAAAACTTATGATCTCTAGCCCTAGTGATGCACGGCTTGGGCATGGGCTAGCTAGTCT
The DNA here is from genome assembly GCF_965113065.1 of Corylus avellana. Lineage (NCBI taxonomy): Eukaryota > Viridiplantae > Streptophyta > Magnoliopsida > Fagales > Betulaceae > Corylus > Corylus avellana. Next base: position 9,820,519 of record NC_142491.1, read on the forward strand.
CCTTGCACAGATACCCACAACCAGAGTGTGGTTGTGGGTCTTTGACCCATGCAAGTGAAAGGACGTAATAATTTGAGGGGCTTAATTTTGGGGGATTGCAAATGGGGTGTAAGTTCGAATGGACTGAGTGCACTTTTTTTCTTTTTTTTTTTTCAAAATCACATATATAACATTAAATCAGATCTCTGATCCATATATATATATATATATATATATATATATATATATGAAAAATAAATAATTAAGATAAATTGGTTAGTGCAGTATAAATATTGTATAACGATTATCCCATTTGGCATAAGGAGGTATAATATCTCATTACAAAATTTTGAAAAATAATTATTTTATTGGGAAAAGTTCATATACCCTCTCAAACTACCATCTAATAGACAATATCCCCTTCAAACTACCAAATATTGCCAATGCTCCCCCCAATGACGAAACTACCCTTAGTAAAATAAAAACAAAAAATACTAAAACTTCTAGAAAAAACCTAAAACTAATATATATATATATAATCCAAGGGGTGGCCAAATTTATTTTTTATTTTTTTTATAAAAAAAATCCTTTTTATAAGAAAAAAATTAAAAAATTTTAATAAAATTTTCCTTTTAAAAAAATCGTTTTAAATAATAAAAAATTTAAAATATATATATATATATATATATATATATATATATATATATATATATATATAAATTGTTTTTTTAAATTAAAATTTTCGTTTTAAAAAAAAATTGAAAAATTGATTTTTTATTTTATTTTGGAATTTATAAGGGCATTTTTGTCTTATTGAGAAACCTATAGAGGTATTTTTATTTTTTTGTTAGTCTTGGGGGGAACATTGACAATGTTTTGGTAGTTTGAGTGAGACATTGACAATATTTTGGTAGTTTGGGAGGGACATTATCACAATTGAAAGTTTGGGAGAACATATTATTTTTGTTTTTAATAGAATAGGGGTATTGTAGGAATATAAAAAAACTGTTGTCTTTTTGACATACTTTGATAGTTTGATAGTCTACTTTAGTACCTTTTGAATATTGTGGAACTTTATCGTAAACGACTGTTAGCAGCTTGAGAGGCTTTTTTATATTTTTCTTATAAATTTTCATTTGTTATTTCAATATATTCATAAAATAATAGCAACATTATATGCATATAAATATTATCTTGTAATAATATTATAGATTGATTAGATATGAATATTATGAGTATATACTTGGTTGGGGGAGATAAAAATTTTGTTTTCTTTGAAGTGTTTCATACCATTGCAGGAGATTTCGTATCATATATATATATATATATATATATATATATATATATCCCACCTAATGTGATGTGTTTATAACTATACTGAGGTATAGCTGCCTAGCTACTAGCCATATTTGCGTTGTTTCTTCCAATAGTCTTACCCCTTCCAGCTTCCACTTACACCATATTTGTGATGTTTTTTGAACTTTAGAAAGTACAATTGACTCCCTTTAACTGCTTAGCTCTTTCAATTAGTTGTCTCCATTATAATTTTTTTGTTAAATCCGGCAAAATATGTGTCACATGCAATGCACGTGACTTAAATTATACATACTCTCCTGATAAATCTAACTTTTAATTTACAATAGCTCTCAAATTAAAGATTGCATCAATGTCTCCTTGAACTACTAAAATTTTACAATGTATTTCTTTTGTCCCACAAAAATGAAAAAATGGCCCTAAAATTTTTCAACAAGACAAAAATACCTCTATAAATTTGAGAAAAAAAAAGAAAAGAAAGAAGAAAGATATTTAAGAAACTATTGTTGAACAAAAATGGCTTCTAATTGAAATAAGTGATCTGCAGCTGATTAGATTCTATTAGATTCCCACTGATTGTCGCTTATTTGTCACTAGGAAAACAAACTTGAGGGATGGAAAAGATGGCCAGTGATTTCATAACCATTGCAAAAGAAGCTGAATGTGAAGAGTTGGTGATTGACATTCCATCGGACCTGCCTCATGCGGAGTGGCGGGAATATTGTATTTATAGGGTTCCCAAGCAACTGCGCAAGGTAAATGAAGAAGCCTACACCCCTAAGCTACTCTCAATAGGACCCTTTCATCGCGGCAAAGATGACTTGAAGGACATGGAAATGCACAAACTGAAATATTTGGAAAATTTCTTGCGACGCACTAAGAAGAGCCAGGCTGATCTTCTAAAGATCATTAAAGTCAACGAAGTAAAAATCCGTCATTGCTATTCAGAAGATTGTGGACTTGAAAGTGATGATTTTGTGAAAATGATTCTATTGGATGCCATCTTTATAATTGAGCTCTTCGTAAAGGATAAAGAAAAAAAAGAAGAAGAAGAGGCTAAGAGGAAAGGAGAAAATTATTGTGAAAAAGAAAGTGATTACATATTAAGTCATCCATGGCTAGGAAATGGTATACTACATGACTTGATAATACTTGAGAATCAACTTCCTTTTTTTGTTCTTGAGGAATTATATAGGTTCGCCTTGGGTGACTCTTCCAGTTGCAACAATCGCGAACAAATTAAGGAGGACCTGAAGAAAGAGGATTCTCCATTTGTCGAGCTTTCTCGCAAATACTTTAGACGCTATGTTCAGCAGCAACCGCTCAATGTTGAGGAAGTAAAACATTTCACAGATTTGCTAAGATATTTTTTTTGTCCATCAAAGAAGCATATGGAAGAATGGAGAAATGAAGAATCATCAAATAGGCAGATGGAAGAATGGAGCAGTGCAGAACGAGGTTTGGATACTCGATTTTGTGCCACAAAGCTTTATGACTCAGGATTGAAATTCAAAGCAGTTAAAGATCATAGCCGCGTCTTACTTGACATATCAGTAAGTCCTGGGTGTGTGCGACACTTTTCGTGCTTCGACGCTTTTCCACGCTTTTCATGCCTCATTGCTTGCTTACCATGCATTATCTGCTTGATATGCTTTCCGTGCTTGTTGCGTATCCAGCGTATACTAAAAGTCCCACAACTTGTGATAGACGATGATACTGAAACTGTTTTCCGAAACCTCATGGCTTTAGAGCAGTGTCATTATCCATCTCAAACTTACATCTGCAGTTATGTTCTGCTATTGGACCGTCTTGTCGACACTGAAAAAGATGTGGATTTGCTTATTGATAAGAAGGTCATTGCTAACCACCTCGGTTGCAAAGCTGAAGTGGCGTCTCTAATTAACAAACTCAGCAATCAAATTAATGTGGCAACTACATCCGCTTATGATCATATAGCTCGAAAGATTCATGAGCACTATGAGTTCCCTTTAAACCATATATTGGCAACCCTAAACAGAGAGTATTTCCCCAATATTTTCAGAGGCACGGCAACTGTTGTTGGACTTATTGTCCTGGGTTTCACCTTCTGGAATTTCCTTAAGCCTTTTGTCGTGTAGATCGAATTGAAGTACTACATGTGTTATAATTAGTGTTCGTTGGAGTGCTTTGCTTTTAGTTGCATGCAATGGATGCATGGCATCTCAACTTTGTAATCATGCTTAGCTTCTGATATATATCCTCCTCGTCTTAATTAATATAAGCATGGTTTGTAATCTTCAACTTTGTAAGTGGTTTATGATATTTCAGCAATAAAATTTGTGGGAATTGTTTGTTTGTTTTAGCATCCGATCCGTTGAGTCTCTGTATTTCATCCAATAGAGTTTTATGATGATCAGTGATCATAGTTTGCTTTAAAATTAATCATTATTTTGTACGTGGGCATAAATTGACAGGGGCATCAATATCAACATATTTGTTTAATTGACTTCTGTACATGCTTGTGATCCAGCTAGCGCACCATTTTGTCAATTTTTGAATTGGAGCAAATTAAATTGTAACAAAGTAACCAGTACTGGGCTTGAAGATTCGGGATAGAGTTTGGCAATTTTTGTGCATGAAAGATGCTTATGGTGTTCAAAATCAATTTTTTTTTTTTACATGTTCGCACATGCCACAAGGGAGAAAAAATGAGAGGCTACGAAATTCGACCAAGTGACCTCTGTTTAATAAGGCGTGGTCTCCAACCAATTAAATTATCCATTGAGAACATAAAAAAAAAAAAAAAAAAAAAAAAAAAAAACAACTATTTGGGAAAACAAATTAGAAGACCAAATAAATGAGTATGCTATCAGAAAGATGGACAAGCCATAAATGTAAAAATTTTAACAGCAAATGTAAAATTTTAACAGTAAACAAAACTTATAGGGAAAAGTACACTTTAACCCCCTCCCAAAAGTTTGGAACGATTTTCAATTCGACCTCCAAATTTTTTCAATTTGTGCAATGCACCCTTCCAAACTTGCAAATTTTTTTCAATTTGACCAATATCATCCTAAAATTCCCATATTGCCCCTAATTTATTTTTTTATTTTTTATAAAAAAAAAATTAAAAAAATATTTAGGGTGGCGTAGCCATCCCTTTGGCCATCTGGCCATTTTTGCAACCCCATTTTTTTTTTTTTATAAAAAATTAAAAAATTAAAAATTAGGGGTAATATGGAAATTTTGAGATGAAATTGGTCGAATTGAAAAAAATTTGCAAGTTTGGTGGGAGGGGGTATATTGCAAAAATTGAAATATTGGTGGTCAAATTGAAAATCATCCCAAACTTTAGGGGCTAAAGTGTAATTTTCCCAAACTTATAATGATGGTATTGAAGGGTGGGCGTAAATAATTGCAGCAATCATAAAAGTGAGACCATTTCTTCTAGTCGATAGTTTTCATATCCTCAAATATGTGATCTGCTGTTAGAATATATTATAGGGTACAGGGTAATCTCCTATAATTAGATTTGATTTGATCTCCCTTGTCATTTTGTATTATTTTCACCTCCCTATAAATATGGACCTTTTATATTGTAAATGATGCAAGATGAGAAAATAATATATATTTTTTTCTTTAGATTTATTTAGGTTTTATTAATTATTGAGGTCATTAGTATTTTTAAGAGTTGTATTGTTTTATAATTCAATAATGAATTTAGCACAAAGTCAATCAAATTAGGGTTGGGATTTTTTGTCCGTGCCTACTTAAGTGAACTTTTGTACTCCTATGAAGAGAGATTAAGATTAATGAAAAAACATATGTTTTCTTTGATGTGCGATTAAGAGTTGTATTATTTTATAATTCAATAATGAATTTAGCACAAAGTCAATCAAATTAGGGTTGGGATTTTTTGTCCGTGCCTATTTAAGTGAACTTTTGTACTCCTATGAAGAGATTAAGATTAATGAAAAAACATATGTTTTCTTTGATGTGGGATTCTCACTACAAAAAATGTTTTTTTTTTTTTCTTGATAGGCAATTTTTGACGTGTTAGGTGGTCTGACACATCAGTAAAATTTACTGACGTGTCATTATTGACGTGTGTCGAGCGTTAAAATTTTGAGTGTCAAAAACAGAAATTTTTTGACATGTCACTTTTAACACCTCAAAAATTATTGACGTGTCAAAAAGTGGCACGTCAAAAAAATTTCCTGACTAGTCATTTTCTAACACGTCAAAAAATTACTGACGTGTCAGAAATTGACACTTCAGGAAATTTTTCTGACGTGACAGGAGTGGCATGTCATAAAATTTTTCTGACGTGCTAAAATTAACACATCAGTAAATTTTAAAAAATTATTAAAAAAAGAATTCTTTTTTAAAATTTTTTCTGGAAATTTTTTTTTCAATTAAAAAATTTATTAATTTAAATTATTTTTCAATTAAAATAATTTTTTTAAAATTTTTTTTCACCAATTTCGTTTCTCCAGCTCTCCCTCTCCATTTTCTCACTCTCTCTCTCTCTCTTCTTTTCTCCATTTTTGTTTCTTCGGCCAGCTCTCCCTCTCTTCTTTTCTCCATTTTCTCACTCTCTCTTCTTTTCTCCAATTTCGTTTGATCTCCATCTCTCCCTCTCTTCTTTTCTCCATTAATTTTCAAAAACCCAAACCCAAAAAATCTAAAACCCAAATAAAAAAAATCATAAAATCAAATCAAAAAATCAACCTGAAAAATCAAAAACCCAAACGTCAAACCCAAAAAAATCTTCAAAAACCCCAAAAAATCTTCGTATCTTCTCTTCTCTTTTTTTTCTTCTGCTTCTCTTCTTCTTTTCTTTTTCTTCTTCTTCTGCTTTTCTTCTGCTGCTTCTCTTATTTTTCGCTTCTCCTTTTCTTTTTCTTCTTCACTCTAGAGGGAGTTGGCCAGTTGTGCAGAGAGAAGAGGAAGATTGAGAGAGGAGAGAGAGAGTGTGGGGAAATAAAAGAAAAAGAAAAGAATAAATAATATATAAGAGGGAAAGAAGAGGGAAAAAGTTGAATATCCCACTCATTTTTTTAGTGACGTACCAGCATTTAACACGTCAGAAATTTCTGACATGTGTAAAGAGCATGTTGGAAAATTTCTGATGTGTGAAAATAGCATGTCAGAAAATTTTTGACGTGCTATTTTCACACGTCAAAATTTCTAACGTGCTATTTTCACATGTCAGAATTTCTGACGTGGTATTTTTGGCCACATCAAAAAAATATTTACTGACGTGACAATAATTAGTAACGTGGCAAAAAATCGTGTACTGTAGCCACGTTAGAAATTGATTGTTTTTTTGTCGTGTCTTCTTCTCTTTCGGTTGTGAGACTCTAGTTCAACCCCTTCTTATCATTATTTGTAAATTAACGTAATGTTTATATTTATTTTACCACATTAATGATCATGCTTATATAAAACTTCCATGGGTTGATAGGGCTATATATGAAGAAGGTAAAAATGGTTCTAGTATCTCATCCTTAGCCCTTTAAATAGGACAACGTACGCTGCTAGATTTAAAAATGTTGTCTTTTAAAAAAGCTGTCTAGACAAAATCGAACATTCGGTGAAAACTTAGATCGTTATGTTCCAAGTTCGATCAATCGATGGAAACATAAAACGTTCGTGAACTTGGACGTTCAATGAAAACTTCAATCGTTCGATTGTCGCATATTTTTAATTTATTTAAAAATAAAATCCCTTTTCAGGTTTGTTTATGGAAATATATATATATATATATATATATATATATATATATATATATATATATATATATATATATATAGAGAGAGAGAGAGAGAGAGAGAGAGAGAGGTTTAACAGCTTTTATTTCATGATCCGATGGTTATACTAAATTAATTAGCTTGTTAATTTGCGGGCCATTACAGCCATGTCAAACTATCTTGACTATTGGTCAATTTTTTTATTTTTATTTTTATTTTTTATTTTTATGTTCGTGCCAATAATTTATAGGATCCGATGGCACTGCTCGAGGGCCATGAGGTTTCGAAAATGAGCTTCGCATTTCAAGCATGGTAAGCAAGTAAGGCGGCATGAACGATCGAAAGGAAGGTGTCCAAAGCACCCTTTCTCAGAGAATTTGATTTGAAGTAAACCATTTTTTTTTTTTTTTTTTTTAACCCTTTTGAATTTCAATCCTGCTTCATCAAGCTTTGTGGCAGAATATGGACTAATACCATTAACTTCTTTGAATTCCAATCCTGCGGCATCAAGCTTTGAACAGAAAAAAGATCTTATCAAATCTGTGAAGTATTTTACTTCCTTGATGTTGAACAAATCTGGCGGCCGCATAACTTTAGGAGAAAAGTAATTGTAGGAAAGCTCCAAAAATGTAACCTCTCTGATCTTGTCTCCATTTTTTGCTTTGCAATAGTCGGGATCAGCAAACTTATATAATTTCTCAAGGATAGGAAAAGGAAGTTGATTCTCAAGCAATATCAAGTCAAGCTGTATACCATTTGCTACCCAAGGTTTATTTATTAATATTGCTTTAGATCTTGTGGCTCCATTAAGATAAAACTGAATCAAGTACTTTGAAACAAACTAATCAAGTTGTCATGTAACCAGCTTCCCACTGCCACCTCTATAAGCCAATGAGATCCATGGAATAATTTTCTAAGAAAAATAATTCTTCAAGCATATACTTAGCCACTTTCTGTTTGGAATTTGAGCGGTAGATTTAGCACTCAACCTGATTGTAAGGACATCAGCTAGCGGATCATCCACAATGAACCCAGCCAACTTCCACGTAGGATCTTTTGTGCGAACTCTGTTGTAAAGAGCCCTCATCTATCTATGCACGTCTGAACTAGCAAACCATGGTGCTATTATCCAAGCTACAGGGATAGCCTTGTTGTCTGAGTTGAAAACAACAAGACTGTGAACGGGATGCTAGATCAATTTGCAGAGAGAGCATAGTTAGTTTCTCATGACACTAAGGACTTAGGTTACATGAACTTTAAAAAAACAATGAAACAACAAAATAAAAACAGACCTTTAATTTGTTTGCTCCTGATGCAACGTGACTTAGTGGGCTGCAGCGAAGAACATCAATAAGCAGTGGATAAATAACTCCAGATCTAGATTCTATCAAGGATCTAAGAATTCTTCTTGACAAAAGTTATATACTCTCTAGGTTTTGAAGGAAAAGAAAGAAGAATGCTCAACTCTGAGGTTTTTTATTCAACAAAATCAATAATCAACATAAACTGTCTTTCTCTGGAGGCTATAATCATATATTTATAACCCCAAACCCTAAACATAATAAAATATGACATAAATACTCCAAAAATCCTAAACCTAATAAAATAACGAAATATTGACTCCTAAAACCCTAATCTTACTAAAACAAGGAAATAAAGACGGTTTAACCTAATTAAAACACAGAATATAATATAAGCAGCTCCGTGTGTGATTGATTGCAGATACAAGGGCGATCGATCGCACAACCAAGGGCCTGATGTGCAAGTGTCTGGAACTGCGCTCGAGCAAAGAGCAAAGAATTTATAATGAGAAAGTGCACAATATTGTGAGGTAGCTTATTGAGACCGGTATATGTCCATGGGCTTTGTGAGGTCATAAAAGAATTCTGTAGATTCTTTGACCAAGCTACTAGCAAGAAGGCTAGTGAGAGAAGCATCGAGGGGGATATGACTAATACCCAAATTATGACACTGTGATTGATACCCAACCACTGCGATTGGAGATCCAATGAATGAGGTTTAATGGGAAACGAAGTCACATGTGATCACGGTATGATACTGTCAATTTATGTTTATTAATTATCTTGCTGAGAAGATTAGTGATGAGTCCATCCCTATGGTGTAAAACAGTACAAGATGCAGAGTGATTAAGGGTGAGCTTAAAGCTCTTAATGGCTTCGTAGTCCCTACCTGTTGGGATGTGGTGTTTCCTGTACACACTCCTGATTGATACCACCTATATGAGTGTGGATGTGTTATCTCCTATGAGACTTGGGTAGGTCTCTAGAGCACTCATGAAAGCCATTTTATGGTGTAATAACAAAAGATGCAGAATGAGTAAGGATGAGTTTAAAACTCTTAATGGGTCCATAGTCCCTACTTTTTGGGATAAGATTTTCTCTGCACACATTCTTGATAAACGCCACCTATGTGAGTGTGGAGGTGGTGCCACTTCCTATGAGACTTTGGCAAGTCTCTAAAGCACTCATGAAACCCAAAGGCGCATGGCCTGTATAAGGCGCCAACCCGCTATAGAACAACCCAATTTTCTTGATTTGATTTGATTTAATTTTTTTGTTTTTGGAGAAAGTTATGTGGATGATAAGTTTGTTTAACTTGTGGATTTGGTTAAAAGAGTTTAACTCTACCACGATTCATTAAGTTCCTACTTATTTATCCTAGGTGCGGTTAAAACTTTCGGGTACCACATCAATGCATGCTTTCAATCTCCTTTTATTCTAATGTTTGTAACATGTGGGGGATTGTTGTAATATTTGTTACAAACATTCATTTTTTAATTATTTGAAAAAGTTTTATCATTTGATAATATCTTCACGAGTTTTTATGAGAAATAAAAATCATCTTTAACCATTTTGGTTTATAACCGTTTGCATTTATTACTTGGTTATGAGATAAAACTTTTATGACCGTTTGTATTTATTACTTGGTTAGGAGATATAACCTTTATGACCGTTTGTATTTATTACTTGGTTATGAGTTATTAAATAAAAATTAGTTTTAATTGATTTTTACCGTTTTGATCGTTAGTCTTTAACAAGTTTTATTGTAGTTTGACCATTTGATTATTAACAAATGTTTTACCGTTTTTTCGTGTTATAACTATTTGGTCATTAATTATATAAAGAAAGAAAACATTCCAAATCCTATGGAACAATGTGTTTTCAACAAGAAAGAAAGAAATGCAAACTCATTTTCTTTATAAAAAAGTTTTGTGCTATTTTACAAGACCAATTGCATAGAATTCTATTCTATTCAATTTCTATTTTATCTTTGCGGTTTTTTATCAAGAAGATCAAAGCGTTGTTCTACTAGTCTTCGTTATTGAAAGTGCATCCTTAACGAAGGTAGATGCTATAGTCTAATCTTGGGAGGTTGCGTGTCAAATGATCTGATCGCACCAAGTTATACACTCTGGGAGGCATGAATCAACCTTTAAGGACAACGCTCTTGCGTGATTCTATAGCATTGTGAGATCTTTACATACTCTACTTTTCATCTCTTGTATTTTATTTAGTTCATTGTTAATATTCAGATTGTAATTATTTTATATCAATGAGAATTTGTGCACCATCAAAAATTATTTCCAACAACTTGGAGGTGGTTGCATTCGCCACCTTCTCAAACATAGCTTTATCCAAACATTGATGAATAAGAGTAAGAACTTGTTGATCCTTCTTTCGAAGTCTTTGAAAAGACTCTCTTTGATTAGTACTCAAAGAAGCTTCATCACTAGGCTCATCGTAGCCGTTTTCTACAATCTCCCAAGCATCTTGTGATCCAAGTAATGCCTTCATGCGAATGCACCAATTATCAAAATTGTCTTTGGAAAGGTGAGGGAATTGAAATGGGAAGGTTGAATTGGCCATTTCTCTAGGATTAATAAACTATGGCTCTGATACCACTTTGTTGAAAAATTGGAAATAACACTCACTAAGAGATAACACAAAATAGGAAGAGGAATATTCAATTTTATTCGACTTAATAAAATAACTTGCTTATATAGGTATTTATAGGATACAAATGACTCTTCTAACTTCTTCACAATAACTTCATTCATTTACATCTCATATAACTCTCATGTAACTTCTATGTAAAATAACTCTTAAAAAACTAAAAAACACAACATCTTCAACTCACTTAAGGCCTTGTTTGGTAAAGGGGTTGGAGTTAGCTTAGACACTGTTCATCACCATTTTCTAAAAAAATCCACATAAAAACATTTTTACTTTTTTACTTTTTATATCATATCATTCATTTTTTTATTATTATTCAAATAAAAAAAATCACTACAAAACAAAATTTATTTACTTTTCCATACTACTTTTTTATACAAAACATTCTTACTTTTTTTTTTTTCACATCAATCTACATCAACTACAATGTCTAGACCAACCCATTTACCAAACACCACCTTAGTAACATATGAGAATATGAAATCAAAAGACACTTAGTAACATATGAGAATATGAAATGAAAGACTCAACTAAATGTTAAAATTAAGTTTATTATTCAACAAAAACAGAATTATCCATTTAAAACCTTACATTTGCAATTATGTTGCAGTATTGGACTATCTAATTAACACTGAAAAAGATGTAGATTTGCTTGTTGATGAAAAGGTCATTATTAACAATATCGGTTGCAACGCTGCGGTGACGACTCTAATTAACAAATTGGCGATCAGATTGTTGAAGATAAATCATGTTACTATGATCTCGCTAAAAAGCTTAATCAGCACTATAAGTACTATCCCTTGAACCATATCTTGGCAACCCTGACAAAAGTGTATTTTGGTGATTTTTGGAGAGACACTGCAACTATTGTTGGACTTGTTGTCTTGGATTTCACTTTTTGGAATTTTCTTAGGTTTTTTGTCGAAAGCATCTAAACTTTGTAATCGTGTTTTAGTGTTTGATAGAGTGATTTGCTTTTAGTTGCAATGGCTGCATGGCATCTAAACTTTGTAATCATGTTTGGGTTGTGATATCCTTCCGTCTTAATAGCTTGTAATCCTAAACTTTGTAAGTGGTTTCTAATATTTCAGCAATAAAAAATGTGGGAAGTCTGTGTGGTTATTACCTACTGAATTATATCATTTAATTTTTTTTTTTTTTTAACCATAGTGTGATTAAACGCTCTTCAGCAGTTAAAAAGTCTGAGAAGTGTTGTTTGAAGCTGGTGGGGACTTTCCCTTTCTCAAGCCCTAGCTAGGGTTCCTAATTTTGGTCACCGATCTAAAGATTTCTTGTCGTTGAGAGTCAAATTTCTTCTTCTAATGAAGAAAATATTTGAAATAAGTATTTCTCTCTCTCTCTCTCTCTCTCTCTCGTTTAATCTTTTTTCGGTATATATATATATAATAAAAAAAATAATAATGCTATACACACTCTCACTTTTCACACCAATATATAAGTGGCTTTTAAAATTACAATTTGATTAAAATCCTATAAAGATCCATCTCAAATCCAATAGAGCTTTTAAATGCCACTTATGGGTATGGGGATGTGAAAGTGTATGTAGCATTATTAAAAAAAAAAGAGTATGAAATGGAATCATGTCATGTTTTGAAAACTCATTCTATATATATATATATATTTTCATAGGGTTGGGCCATCCTATGAATTTTATTTTTAGAACCTTTGGTGGCTATAGTCTATTAGCTTTTGGGTTTGGGCTTAGAAATTTTTGAACGCCTCTTGGTGTGCGTGAGACAAATTGCAGGATCTTAATTCCATTATAAGTTTACAAGTATATATAGATTATGTGCTCCCTGACATGCATCATCTTGTGGATCAGAGCAAGGGCAAATTCTTTATCTGGGGTCTATATTTCTCTAGAGAAATATATCTCTAATAAATGTTTAATTAGCTAGGTCTTGGGGTGTCACTGATAATGTTTAGGTGATCTCGATCTCTTATATATATATATGCTTCGCTTGCTGTTTTCCTCCCGTTAGGCTTAATTACTAATTGTGTTGTACATGTATTAATTGTGTTAGTTCTTGTGTTGGCTTAATTCAGTTCCAAAATGCAGATACTACTGTTCACGGCTCAAACACTGATATAGAATGCTCAGAATCCAATCTCCACCGTTCATAATGTAGATTCATGTGTTATGAACGTCCCTGCAAAATTTCAGCTCAATCGGACCACAAACGCCCATCGATCGGAGTTGTTGATGAAGACTGGACAGTCCGGGTCCGGACCTCCAGAATCCGGGTCCGGACCCCATTTCCAGAAACTTGATTTTTCAAGCAGGGTCCGGACCTCAATTTCCCGGGTCCGGACCCCAGTTCCCGAAAGTGCATTTTATGAGGCATGTCCGGACCTCAGATCTGCAGGGTCCGGACCTGGGTGACTTATTAGGGTTATTTTCTATTTAAACACGATTTTGCTACATTTACAAGTACGTATTTTATTGAGCAAATATCTGGGTGCTTATAGAGAGAGAATTCGTTCTAGATTATTGTTGAAGAGAAAATACGTGAAGCCAATCGGAGTTCCGGTGAAAGGAAATCTTTTAGAAGAATTGTGCCAGATGTTCTGGAAAGGGCTACTGAGGTAGAAGTCAAGTGGGTCACTTGTCGTGTGCAAGGAAGAGTCAAAGGTTTTGTTATTCTTCTTGTATTCCTTATTCTTCTATATAGTGAATTGATTTCCTGGGTTTGGCTGCCCCGGAGAGGTTTTACATTTAGAGAGTTCTCTAAATGGTTTCCTCTTCGTAACCAAATATCTGTGTTCTTGATTTTCATTACATATCTGTATTTGGTTGATTATTGATTGTTAGGTCAGATCTTATTTCGCTTAATATTTGTGAATCACCTAGACATTTGAATAGGTGTCGTTTGAAGTCGTATTTAGATTTTTCAATTGGTATCAGAGCGGGTTCACTCTGTGAAGGATTTATTTCCTGAGTGTGATTCGAGACTCCATATCAAATGTCTCTTACGGTTGCTCCTAATTCTCTTCCCGTCTTTGACGGAACAAATTATACGCTTTGGAAAATTCGTATGAGAGCTTATTTTAAATCCATTAATGTTTGGCATATTGTTGAATCTGGATGGACACGTCCAGACAAAGCAATTGCTGAATGGACAACGGAGGAAAAGAATAATGCTACTGCGAATGACAAAGCTATAAATGCTATTTACATCTCTGTTTCAAATGAGGAATTTTCTAGAATTTCTAGATGTGAAATAGCTAAGGAAGCCTGGGAAACTTTAGAAATCACACATGAAGGAACTAAGGTTGTTAGAACTTCAAAAATTCAAATGTTGGTTTCTCAGTTTGAGGAGATTAGAATGCAGGAAGATGAAACTTTTGATGAATTTTATTCAAAGCTTAGTGCCATTAGAAACTCTACCATTAATTTGGGAAAGAAAATGGATGATGCTAAAGTGGTGAAAAAAATCTTAAGATCTTTGCCTGAGAGGTTTATTCCCCAAATTGCTGCTATACAACAGAGCAAGGACTTAGATACTATGAGAGTAGAAGAACTTGTAGGTTCCCTTCAGACCTTTGAGCTAATTCTTCCTAAACACAAGAACACCAAAAATATTGCTCTTAAGGCAAAAAATGTTAAGGTTGACTCTTGTGGTTCATCTGATGAGGATTCTGGAAATGAGGAAGAAATTGCTATGTTTGCTAAGAAGTTTAGGAAATTCTTTAGAGCCAAGAAAGGAAATCTTAGAAATAGCAATTCACAATTTTCTGAGAAATCTAGAAATGAGAATGTTGAGAAAGGAAAGTCACCTAAAGGTATCAAGTGTCACGAATGTGGAGGACATGGACACATTCGTGTTGACTGTGCTAACTTGAGAAAGTCAAATGGCAAGGCATTTAATGTGACTCAAAGTGATGAGTCAGACAAGGACGATGCTGAACAAGGAGTTAATTACTTAGCATTTGGAGTTAGTTATGAGAGTGAGCATGAGAATAGTGAGTGTAATTCTCAAGACAAACAAGGTGTGTCCGATAATGATTCGGAAGAAGAAGATGATTTGCAAAATGCTTATAATAATCTCTTTGTGGAATACACTAAACTGAAAAAGCTGAATAAGCAGCAATTGAAGAAACTCAATGAGGTTAATCTTGAAAATGATCAACTTTCTGTCACCTTAACTGATTCTCTTGCTACTCATAATACTTTGATGTCTGAAAATCAAATGCTAATTGCCAAAGTGAAATCCTTAGAGAATGAACTGAATGAATCAAAGAATCATTTAACAAAATTCTCTAGTGAAAAGCTAAATCAAATGCTACATAATCAGAAACATTCGTTTGATAGAACTGGATTGGGTTTTGATAAATCTGCTATTTTATCTACTAATGTTGCTTCTTCTTCAAAGATGATTTTTGTGAAACCAGTGAACAAAGAAGATAGCTTGGCTGAAAAGAAGGTAATTTCTCCTCAAATTTCCAAAGATGGAAAAGGTAAGGGAACTCTAACTGATTCCTATATGTCTAGTTCTAAGTCGAGAAGTATGCACATGTTAAGGAACCAACATTCTCAAAGGTTTATTCCTACGTGTCATAACTGTGGTAAGATTGGACATATTCGTCCTAAGTGTTTTCAGCTTAACAGTCATGAGCCTAAAAGAGAATATTTCCATTCTAGAAATAGTTATGAGAAATTATTCAACATGATGAGAGACGTAGTAACACGGTTAGATGTCTTGGATAAGAGTCACACAGTTGTCCCTGATGTGAAGAAAGTTTGGATCAAGAAGATTAATACCATTCACCCATTGAGGGGGAGTGGTAATGGACTCACCTAGATTAGGTGGGCACATAGACCATGCCTAGAAATTGAGCATATTGATATTTGTCTATAGCTGTTCTAGGGCATTTTTTTCTTAATTTTTGTTTGCTTTGTTTTTATTTTCTTTGATTATTTTTTTATTCTTTTAGATTGTTTTAATTGTTAGATACTCAGTTTCTCATGTCTTGTGCTCAAATGAATATTTTACATATGAGTGGGGTCAATATTTCTGCAATTTACATCTATTGCTCCATATGTTTCTGATATACCTTGTTTTTCTGAAGACTGTTAAAGGAGTAAGAGTCAGTTTTTCTCATGTTCGAAATTGTGCACTTTTTGCCCCCATTAGGTTTAGATTTTTGTTATATGTTTGGAAATTTGGAGAAAACATTTTGTTTGGAAGATAGGCAGTGTAGAATCTTGCCACTTGACCAACTCGTTAGTTGAACCTAGCTCCAAAAAAATTCCACCATTTTCCAAAAAAAAAAAAAAAAAAAAAAAAAAAAAAAAAAGGCCATAAAATAAGCTCAAATGATTTCATTTTGCTTCTGTCTGTCCCTAAAGAAAGAATCAGTGATCAAATCATTGTGGAAATAGATGATTACTAAAGGACATGGTAAAAGAAAATGATCAGTCTCAGGGGGAGTGTATCGGATGAGGGAATCTAGGTCCTAACATTATAAGGTTTTACTGTGGTTTGAATCAGACTGCTGGTCTTCCTTTACAAAATGTCTGCCTAGATTTACCTTTCATTGATAAAATCTTAGTTAATGGGAGTACTCACACACTACACCATCACATGAGATTTCTGATTATTGCCTACTTGACTGCATTCACAGACCAAGGTTGTGTCATGCATATGGTACATTTACGGTGTAAGTGTAGCTTGTTGATCACTCCGAATTGTTCAGATATTCATACGAGCATGCATGATCTATTGCTTATCTATACAAGTTTTCTTTGGTGTTTTGTTTTTTTTTTTTTTTTTTTTTTAAAAAAAAAAAAAAAGAAAAAGAAAAAAGGAAAGCTTTTGGATATTCATTATGCAATACATGAGTCATTGATGTGTTATCATGTGTGTTCATTTAACTTTTAAAGGGGGAGAAACATGCTTTGCATTTCCAGTTTCCTGTTGTTAATTGAGTCATACATTGAGGGGGAGTTTTGCTGATGTTTCTTTATAATCACGCATCATTTTTTTTCATGAGTTTTATTTATGTCTTCTTGTTCCACATATGCCTTGATGTATTTTGTGAAGTGTTTCAGGAAACATGAAGACCTTTTGTCATTCTGTGACAAAAAGGGGGAGTAAATATGGGGAGATGATGGGATTGGCTCGACATTTTGGTTTTGTCACTGAATTGCCAAAGGGGGAGTTTGTTAGTTCTTGTGTTGGCTTAATTCAGTTCCAAAATGCAGATACTACTGTTCACGGCTCAAACACTGATATAGAATGCTCAGAATCCAATCTCCACCGTTCATAATGTAGATTCATGTGTTATGAACGTCCCTGCAAAATTTCAGCTCAATCGGACCACAAACGCCCATCGATCGGAGTTGTTGATGAAGACTGGACAGTCCGGGTCCGGACCTCCAGAATCCGGGTCCGGACCCCATTTCCAGAAACTTGATTTTTCAAGCAGGGTCCGGACCTCAATTTCCCGGGTCCGGACCCCAGTTCCCGAAAGTGCATTTTATGAGGCATGTCCGGACCTCAGATCTGCAGGGTCCGGACCTGGGTGACTTATTAGGGTTATTTTCTATTTAAACACGATTTTGTTACATTTACAAGTACGTATTTTATTGAGCAAATATCTGGGTGCTTAGAGAGAGAGAATTCGTTCTAGATTATTGTTGAAGAGAAAATACGTGAAGCCAATCGGAGTTCCGGTGAAAGGAAATCTTTTAGAAGAATTGTGCCAGATGTTCTGGAAAGGGCTACTGAGGTAGAAGTCAAGTGGGTCACTTGTCGTGTGCAAGGAAGAGTCAAAGGTTTTGTTATTCTTCTTGTATTCCTTGTTCTTCTATATAGTGAATTGATTTCCTGGGTTTGGCTGCCCCGGAGAGGTTTTACATTTAGAGAGTTCTCTAAATGGTTTCCTCTTCGTAACCAAATATCTGTGTTCTTGATTTTCATTACATATCTGTATTTGGTTGATTATTGATTGTTAGGTCAGATCTTATTTCGCTTAATATTTGTGAATCACCTAGACATTTGAATAGGTGTCGTTTGAAGTCGTATTTAGATTTTTCAAATTGTAATCTTTTGTTATATATATCTTCTTTAATAAAGCTTAATCACCCGTGGAGAAATGGTTAGGGTAGTGTTATTAAAGTATACCAACAACCTTTCTTTCGTTTGCATGCATCTCATAAATGAGGCTAACATGACCTTTTGATTGATCTTTTCATGAGTCAACAACACTGCATGGCTGAGGAAGACAGAACTGTAAGAGCCATTTCTGTCGTGGGACCAGTCACATTTATTCCACACAAAAAATATGAACCAAAAATTGTAAACCTTTGAAAATCATGCCAGTCTTAATAAATTAAGCTTACTCATCTTAAAATATATATATATAATGGAGAAATGAGCTCCAATCACTCGTAAGTGGGGAAATGCTTAATTAATTAATTTATGGGGTAGTGTTATTTGATTACCAACCTTTGTTTTGTTTGCATCTAATAAATGTCAAATGAGAGTTGTGTATGAGAATCTTTTGGGTTTTGAGTGGGTTTTGCCGGAGGAAGACAGCACTGTGAGCACCGTATCTTTCATAGGACCATTCACTTACATTTGTATCACTCTACACAAAAATGTGAACCAAAGTGATAAGATTAAGATTAAACGTCATATCATCATGCGCTGGAATTCATATATTTTTTCAACAAGATATAAAAATAATGGATAACCTCACAGCAAGATATAAACGAGTGGTGAAATTCTATTATGTGAAAGATCATACAAAGCAAAAGCTCATGACAATTGAAAGGGATATTTTGGTTCTTCCGTTTTGCATAAAGCATGATCGATGTGCTTTGTGATTTGGAAAAATTTGTAAAATCAGTATATGTAGTTTTACCAAGATGTAATTAATTAGGTCTTTGGAGTATAATAATTAGCGACAAACTCTTTGTAGGAAGTAAAATACTTCTTGCCCCAGCAAGGCCGGCTTAATAGATTTTGAGGCGTAAGGCAACAAATTTAAGTAGTCTTTTTTGTTTTTTATTTTATTTTATTTTATTTTTAACAATTTTAATTTTATATCATTCTTTTTAACTTTTGCCCTTCATTTTTTTTCCCAAATGACTACCAAAATTCATTTATGTTAGGAGACGTTTAATTTCAACATATATCAATTTTGTGTTGACCTACATATAATTCTTTTTTTTGTTTTTATGTGAATTTGCAAAAACAAAATTCACTTTATTCTAAAAATTATTTAATGAACGAATTAGCTAATATATTGGTTTGGATAGAAATTTTCTCCAAACTGGTTTGGAGGAAATTTTCTTCAACCTACTTCAATAGGTGACAAGTGCAATCTCTCACATATTTTTTTTTAAATATTTTTAAGAGTCATTTATTGCCATTTTACTAACTCCTTTAAGAATGACATAATTTTCCTTCAAACTTGGTTGGAAGAACTTCCTTCAACCTAGTCTATTAAAATGACATGTGTTTTTTTTTTTTTTTTTTAATAACTAGTGAGATGCACATGAGTTTTTAATATTATTTATTCCAACTTTATCCCTGCTATTAAAAAAACATGTACTTCTCACATGTTCTAATGACACATGTCATTTTTATAGATTGAGTTAGAGGAAGTTCCTCCAACTCAATTTGGAGGAAAATTTTGTCCCTCTTGGAATTAGGATAATCTCCATGCAATTAATGTAACTTTTCAATTTTCTCTTTCCTTTCCTTTAAAGTCTCAATATCTTGAAATTTAATTATTTGTATTTATGTTTACCTCAATTGGGGCCTTAATTAATTAAAGAGCACCTACTAACGTTTTTATCATAAAATTATTTTTTTACCATAATTGAGGCCTTAATTAAAGACAATTAGGCAAAAATCCTTGGCCACCCCCTCAAAATTCAATTTTTTTTTTTTTTTTAAATATATTTATATTTATAGTTTTTTTTCTTCATAAATGACACGTGTTACAAGATGATTGGTGTTAACGTTGCACACTAACGGTTTTCGTTAAAACTTGAAATGAAAGTTGGGTACAGTGGCTTATTTGAATTTGTTGTTTACCACATGGAGTTTTTGGCCAATTTCCATACCCTATTAAACTAGGATCCGGCTTAGGTGTTGTAGTTGAAAAACTACAGCACCTATGCTGTTAAATCTCCATACGGTTGGGATTATATAGAAAAGAAACAAAGGTTGAGATTTAATGACCAAGAACATTTCCAACCAAATTGTGTTGTTTTATTTTCATTAAAAACTTCTCAACCTAACCTTCTTCCCCCGAGCTTCACAAACTGAGTTACTGAGTAGTGTTACTGATCTTCTATTTCCTTCAAAATTTATCTTGCAAAGCTAAATTTTGGACTGCCATTTTTAGATATGTGGGAATATGTGGGAAATAGTAAAGTTAGAAATTCTTTATCTTGAAATATTTTTAGGAAAAGAGCTCGAAAGAAATCAGTTTCATTGTTATTATTATTTTATTATTCATTTCCAAGAAACATTTTTTGGAAATATTTTTAAAATTAAATTATAACAGTAATAAAAAACCGTTTGAGTTATAGGCTAGTTGAAATTGTTGAGGAATAATCTCATATTACTAGTGGACAAGATTTTGGGCATGTTTATAAAGAATGTGCAACCCTCTCCTATACAACCGATTTTATGAAATGAATTAAGCCCACGAATTTCTTTATAGCATCAGAGAATGAGTCTCACACTACATACCCCGTAAAGAAATTCAATTTTATTAGATTGCCACTAATTATTGCTTATTTGTCACTAGGAAAAACAACTTGACGGATGGTGAAGATGGCTTTCTCCCCTGCTAGTCACTCCAATGGAAAGGAAGCTCAATGCGAAGACTTTGTCATTAACATTTAACAGTGCTAATAGTGTGTGCACGTGTCCATGTGTATAGTGAAAATTAAAAAAAAAAAATACACCCACGTTAACACACATACCAATTAACGACGACAACAAGAAGGCATGCTCAATAGTAGAAATATTGGAGAAGACACTTGCATGCAAAACTCAAGAATTAACTGATTAATGTGTCTTTGGGCAAGTGTAAACACCTTCTTGAACCCGCATTCCATTAATTTCTTCCAGTACTATATCCCAAATAACAAGGCAAGAAAAAATCTAATCAAACGGGAGAAGAAAGGCACGTTGAATTATCAAAATCTTTCATCAGTCAATTAAATTGCATGACGTTATAATTAATAAGTTGAAAACTCAACATCCATTAATTAATGGACCAACAGATTTCAATTAAGCCCATATACCAAGTTATCGTTAAGAAAAATCAACTCCCATTTGCCTTTTCTTCCATAGTCTTTTTAATTTTTTCAATCATCACCCATGACCCATGCATGATACGTTCTCAATTGAAGTCGTGGCCAGTACAAATTTGGATGAAAAAGGAAATAATTGAGTAGAACAAGAACAAGCAATCTACACGACGCAACAGAAAGGTTAATTTACACAAATTAAAGCTATTCTCTTCATTATTTTGTACTCTTTAATTAGTGAATTTTTTCGCCACCACCTAATTTGGGCATACATCATATTAAGAAGAAATGATCTTGTGTGATCGTTTTGTATTATTTTCTTGATCCATTGCACAACAGGTAGGAAAGGTCCTGAAATTTGTTAAGGCATGTTATTTCAACACCAATTTTTTGTTTTTTTCTCGTCCGGCCTCTCTTATCCGGAAGATATGGACCAACAATATATTCTATTTTCTGTAGAGAATCTACAAACACGATAATCCCAAACAATGAAATATCGAACTCCAAATAGAGTTAGTAAGGGAAATTGTGGAAATGAATTGTCACATAGTCTCCAACACTTTTTTGCTTTCACTTAATCACATATTTACACTAAAATTAAATCACCACCCAACTTAACAATTTAACAAGCTTTAGGTTGTCTATATATCAATGTGAGCATTATGGTTGTAATTCTCTCTCTTTATTAGGGTTTATAATTCTCTCTCTAATACATGATTGGTTAGGTCGTGGGGTTTCTCTAATAAATGGTTAGACTAGTGTTATTTCAGTACCAACTACCATAGTTTCGTTCACATGCATCTTATAAATGAGGCGAACATGACCTTTTGATTGATCATTATCATGAGTTGAACATGACCTGGCCTTTCGATTGATCATTATCATGAGTCGAACATGACCTTTTGATTGATCATTATTATGAGTTAACAATACTGCGTGGTTGAGGAAGACTGCACTCCACACACAAAATGGGAACCAAAAATTGAAAACATTTCATATTAAATTCTGTCAGTGTTCACTTAGGTATAGATAGGTATCACTCCCAAATGGATAAGATTAAGAATAAACATCACATCCCATGGAGGATTCCTTACAAATGAAAATATTTGGTAAAACCTATTAAGACGAGAGCATATCACAAGCTAAAACAGATTACAAAGTTTAGATGCAAATTTGCAACAAACACTAAGTGCGTGTTTGGCGAAGGAGTAGGCTGGACAGAACCCAAAGACCCAAAAAATTACCCTCAAAATGAACTCCAATATTCTTACTTTTTACATCACATTAATTACTTTTTATTACTATTTAAATAAAAAAAAATCACTACAAAACAAATTTTTTTACTTTTTTATACAAAACGTTCTTACTTTTTTTTTTTTCCTCACATCAATCAAATCTGCTACAGTTCGGCCCGCTTCCTTTTTCACGCACTTTGCCAAACACACCCTAAATCACTCCAAAAATCACCAAAATACACGCTATCACAGTGGTCATAAATTAAGCCGTTGATGGAGATCATGGTAATGGATAATTTACACTGCATCGCTACTACAACGCATGTTGAGAATGACAATTTTCAACAGCAATAGCAAAACATAAATTGCATGTACGTGCATGTGTTAGGTGGATAATGACACTGCTCGGCCATCGTCATGAGGTTTTGGAAATGATATTCAGTTTGGTCGTCTATCACAAGTTTTGGGACCTTCAATATTAATCAATGTACATTGCACACTACCAAAGGATTTTAAGCATATATAGTAAGCAAGAGAAGACCGTGAGATTAAAAAGGGTGGATTTGTTAGGTTACTGATATCTCTATATATATCTTGTAAAAAGAAGAACTATCATGCCTGTCAAGTGATTAAATTGTGAGAGCTCCATTGCTTAACTAGAAAAGAAAAACAAATCAAATATAAGTAGATGTAAGTCCATTTTTCACATTTATTGGTCCATTCTCTAGTGATCAAGGGTGCATGCATATATGGTTCACATTAAAGGTCCATAGAGGGCTAGATTATCATATGACTCACTATCTTATCTTTCATAGGGCATTTTTCAACCCAATTCAGACTCAAGAATATTATCAAATAACCCCATGAAACTTGCTTAAAAATTTTCTTAAAATCTGTCACTTTGCCACGTTATACTCAATAAAAACATGACACATGTTATTAATTTCTTACTTTAAAGAATGATAATTAATATTTTTCACATCATTTTACGATGCCAGCTAAAATTACACATCAGCCATCACTCCACGTCATACTGCTATCGTAAATTAACATAATATCTTATATCTCCAAAGTTTTTCCTGTGCATAATACTCTCTCATCTTCATCTTCCTTAGTTGCATCATAAAATGCGACAGTCAAATTCTCTTAAAATGTTCCCAAACCGTAGTAAATGAGGATTACACACGGAGTAAAATTTTGAGAATATATGGAAGAGATTATGTTAATTTACTGCATCAGCATAACGTGATAAAGTAACAGATTCTATTAAGTTACTTAACAAAAATTGATTTTAGGAAGTAAATTGTTATTTTGGCCTACACTCGGGACCTATAAATTATTTTTTATACCACATGGAGTGATTTGTAATTTAGGCCAACTACATTGGCCTATAAATTATTTGTTATACCATATGGAGTGATTTGTAATTTAAGCCAACCACAATGACCAATTTTGTATTTATCCCATTAAATTATAATATAGGCATTGAAAAGAAGAGGTGAAATCGTCGCTATTACCATTTAGATTAGGTATTAATTCAAGATTTATGATCTTCCACACATACGAAGAGGTGAAATTTACCTCATTAATTATGAGGATGCAAATATGAATTAAGATTTTAAATGAAATAGAGAGGGGCTGGTTAAGTCCAAATTGGAGACAAAAATGTCCCAATGTTAATATTTTTGGGCCTAACAAAAAAAAAAAAAAAATGGATAGGATCCCATTCCTGCAAATAATTGGTGTTGAAATAACGGTCTCCATCCTCCAACAAACCAATTAGTACTAGATCATAAACACATGGTCCCAACTGATTCTCCAATGAGTTGCATGCATGGGAGCTAAGAAAAGTCTTCATTTCACATTTAGTTTTCTGTGAAATGAATGAATGCCAAGCTGGGAAACGTTCCATTCAATGACGTAAGAGAAGCATACATCACTCAAATGTGAATGTTGCATAAGGCATGACATCATCTGCACCTCCAACGTCCAACCACCTGCACCTCCCCTTCAATGAACCGTCACATGCATGCATGGGGATTCAACTTTAAAGGATGAAATTAATTAATTAAGTAGCTAGTAATATTAGAGATCCAGAGAATAAAGAATAATTGACACAATTTCAGGTCTTGCATGGCTGGAATTCATATATATTTTATCAACAAGATATAAAAATAATGGATAAACTCATGAAAGCAAGGACGAAATTAGAATTTTAAGAAGGAAAAATAAATAAATCTTTTTAGTGAGCCAAAAAATTAATTTTAAAACTTTATCTCATAATAAAAACATAAAATTAATTACTTACTGCTAGTAGATCATCAACGTACGGCGAAGAATAGGATCGAGGGTCCTCTCCAGACTTGAACTTTGAAGATTCACATGAAACCATGCATTTTATATATCACTCAGATTATTCAAGTGTTAGAGTTGGAGGTATTTTAGTATGTTCTTTAATGTGAGGGATCGATGCATCATCCAAATTACAGGGAAACAAAGAATAGAAAAATAAAATGATTAATTTGTTTAAAGTTGATAACTTTCTTGACCTTAAATTCACAGACATATATAGTTGAAAATCGTGATAAAAAAATCTCTCTTACGATTACCAGTAATTAATTAGGGACATCTTGTTTCCATTATGTGAAAGATCATACACATGAAAGCTCATGGGAATTGAAAGGGATATTTTGGTCCTTCCGTTTTGCAAAAAGCATGCATGATATGCTTTAATTTGTGATTTGGAAAAGAAAAAAAAAATTTAAATCAGTAAATATATGATTAGTGTTGACGTTGCACACTACTAGTTTTCATTAAAATTTTAGATGAAAGTTGGGTGCAGTGACTGACTTAGTTGTATTTGTTGTTAACCACATAGAGTTTCTAGCCAACTTTTATATCCTATGAAGCTATTTATAATTGCAACTGATTAAAACTGTAATGACTGATATATATATATATATATATATATATATATATATATATATATATATATATATATTAGAAGAGATATTAAAGAGGCTTGATATTGACGGGGGCCAACTGCAAGTACTATAAATACAAGTGCAAGAAGAGCGGATGCATGCATTAAGAGTAAGGAAGAGATAGAAAGCAAAGAATTTGGTGCTCTCAAGTGAAATTTGCAGGTTCTTACTTTCTCATTTCACTTTATATATTATAAACTTTTTATAAGAGGTTTTAGAATTGTTTTAATAATCCAGTTGAGTTTCTTAATAGATTGAGTATATATAGGATTCATTCTTAATAGATTGTTAGCCTTGAGTGGTGGAGACTCATGGCTAAGCTGGAGGTCTCCTTCCATGATTTTTTTTCTTTTTTTTTAATCCAATTAGTGAGTGAACAGTTCACTCACTATTTTTTTTTTCAAGGCTGAAAATGGAAGTTTTTAAACATTTTCACCAAATTGCCTCACTAAAATAACCAAAAAATTGTTTTTGTGAAGCTTCAATTTGGTGAAAAAGCCTTAAAACCCTTCCCGCTAACCTCACTACTTTGATGGAAAAAACAAACAATGAGTAAACAGTACTTACTAAAAATTAAATAAAAAAAATGGTTTCTCTTTCCCTCTTTTTTTTTTTTTTTTTTCCTCTCTCCCCCTTTAATAGTTAGAGAAAGAATAAACAAATCTTTGAAAAAAATATTTAAATGAAATAGTGAAAATGGATCATTAAAATAGTAAGGCTAGCTGATAAAGTACTCTAAAAAAGTGAGTAGTTAAAATAAAAAAAAATATACTTTTAATTATTTTGGTAAGTAAAATTTGGTGAGACTACTAATAATGCTTTAAATAGTGTTCTGACAGCAAATTTCCTCGATATCCTCACTATTACTATTTCATTCGCTATTTCAAGATTTGTCTCTTTCACAGATAGGAGGTCCATCGTGCCTTCAACCTCATTTATGAGGATGCAATATATATATATATATATATATATTCATCACTCGATCAGATTATTTGACTTTTAGTGTTGAAAATCGCGATAAAAAAATCTCTCTTACGATTATCATGAGTTGAAAAGTCTTCCCATTTCACATTTTAGTTTTCTGTGAAACGAATAGCTGAATATATATATATATATATATATATATATATATATATATATAAATCTCCCTTACTATTATCATCCGGAAAGCTCATGAGAATTGGAAAGGAATATTTTGGTCCTTCCGTTTTTAATAAGATTAATGTGCTTTGTGTCTTAGAAAGAACTCAAAATTAGTTCATTCATGCATGTTTAAAGCTATAAAGTATACAAATTGGTTAAAAGTTGGTTGAATCATTCATGGTTACTTGGATGTTTTGGCCACCATTTAGTAGATTTGAAGTATGTATGGTTTAATTAGTGATGGTTGTAGTGCTTTGCTTTCAGTTGCAGTAGGTGCATGACATCTGTACGTAGTCCTGTTTAGCTTGTGATATCCACCCCGTCCTAATTAATAGCTTGTATAGTCAACTTTGTAAGTGGTTTATAAAGATGTGGGAAGTCTCTGTGTTTTTGCATCCATGCAGTATTTGTATTTCAGCCAATAGAGTTCTATGCCCTGTTGAATTCTATCATTTTAATAAAATTTTACTTAACATTATTGAATTTTACCCTTTTTATTTTCCTTAAAATATTATTTGTTTTTTCAAAGAGTTAGGAGTGATATTCTTGCAAATTTTGTTTAATCATAACCAACGCATAACTCCTTCTAACATAGGGGGTATTTTAGGAATTTGACACTCTTCTGTTAGGATTTAATGAAAAATCCTAGCTAATGGATGGGTGAAATTGAAAAAGATTGAAAAATTGATAGATTAAATTGATACTTTTTAAAGTTTAAAGATATGATTGCAAAAGTGATGAAAGATCGAGGATGATAAGTGAAGTTTTCCCTTTTTTTTAATGAAGTTTGTAAAATTGTTATGATCATTATTAAATGTTGGTTTATTAGTGATTTTAATAGTCACGTTATTTTATTTTTTATTTTTTAAAGATAAACTAGATACTCTTCATTCATAGATAAAAAAAGAATACAAGAGCCATAACTCTATAAAGAAAAAGCATTAAGCTCTAAAAGAACAATATTAGAAATACACATAGGAGTCTCCTCAATCTACATATTATCCATGGTAGTCCTAGATGCCTCCTTCACCAAATCATGAGCCGCTACATTTGCCTCTCGCTTAACATGGCTTATCTTCCACTGTCGGAGGGATCTCAGAACTAGCTTGGCGTCTTCCACTAAATGCCCATATCGAAGCCAATTTTGTTATGTCTCGCCAATGGCCTTGACAACTGACAAAGAATCGCCTTCCAATATTACGTCGAAAAAGCCCAAATCTCGGCATAATTCAGCTGCGTGTAGTGCTGCCAAAGCTTTCCCAATGACCGGTTCATGAACTACCCCAATAGTTTTATTTTTAGCTGCAAGAACCCGGCCACCTTCATCTCTGATAATAACTCCTATACCCATACACTTCCTATCCGTTGATATAACAATATCCCAATTTACCTTGTAAAACCTAAGTGGAGGAGCCTGCCACTTCAATCTAGTCACCTTATACTTGAGATGATTCGATGAAAACTCTGATCCTCATTCTAACATTAAATTCAAAAACAAGTTAAAAAATGTATTATAAAAAAATATACTTCTTGCCCACTATTAAAAAAAATTGTATGACAATTAGAGTATGTTTGTGATTGTATTTAAGAAATAAAGCTTTTAAGTAAAAAAAAAAAAAAACGTTTTTTTGCCAAAAACTTCATTTTTAAGTTTTTGTTAGAATAAAAAAGTCAAATAAATACTTTTGAATTTTTTTACCCAACATCATTTCTCTTGTCAAGAAATCATACACATACTTCCATTCTCACTCCCACACTTCTTAGTGTAAATTTTTTTTCCATGATAATCAAAATTACCATTATTTAAAACAAATGATCGATCCAAAATTAAATAGTTATCTTCACTACCACATTAATGACTATGCACTTACAAATGTGCGTGTTAGAGTATCTATAGCATTACTCTTCTCTTTAATACATCAGCATAGGAGGTTGGCATAACATTTACCAAAAACATATGTATAAAGGTTTCTTTCGAAGTTGAATCAATTGAAATTTGTATAATTCCGTTTGTGAAATTGTTATTTATCTCTTAAACATGCATACAAAAATATTTTTTAATAGTATTTGAAAAGTTTAAAAAGATTACTAAAAATATATTATCGATTGAATTAGAGATTATATTTTAAAAAAGGGTTAAATACCTCAAACTCCCCTAGGGTTTACCAACTTTATTTTTTCCCCCCTAGGGTTTCATTTTTATCACAGGACCCCCTAGGGTTTTGATAAAGGACCAATTTAGTCCATCCGTTAGTTGACATTTAGTTGACCATTAAGACTGACACGTGGACCAATCAAATGTTGACACGTGACACCTATTTAATTTTTTAAAAAAATTTAAAAAAAATGTATTTTTTTTTTAAAATTAAAAAAAAAATATACATTTTTTTTTTTAAAAAAAAGAAGAAAAAAACAGGAAAAAAACTGGGGGCCACCCCCTTGGCCATTTGGGGGTGGCTCGGCCACCCCCTTTGGCCATGGGGTTGGCCTGGCCACCCCCATCTGGCCGGATGGGGGTGGCCGAGCCACCCCCTAGTGCCCAGAGCCACCCCCATGGCCAAAGGGGGTGGCCGAGCCACCCCCAAATGGCCAAGGGGGTGGCTTGGCCACCCCCAGTTTTTTCCAGTTTTTTTTTTTTTTTTTTTTTTTTAAAAAAAGAAATACATTTTTTTTTTAATTTAAAAAAAATAAAAAAAAAATTAAATAGGTGCCACGTGTCAACATTTGATTGGTCCACGTGTCAGTCTTAACGGTCAACTAACGGATGGACTAAATTGGTCATTTATCAAAACCTCAGGGGTGGGTCCTGTGATAAAAATGAAACCCCAGTGGAAAAAAAATAAAGTTGATAAACCCTAGGGGGGTTTGAGATATTTAACCCTTAAAAAAATTCCTTCTGACCAATAAAATACAATTAACTGAGAAAAAAAAAAAAAAAAAAAACAAAAACAAAAACAAAAAACACATCACAGAAGGGTTTTATGCTTATGGTTCACCACCACCGTTTACCTTCTGCCCTCCTCCGACAGTTTCCTGAACTTTCCTTTCTGACTGAGAGACGACAAAACAACAGCACCAAACCTCACAAAGTTTCGATCTTCACCGGGTAAACCCAAATACTATATATATAGGTATATGTATAGCTTTCTTTATATGTAGTGTATGTGCAAATATAGATATGGGAATATTGCTTTTCACTCCTGTTTATGTGGTAGTTTAGCTAGTTCACTCATCTGCAAAAGGGTTTCTTTTGGAAGAAAATTTGTCTGTTTGGGTACCCAGAAAAGGTTTTGCCGCGGTGTCAGAGTTTTTACCATTTGGGACGCGAGAAAATTGAAACCTTTAATTCCTTGCGAGGTCTAATTTTTTGTCGACGGGGGAAATTTTGCTTGAAAACTTTTGGGTTGTTCTTTCTTTTTCTTGATAGCCAATTCGAATGATTATGGATATTTTCTGTAGATGGTATTGGTGGAAATCGCACGTTTCCTTGAATCTGTTCTTATTTGTGAATGCCCAGAGTTTGAAAAAAAAAAAAAAAAAAAACCCCTAATTTGCTGTACCTTCAAGCCCTAAAGCATATCACAGAGTTGATTCTAATGGCATTTCCACCAAAGAAGCTGTTGCTGAACCTTGGCAGCCTAATTGAGTGATTGTTTTGGCTCTTCAACTGCTAAATTAGGACCGTAGCTTAAAATTTATTTTGAGTCTTTTCTGTGATAAGAAGCAGCATTCTGTTTAAGATTGCAACCAGGTTTATACTTAGATCCTGGCTTGAGGTTTGAATTCTTATTTTGTTCTTAAATTTATAGAAGTTTTTTTTTTTTTTTGGAAAACTTTGGGGTTTGTGCATTTGTTAAATATTATTTAGGCCGTAGTATTGAAGATTTTTAAGTATATAAAATATTTGTTGGCAGGTCAATATACAACTCACACACTCATAAGGGATTAAGCCTGTGAATACGATACCCCAAAGGACTATTCGCTTGAAACCCCCCTAAAAGGTTTGCTTGATGTGAGGGCCATTTACAAGATTGCCATCTGCTTGTGGTTCCTTATGGTTCAGAATTTGTTGTATCAATGTGTTTCAACTCAGTGTTTGAGCTTCTTTTGATGTTATCATACGTATGGTCTGTTTAGTTGTCTCTAAACTTGGGTTTATGGTTAGCATCTTTGAACAAATTCAGCCTTCCCCTAATTAATTGGTTGATGTGTGATTGTTTATGTTAGATGAGCATATTAGGGTTAATATATTATATGGGGTATTTTGGTCTTTGTACTCAATGTTACATTAGATATATATATATATATATATATATATATATATATATATGAAGTATGAGAGGAGGAGGCTACGTGAAAAACAACAGAGCCTCTTCTTTCTTCTCTTTACATGCAAACCCTAAATCCCTCTAACATGGTATCAGAGCCATAACTATTGACTGCATCTAACTCTCTCACCCCGCTTCTTCCTCCCTTCTTTATTAATATATTTTTTACCCGAATCCTAGTTTTATTCTACTGAGCGTGGAATTGTGAGACGTGGGCTTCATGCCCGCAAATAGTGATTGGGGATAGATGGTCGCCGGTGTGGTTTGTGGTGTATTTACGGTCTAGTCTGTGGTTGTTGGTGAAGTATATGGCTGCCGGCAGGTTACAGTGATGATCGGCAGAAACTAGGTTGTCGTTGAACTGTGGTCGTCGACTGAGTCTGTGGTGGTTTGCCGACGTGTTCTGTGGTAGTCGCTTGGGTCTGTCGCTGTGGTTTTTGGTATCACCGGTGAGGTCTGTCAGACACCGGCGTGTTTCCGTGTATTTCCGGCAAGTTTCCGGCGAGCCTCCGGTAAGTCTCCGTTGCAGGTCCCTGTTTGGTTTAGCTTTTGGTTTTGGTCTTTCCAATGGGATTTCCGGCGTGGTCTGCCTGTCCCCGACGAGTTTCGACGGTCTCCGGCGAATCTCCGACGAACCTCCGGCAAGTTTCTGGTTTTGGATTTTTTTTCCATTCCTTTTAAGTGGTTGTTACAGTTACTATTATTTTTTTTGTATTTCTGTGGAGTCTGGCTTCTTTGTTGTTGAGATTATGGCCTCTAAACTTGAAACTTCCTTCGTTAATGCTCCTATGACTGTTGTGAAGCTCAATGGAAAGAATTATATTTATTGGGCAAGGTCTGTTGAAGTTTTTCTCAAAGGCAAGGGTTTGTTTATTCACTTAACCTCGGGTATGCCTACAGAGTATCCTTCTAGCCTTTGGGAACAAGAAGATAACCAAATTATCTCTCTTATGTTGAATAGTATTGAGTCTCACATTGGATCTTCATGCATCTACTTGCCTAGTGCCAAGGACATTTGGGATCATCTTAGTCACATGTACTCTGGAACTGGGAATATTACTCGAATTTATGAAGTGTGTAAACAGTATTTTGGACTTGAACAAGGTGATCAAACTATGGATGAGTACTACAACCAAGTTGTGGCTATTTGTAAGGAGCGAAACTTGTACCAACCGCTCTCTAAGGACCTGAAGAAAATGGAACAGCAACGTCAAGATGTGGATGTGGTTCGGTTTCTTCTTGGCTTGAAACCTGAGTTTGAGTCAGTTCATGCGCAGATTTTGGGGGGTTCTACACTTCCCTCACTTTCTGAAGTCTTTTCTCGGATTCAGCGTGCTAATCTTACTGATCATAGCTCTCAGATAAGTTCTGAGCGTACTGGTGAGCACGCTGCCTTTATTGCTGCTCGTGGAAGTTATGGTAGTTCTCGTGGGGGATGGGGTGGTCGTGGTTTTCGTGGTGGACGTGATTCTCGAGGTGGAGGTCGCATTGGAGGGCGTGGGCCTCGCAAATGCACTCATTGTGGTCGTACTAACCATTCTGTGGATTTTTGTTGGGATTTACATGGCACACCATCTGGGTTGGCCAATCAGGTTGCTTCTCATGCTGATTTCCCAGCTCCATCTGGACCACCTGTTAGCTCGAGTTCACACTTCGAGAATGATTTGATCTCCATTCCGAAAGATGAGTATGCTCAGTTCTTAACCCATAAGCGGGCTTCTACCTCTTCCACTGCTACTCTTGCTCAGTCAGGTATTGCATCTCACTGTCTTTTATCCTCCACTCGCGACTCTTGGATTATTGATTCTGGCGCCAATGAGCATATGACTGGTTTGTCCACTTATCTCTCTGATTATCGTCCTGTTGATACACCCCACAGTGTCACCCTAGCTAATGGTTCCCTCTCCACCGTAGCCGGCTCTGGCCATACCCATTTGAGTCCAGATATTGAGTTGCTTTCTGTTCTACACGTTCCTGGTTTTCCTTTTAATTTGTTATCCATTAGTAAAATTACTAAAGCTCTTAATTGTTATGTCAGTTTTTACCCTTCTTTGTGCATTTTTTAGGATCTCAAGACGAGGAGGATGATTGGTATGGGGCATGAAGTTGGTGGCTTATATTATCTGGATCTTGCACCTTCATTTTCCTCATGTGCTTTACAGTCGTCAACCTCTGCGCTTCAGTGGCATTGTCGTCTTGGTCATCCTTCCCTTCCTACGTTGAAGCATCAAGTCCCGAGTCTTCGAAACGAGTTGTTCGTGTCTTGCGAAGCTTGTCAGCTTAGTAAGCACCGTCGTGTTTCACATCCTTTTGAGTTAGTTCATTCTGATGTATGGGGTCCAATGAATATTGCATCCAATAAATTTCATTATTTTGTGACCTTTGTGGATGATTTTTCCCGTATGACTTGGCTATTTTTAATGAAAAATCGTTCAGAGTTATTTTCTGTTTTCCGAATTTTTCGTAATATGATTAAGACTCAATTTACTAAGAAAAATCATATTTTGCGTTCTGATAATGCCAAAGAATACACATCTAGTTCTTTTGCCTCTTATTTGTCTGATAAAGGCATTATCCATCAAACATCATGTGCTCACACTCCACAACAAAATGGAATGGCTAAACGCAAGAATCGTCATTTATTGGATGTTGCACGCTGTCTCTTATTTCATATGCATGTCCCCAAACATTTTGGAGTGACGCTGTTCTTACTGCTTGTTACCTCATTAATCGAATGCCCTCCTTGGTCTTAGATGGTGCTTCTCCTCATTCTCTCTTATACTGTTCTTCACCCCCATTTGCCTTACTACTTAGGGTTTTTGGGTGTGTTTGTTATGTTCATAATTTAGGTCCTAGTTATGATAAACTTGATCCTCGTTCTACCAAATGTGTCTTTCTTGGTTATTCCACAACTCAGAAAGGATATCGTTGTTATAGTCCTGTTCTTCGCCGCTACTTTACTAGCGCCGATGTCACCTTTGTTGAGTCTCTTTCCTATTTTCCTGTTGATGCGTCTTTTGAAGGGTCTACCCTTGAGCCTGATGTCGCGTCTGTTCCGCTGCCTGTTCCATATCTCTCTAAGTCTGTCATGTTGCCTCCACCTTCACCTGCTCCTCTCCAGCTTTATACACGTCGGCCACGACCATCAGCTCCTGCACCTCCACCATCATCCTCCCTGTCTTCAGATCCATTGGCACCTGCATCTGATTCCTTGCCCATTGCCCTACGGAAAGGTACACGTTCTTGCACTACTAAACATCCTATCAGTCAGTTTGTATCCACTAGTTCTTTATCTCCTTCCCATTCTTGCTTTATTTCCCATCTTTCTACTGTTTCCACCCCAAAGACAGTGCAAGATGCCTTATCTGACTCTGGTTGGAGGCAAGCTATGGAATTGGAAATAAAGGCCTTACATCAAAATGGTACGTGGGAACTTGTTCCATTACCCCCTGCTAAGAAGTCTATTGGTTGCAAATGAGTATACACGGTTAAGTTTAATCCTGATGGTTCTGTTGAACAGTTGAAAGCTCGTTTGGTTGCTAAGGGTTATACACAGACATATGGTATTGATTATGATGAGACGTTTTCTCCACTTGCCAAAATCTCTTCCGTTTGTATTCTTATTTCTTTGGCTGCTAATCTGAATTGGCCCTTATTTCAGTTGGATGTCAAAAATGCCTTTTTACATGGGGATTTACATGACGAAGTTTATATGGAGCAACCACTTGGGTTTGTTGCTCAGGGGGAGTATCGGAGTTGTGTTTGTAAGTTAAAAAAGGCTTTGTATGGTCTCAAGCAATCTCCACGGGCATGGTTTGGGAAGTTCTCTGAGGTCGTTATGGAGTTTGGTCTTCAGCGTTGTCAGACAGATCATTCAGTATTTCACTTGCATACAAATGCAGGCTACATTCTTCTTGTGGTATATGTGGATGACATTGTGATTACAGGTGATGATTTAGGAGGTATTGCTCGATTGAAACTGTTTTTACAGCAGAAGTTTCATACTAAAGGTTTGGGAAAACTCAGATATTTCTTGGGGATTGAAGTTGCTAGATCCCGAAAGGGTATCAATTTATCTCAAAGAAAATATGCACTTGATTTGTTAGAAGAGACAGGTCTCCTGGGTGCTCGTCCTGTTGACACTCCAATGGATCCTAATCAGAAATTAGTAAAAGATGAAGGAGAATTATTTGAAGATCCTAGTAGGTATCGTCGTTTGGTTGGAAAGTTGAATTATCTCACTATTACTAGGCCAGACATTTCATATGCAGTTGGTGTTGTTAGTCAATTCTTGGAGGCTCCTAGAGTTTTACATTAGGAAGCTGTTACTCGTATTGTTTGATATTTGAAAGGAGCTCCTGGCCTTGGGATATTGTATAGACCGAATGGACACCTCCGGGTAGAAGGGTTTACTGATGCAGATTGGGTAGGTTCCCTCCCAGATAGGCGATCTACTACAGGGTATTGCACATTCTTGGGTGGTAATCTGGTGACTTGGAAAAGTAAGAAACAGACGGTGGTGGCACGGTCGAGTGCTGAGGCAGAATACAGGGCAATGTCTAATACTGCTAGTGAATTGACGTGGTTACAACATTTCCTACAGGAGATTGGATTCACTGCTCCTACTCCT
The DNA here is from genome assembly GCF_965113065.1 of Corylus avellana. Taxonomy (NCBI): domain Eukaryota; kingdom Viridiplantae; phylum Streptophyta; class Magnoliopsida; order Fagales; family Betulaceae; genus Corylus; species Corylus avellana. Next base: position 9,856,138 of record NC_142491.1, read on the forward strand.
ATCCCATTATTTTGTGACAATCAAGCTGCTATACATATTGCATCTAACTCTGTTTTTCATGAAAGAACTAAGCATATTGAGGTCGATTGTTACTTTGTTCGAGATAAGATACTCAGCAGAGATATATCTACACCATTTGTGAAGTCTGGAGATCAACTAGCTGATATGTTTACAAAGTCTTTGTGTCGAAAGAAGTTAGAGTTTATTTGTTCCAAGCTGGGCTTATATGATATATATGCTCCAGCTTGAGGGGGAGTGTTAGATGAGTATATTAGGGTTAATATATTATATGGGGTATTTTGGACTTTGTACTCAATGTTACATTATATATATATATATATATGAAGTATGAGAGGAGGAGGCTACGTGAAAAACAACAGAGCCTCTTCTTTCTTCTCTTTACATGCAAACCCTAAATCCCTCTAACAGTTTAATTTTTTTTAATTTTCATCTGTAAATATTCTAGTTGATGCTGTATGCCTGTATTCTGTTGCAGATGGCAAGCTGGGATGAGATTCTGTCCCTTCCTGTACAGAATCCTCCGACCTTGGAGTTTTCTTCTGCTGACGTTGTGTGGTCAAAGGTGGAAGGTTGGCATGACAAAACTAATAGAGTTGTTCTAATCCCCTTTGCTAGAGTAGATGATTTTGTACAAGGTGAATCAGCAAATAAAGACTGTCCAACAAGATTTCATGTCGAGGCAAGGCGGCGACGGCCTCCAGAGATGGCTTACAAGCCAAAAGTTGATGGCAGTCTTGAATATATTCGGTAAGTTCAAATTTTTCCCTTTAGTCTTGACTATAGTCTTGAATATAGTCTTGAAGAAAAACGCTGGCTGACCAAATACTAAGAGAGGGTGCACCCACCCTGCCACTTTATTGTGAAACTCTTAATTGCTGAACCATCAGTAGCGCTCATCATATATGATGACGATAACCATGTAGATAAGAAGGGGATGCCATGCCATGGTCCACAGGATAAGAAGGCTGCTGGAACGCGTGCTATGTTTGCCCCATATATCTCAGAGGACCTTCGTTTGCGTGTCTTATCTCTATATGTTGGGGTTTCTGTGGAGACCATAATGCAAAGACACAATGAATCAGTAGAGAAACAGGGTGGCCCATGCAACCGTGATGACCTTTTAACCCACCGGTATGTACGTAGACAGGAAAGGAGCATCCGACGTTCTATGTATGAACTGGATGCAGATGACGCAGTCAGCATCAGCATGTGGGTTGAAAGCCACCAGGATCATGTTTTCTTTTATGAAGATTTCTCTGATTCTGCACCTTTCACTTTGGGCATTCAAACAGAGTGGCAGTTGCAACAAATGATTCGATTTGGCAACCGCAGCCTTCTGGCTTCTGATTGAAGGTTTGGAGCAAACAAATTAAAGGTCTGTTTTTATTCTGTTGTTACCCTATTTATTTAAAGTTCGTGTAACCTAAGTCGTTAGTGTCATGAGAAACTAACTATGCCTATCTCTCTGCAAATTAATCTAGCATCCCATTCACAGTCTTGTTGTATTCAACTCAGACAACAAGGCTATCCCTGTAGCTTGGATAATAGCACCAAGGTTTGCTAGTTCAGACGTGCATAGATGGATGAGGGCTCTTTACAACAGAGTTCGCACAAAAGATCCAACGTGGAAGTTGGCTGGGTTCATTGTGGATGATCCACTAGCTGATGTCCTTACAATCAGGTTGAGTGCTAAATCTACCGCTCAAATTCCAAACAGAAAGTGGCTAAGTATATGCTTGAAGAATTATTTTTCTTAGAAAATTATTCCATGGATCTCATTGGCTTATAGAGGTGGAGTGGGAAGCTGGTTGCATGACAACTTTTGATTAGTTTGTTTCAAAGTACTTGATTTAGTTTTATCTTAAATGGATCCACAAGATCTAAAGCAATATTGAGGCCCTTGATGCCCCTGTTTCTAACCTTCTAAATTTAGGGTGTAACTGCTTGTTGATGCTCCATCTCTTATTGTATTATATGGCTCAAAAGTAGCTTCAGTAATATCTTGACCTCAATTAAATTTTTATTCCTCAGAACTTCGTATCATTAGATGTCTACCTTAGGCAGTGTTCATTCCATTTCTTCTTCGAAATCTATAGATCTTTTGGACTTTTAGATTGTGATTTTTAGAAGTTGCTTTAATATAGTTCCTTGTCAAAAGAGAAGGCAGCTTCAGTCATTTCATAGCACATAAGTGCTCATGGCAAAGGCGTGATCAACCTCTTTTGGGGTTGTAGCCCTTTTTTATTTTTGTCTGTTTTTTTTACATGTCCCCACAGGGGAGGGAAAGAGGGGAGGAAGATTCGAATTAGTGATTTCTACTTCATTAGACATGGTCCCTAGCCGATTGAGCTACCCCTTGGGGACGGTTGCTAGTCCAATTTATGAGGTGTTATTTTTTTTTTAAATTACTTGTACTTGCTTGAATTGTTGAATTTATGTCTTATGCATTTTTCTCAGGGATGTGTTTGACTGCTTGGTGTTGATATGCTTTTGGCGGGTCTGTCATATATGGCATAAAAACTTAGTAAAGAAATGTTTGGCAACTGAGATGCTAGAAGAGATTTCAAGACGGCTTGGGCAGGCAGTGGATAAAATCTGCCAAGGACAAGGAACCGTTGGCTTGTTTGAGGATCTATTGGATGATTTTATTGATGAGTCAGATTTTATGGATTACTTTAAAGCAATATGGTATCCGAGAATGGGTTGGTCTCCCCTTTCTAAATAGATGATTATTTTTGTATCTTTTATTCTGGCTCTTCAGCATTTACTGGCATTTCCTTGAATGGACTATGTCCTGCAAAATGATTTATGGGCTTCCGAAATTAATGTTGATCTACTTATCAATATCAAAATATGCGGGGTGTGTGTGTTTATGTACTTGTTTTGGGGATATGGCCAGTCCTATGATTCTCAGCCAAATGTGTCAGCATTAATTGGTAAAAGATCAACTTGATTGTATAGGGTGAACTTGTGAAGTCTTGCTCTAAGATTGCCTGTAGTTTTTGTATTTTTCTTTGTTGGTAAGAAATTATTGAATTAAGACATTTCTTCTGACTCAGGAGCATGGATTACAGCGCTAAAATCTCTTCCACTTGCCAGCCAGGAGACATGTGCCGCAATGGAGTTTTACCATAACCAATTAAAGCTCAGGTTGTTGAATGAGAAGGACCCTGGTGTTTATCAACGCGCCGACTGTTTGGTTGATAAGTTGGGTACAAAAGTGATTCTTACTTCTGGCTTGATGAGTACTCAGGGAAGGACGATTTTTCTCGATATTGGAGAGATGAGTGGGTGAGTGGTTTAATGTCTTGGCGCAAAGCATTAAAGATTCCAGACTCTGTTGGTGTCATAGAAGGTAGATGTGCAAAAGTTGCTGACCAGCTTAATCAAGATAAAGCTTATGTTGTCTGGAATCCTGGTTCGCAGTTTGGTAATTGCAATTGCAGTTGGGCAGAAATGGGCAATTTGTGTGAGCATATGTTAAAAGTTATTAACATATGCCGTAAGCGAGGATCTACTATGCCATCTATCAGCTTATTTCAGTACCACAAGGCATTCATGCTGTTTCTTTAGCAGTTTGTGTACAGAAACAGTTAAATGCACTAGTTGACTTAGATAGCAGCCAGACTACTTTAGATACCATTCAGAAACATACTGTAGATAACATTGAGCAGGAATCTGTTGAGATGGTTTCTGCTAATCAGGATAGAGAATTAGAAAATGAGAGTAACTGTATATATGAGGATGTATTATCGCATGATGAGAATTGTGAGGATGTAAATGATGCTCCTGACAGTATTCGAGGTGATGTGGATGGTGAAATGATTGACATGGTTACCAGTGGAAATGATATTTGTGGTGAGAATGCTGGAGAAGAAATTCCTTGTTCTGAGATGGATGTTGAGCCATCATCCATCTGTATTTTCCCACCTGGGTTGTATTCTGTTGATGGATCCGGATCCCCGGCAATACTTAGCAATTGCCAGATCCAAATTTTTGATGATCCAAGCCATTGATTTAAATTAAGGGTTAGCAAGAAGACACGTCATTGATTCACTTCCCAAGACTCCCAACCTCGTCAGCGATCCGCTTGCCTTCTCAATCCCCTCATTTCGCTCTCTCCCTTCTCCCTCTAGAACAATTCTTCTTCTCCCTCCAGAATCCTACTGAGTTCACAGAATCTCAATTGTATTAAATACCGGCGAGAAAACAATTTTCAGGAAACCAAATGGAAAAAGAGCACCCACTGCCATTGGCCCAGTGGCCGGGTTGTTGATCTGTAACATTCACGCTCTTTGATTTCATGGCTACAGCAGAGAAAAACCAAATTCAATTCACATAGATGGGTTTGGGTGTTGTTTTCTGCCCCGGAGTTTTTTTTTTTTTTTTTCTTTGGTTCTCTTAGGATTGTCCAATAGTTAGAGGCTAAGAGTTGAGGGTGTTTTTATGTGGGATTGTAATTTCGTGAAATGGGGTTGTAAAAATTATAATAGTTGTGTTAATCTCTTTATTAATAATAGTTTCATTTCAATGACGAAATTATGGTGGCAAACTTTTCTCTGTAATTTCGTGAAATGGGGTTGTTATCAAGTTGCACTATACTTCCACAACTTCTGTTCACGGAGCTGAAATGAACTCCCGATGGTGTTTGTGTTTATTTGAAACTTGGCTTTTCATGAATATTGAGCCGTGGAGACACACGATCAGACCGTGGGTGTGGGTCTTTGGCCCCGAAGCCGTGGAGACCCATGGCCAAGCCGAGGGTCTCCTTCCATGGGATTTTTTTTTGTTCTTCTAAGTAAAAGATTATCTACAAAGGTATAATGAATCATTTGAGTCACATGAAGGTCACCTGACTTACTTTCGAAAATTTATTATATATACAATAAATTTTTTAATAGGGTTGCGCCATCTGTATATGAATTTTATTATTTTTAGAAACTTTGGTGGCTTGTCTAGTAGATTTTGAGTTTGGGCTTAAAAATTCTTGAACTTTTTGATTTCAAAATTATATTGTGAGAGGCAATTTTTATACAATTTTTTTGGACTCAATCACCATATAAATATATAGGTTTAGATTCAAAAAGTCTAGGTACAAGTTTTCTCAAAAAAATAAAAAATTTTGAACGCCTTTTGGTGCGAGACAAATTGCAGGATCTTCCATTCTAAGGTTACAAGTATATATAGATTATGTGCTTAGAGCAAGGGTTAATTATTTATCTGGGATTTATATTTCTCTCTCTAATAATTAATGATTAATTGATTAAGGTCGTGGGGTTTCTCTGATAGTGTACATTAGCTGATCTCTGATGCTTAGCTTGTTCCTCTACCTTCGTTTTTTCCTGCCCGTTAGGCTTACTTGTGTTGTATTAATAGTAATCTTTTGTTCTATCTTCTTTAATAAACCTTACTCACTGGTGGAGACATGTTATTTCAGTACCAACAACCTTTGTTTTGTTTGCATGCATCTCATAAATAAATGAGGTGAGGTGAACTTGACCTTCTGGTTGATCTTTGTGAGGTTTGGTTGATCTTTGCATGAGACAAGAACACTGCGTGGCTAGGAAGACAGTCTCAAGAACACTGCGTGGCTAGGAAGACAGCACTGTTTGCATGCATATGTCTTAGATCTAAGTTTTAACTTCTTTGGGTTAATAAACATTTAATAGGAAAAATGTCAATTTAAAGCTATTTCAATTCTATGGGAAGAATTTGAGCTCTTCACAAGTTGCGAATGTTTGCTTTAGTACTATATTAAATCACCATTTATTTTAAAAAATTAAGTCAATAAAAAATTATGAATATAATTATTTAATTAATAGTTTAATTGGAAACACAGAATAATGTATTAAGAATTAAGATATGTCATAGGAAATATAGAGTGCTGAAATATAGACTCAATGGATACAAACTTTCAAATGAAAATATTCCTGCTAAAACCTAGAAAGACAAGTTAAAAAAGGATTACAAAGTTGAGATACAAATCCATTAGAACTAAAAGCAAATCGCTCCAACAAATTAACACTAAGGCACACATGTTTCACTTCTTAATGACAAAAGGCCTAAGGAAGTTCACAAAAGTGACACCCAAAAATAGAATTCCAACAATAGTTGCAGTGCCTCTCCAAAAATCTTTAAAATACACACTTGTCAAGGATGCCACGAGACGGTTCCATATGCTATCACAATGGGTGTTAAGCTGTTGATAGAGTTCGTCGTAACGAGATTCAGATTCAACAATCTGATGGCCGAGTGTGTTGACAAGAGTAGTCACTGCTTTGCTGCTACCGCGCATGTTCAAAATCACCTTTTTTTCAAAGAGCAAACACACATCTTCTTTAGTGGTGATAAAAGAATCCAATAACACAACATAATTGCAAATGTATGTGTTAGATGGATAATGACACTGCTCAAGGGCGATGAGGTTTCGGAAAAGAGCTTCCGTTTGGTCATCTATCACAAGTTGTGGGACTTTCAAGATACATCGCACACACTTTGTGCATTGACGGGATTTCAAGCATGGTAAGCAAGAGAAGAGCCATGAGAGATTGAAGCACGGATATTGTTCCAACCGCTTATTCTTAGCAAACTCTATGTCAAGTAAGGATCTCTTAGAGGGATCTCTGTCAACTACAGCTTCAAATTCCAATCCCATCTCGTGCAGCTTTGTGGCGGTATATCTTAGATTTTTGGGAGATTTGGGATCAGGTTCTGGTTTTTGGTTTAGATTTTTGGCAGGTTCGGGATCAGGTTTTGGGTCAGGAGAGTAATATTTTCTCTGCAAATCGGTGAAATGTTTTACTTCCGTCTCCATGCAGAGTTTAATTGGATGCTTATCGGAGAAGAAGAACTGACATGCAAGCTCAAGAAAGGGAGCAACTTTTTTTCCATCAAAGGCATACATGTAGAAGTTTTGGAGGAACTCAAACGGAAGCTGATTCTCCAATAATATCAAGTCTTGCTTTACGTGTGATTCTAGCCATGCGTTACTTAATATATAATCATATTTTTCGCGTTCAAAATTCTTCCAGAAGAGCTCAATGATAAAGATAGCATCTAATAAAATCATTTTCACAAACATGTTTTGGTCGATCAGTTCAAAGGTCTCAGAATAGTATTGGCGGATATTTGCTTCTTTTTTTGCAATGAAGCTTACAAGATCCGTCTTGCTCTTCCCAGTTCGAACACAAAATTCCTTAAAATAATTCAGTTTTTGCATTTTCACACCCCTTGATTCTTTTAGATTAATGTAATGAAATGGACCAATTGAAACTACCTTAGGAGTGTAGGCTTCTTCACTTACGTGCCGAAGTTTCTCGGGAACCTTGTAGATGCAGCACTCAGGCCATAGTGGAGGTTCCACAATTAGTGGAATGTCAATATCAATGATCAACTCGTCCCCTTTAGGTTCGCCAACTGCGGAGCAGGCCATGTTTTCAATCCCAGCTCCTTTTCCTAGTGAGAAATAAGCAGCAATCACCGGTAATTAATAGAATGATTACTTCAACCCCATCTACTTACAATAAAGGATTTCTTTTTCAGCTTTTTACTCTTAGGGAAATTCCGTCAAAACGATTGGAAATTGTTAAATTCAACCCAACTATAACATAATAACAATAACAATGTATTACTACTCGAAGTTTTCAAACAAACACAGATATTTATCCTTAATTTTTTACTTGCTATATCTTGATCTAAGTTTACGTTTCTTTTGTTTAAAGTCATCAATTGGATCTGAGTTTGAACTTAAACATAAATTTGTAAGTTTAGAATACCATTGTATCAATAAAATACAATTGCAGGACCTTGCTTTAGGAAATCCAGTGTATGAATAAAATCAACTACATCATTAAAGGAATTTTTAACACATGCATCTTATCAAAACGTAGATAATAAAGTGAAATAGACTGTAATTAAGGAACCTGCAATTAAATTTCCCCGGCAAGAAATGCTTGTGTTGCTTCTTGAGAGTTCCAGAATTTCTCCTCTTCAATTCCAACACTCAGGGCTGATTTCTCGCTTAATTTCTTAGAGCATTCCCAGCAGACTCCCTATAAGGGGGTCTGTTCCCTATGTTTAGGGAATATGTCCAAAAAATCGTAAAAAACGTCCCACAACAGATTCCCTATATGGTTCCTTAAACCATCAGATGCTACAGTAGAACCCAATGTATTGGGTTCCACTGTAGCGTTCCTTTGCCTTATTATAATCATAAAAAAAAAACTCTCTCTCCTCTCACATCTTTTCACGCCCACTATTTTTCTCCGTTCTTCTTCTCCGCCCTCTTCTGCATTTCATCTCGACACAAAGCAAATCTCCATCTTCAATACTCCATCTTCACTCTCACAGCCACTCAAAAGATTTACACCCAAAATTAAACAACAAATAAACGAACCAGCCCTCTTCCGGCGAGATGAAAAAACGAAAAAAGGTGCAGAGAGGGAAATAGATGCAGCAAAAACCCAGACCGATCAAGACCCAACAGAAACCCAAAAACCCAGACCGATCAAACCAAACTTCAAGGCTCTCATATATGCTGGCAGAGAGAGAAATAGGTGCTGCGGCTGGAAGGGAAATAAAGGAAAGAAGAAGATGGAGATGAGATGAGATGAGATGAGAGGAGAGAGAGAAATCATATATGCTCACCAGACTTCACCATTCAAGGAGATCAAGAGAGTGAGGCAGAGAGTGAGATGGAGATGAGTGAGGCAGAGAGGGAAGTTGGTGCTGCGGCTGGAAGGGAAAGAAAGGAAAGAAGAAGACGGAGATGAGATGAGATGAGAGAGAGAAAGAAAGGTTAAATTAAATGAATAAAATATAAAAAAGGTAAAATAATAATAATAATATTTTAATGGTATAAGGAAGCATTAAGGGAAGCTATTGGGGTGCAAATTGATATAAGGAAGCAAAAAGTAGTTTGGATCCTTAAACTTAGGGAATATGATCGGGTAGCTGCTGGGAATGCTCTTACTGATAATGTGTCCTCTCTTCCTCTTGCACACTTTTATATATATATATAGTCGGTGTCGTCCTTTCCCCATCACTGTGATGTCCTGTCCCACACAATTAAAGCATATCGTGAATTGGAAAAAAATAATAATTAGGTTAGTTGGCACCGCAACGTTATTATCGTACAATAGTGTCTTTTATTTTCTCTTCCCTTTTTAAAACAAAAATATTAACAAATAATCAGTGTTAATGCAAGGAATCACCTCTTGTGAAATATTATTAAGTCATTAAACAATTTTGTCCCAATATTAATATTTTTGGTCCTAAGAAAAGAAATGGATATATAGGATCTCATTCCTGCAAATATTTGGTGTTGAAGTAAAACTCTCCATCCTCCAACAAACCAATAAGTAGATGATAAAGACATGGTCCCAACTAACTCTCAAATGAGTTGGGAGCTAAGAAAAGTCTTCACTTCACATTTTAGTTTTCTGTGAAATGAATGAATGCCAAGGGAAACGTTCCATTCAATGACTTACGATAACCATACATCACTCAAATGTGAATGTTGCGTAAGGCATGACATCATGATCTGCTCCTCCAATGTTAATGTCCAACCACCTGCACCTCCCCATCAATGAACCATCACATGCATATATGGGGATTCAACTTTAAAGGATCGATGGACTTAATTAAGTAGCTAGTACTATTTAAAACAAATCAAAATATTTTCAAAATTGTTTAAAATAAGCTCTCAAAGAAGGCCTAAAAAACTAAAATAGTCCCAAAAGACCTATTACCTGTTAAAGTAATGACTAAGTGATTTACTTATTCCTATAAGCTTAAACTTTTAAGATAACTAGTAATTAACTAATATATGGATAGAAATTAATAACCGTATGAATAGTGGCTAATAATCACGTAATGCAAATGCAGTTATATAAAAGTGATATCCCCATAATGCCGACACGGATGCAATTATATTGCCAATAACCACATCCATGTCAGCATATACAGCCAAAGTTCACATAGTCTGTGTGGGAGCCTAATAACCACAGGTTAACAATTAAAGTAGTTAACTTTATTTATGACCCAACCAAAATAACACAATACAATGAAATTATATAAGAGGAGATGGAGATTATAACTAAAAGAGCTAGGATTTATTGAATACCAGTCTCTCAGAGGACTTAGTCTTATGTAATATGTATCATTTGAGAGGGAACCAAGCTACAAAGAACAGTACTAAATAGGCAAACAAAAAAAGTATGAAAACGTATGTATCATATCATGTTTTGAAGACTCATTCTATATAATTTATTTTTTTCATAATGTTGGGCCATCGTATGAATTTTATTTGTTTTTAGAAATTTTGGTGGCTTATCGATTTAGTAGCTTATGAGTTAGGGCTTAAAATATTTCTGAACTTTTTTATTTCAAAAATTATGTTGTGTGAGAGGCCATTTTTATATAATTGTTTCGGGGCTCATTCTCCATATGCATATTTTTTGAGATTTTTGGCAGAGGAGCCTAGCTTAGGTTTGGACTCAAAAACTCTAGATGTAATTTTTATAAAACAAATAAAATTTGAAAGCCGTTTGGTGTGATACAAATTGCAGGATCGGTCTTCCATTCTAAGTTTACAAGTATAGATTATGTGCTCTCTGAAATGTGGCATCTTCTTGATCAGAGCAAGGGCTAATTCTTTATTAGGGTTTATAATTCTCTCTCTAATAAATGGTTGGCCAAGTCTTTTTAGGTTGCCTTTCTTTGTGCTGTACATATAAATTGGCCTTGGACCACCGGTTGTTGTTGGCTTCTTCCTCTACCTTGTTGTTTTCCCTCCGGTTAGGGGGGTTGTGCAGGCTTACTAATCCAAAAATGAGCTCTAATCACTCATGGAGAAATGCTTAGGGTATTGGTATATTTCAGGTCTACCAACCTTTGTTTTGTTTGCATGTAATAAATGAGATCAACTTGACCTTTTGATTGATCTTTTCATGTCACAAGAACATTAAATGTTTGAGGAAGACACCACTGTTTCTTTTATACGTACGTAGGACCATTCACGTGCATTTGTTTCACTCCACACAAAAATGTAAACCTTTCAAATTAAATTCTGTCAGTCTCACACTTGGTTATCTTCCAAAAAGATAAGATTAAAGATTTCTTAAGTACATAGCTTTTTCAACACCAGCTTAAGCAGCCTCATAAATGAGGCTAATCTGAAGATCAAGGACTTGACCAATTGTTATGGCTATCTCGCTTGGGAAAAATTTGAACTCTTAAGAAAGAATTCGATCGTAAATGGGAGACAAGGCTAGAAGTCTATCTTGATACCATGTTAAATTATTACTTATTTTAAAAACTTAAATCAATAAAAAATTATGAGTTTAATCATTATTAAAGAATAATATTAGGACATGTCATAGCATAAATTCTAATTTTTTCTTAAATGCAGAGTCCGCGGATTGTAAAACAAGGTGACAAACGTACAAATAAAATTATTCGATAAAACCTATTAAGACTCTCGCATATGACAAGCTAAAAAGGACTACAAGGTTCAGCTGCAAATCCAATATTAGAGGTAAAAGCAAAGCATTCCAACAAACACTAAATCACTCCAAAAATCACCAAAATACATGCTTGTCTGGTTGCCCGAGACGGTTCCATAAGCTATCACATTGGTCATTAAGCCGTTGATAGAGATCATGGTAATTATGGGATAATTTACACTGCACCGCTACTACAACGCATGTTGAGAATGACAATTTCCAACAGCAATAGCAAAACATAAATTGCATGTGTATGTGTTAGGTGGATAATGATCATCATACTGCTCCACCGTCATTATCAAAATCTTTCGTTAGTCAATTAAATTGCATGACGTTATAATTAATAATATGAAAACTCAACATCCAATGGACCAACAGATTTCAATTAAGACCATACCAAAGTTATCGTTAAGAAAAATCAACACCCATTTGCCTTTTCTTCCATAGTCTTTTTATTTTTTTCAATCATCACCCATGCATGATACGTACAAATTTGGATGAAAAAGGAAATAATTGAGTAGAACAAGAACAAGCCATCTATATGACGAAACAGAAAGGTTAATTTACACAAATTAAAGTTATTCTCTTCATTATTTTGTACTAGTTAATTAGTGAATTTTTCGCCACCGCCTAATTTGGGCATTCATCATATTAAGAAGAAATGATCTTGTGTGATCGTTTTGTATTATTTTCTGGATCCATTGCACAACAGGTAGGAAAGGCCCGGAAATTTGTTAGGGCATGTTATTTCAACACCAATTTTGTTTTTTTTTTTCTCGTCCAGCCTCTCTTATCCGGATGATATGGACCAACAATATATTCTGTTTTCTGTAGAGAATATACAAACAATGGAATACCGAAATCAAAATAGAGTTAGTAAGGAAATTGTGGAAATGAATTGTCAAATAGTCTCCAACACTTGTTTGCTTTCACTTAATCACATGTTTACACTGAAATTAAATCACCACCTAACTTAGCAATTTAACAAGTTTTGGGTTGTCTATATATATATATATGTGAGCATTAGGGTTGTAATTCTCTCTCTTTGTTAGGGTTTATACTTCTCTCTCTAATGCATGATTGGTTAGGTCGATGGGTTTCTCTAATAAATGGTTAGACTAGTGTTATTTCAGTACCAACTACCTTAGTTTCTTTCACATGCATCTCATAAATGAGGCGAACATGACCCTTTGATTGATCTTTTTTATGAGTCAAGTATACTACGTGGCTGAGGAAGACTGCACTCCACACAAAAAATGGGAACCAAAAATTGGAAACCTTTTAAATTAAATTCTGTCAGTGTTCACTTAGGTAGTTAGCTAGGTATCACTATCTCCCAAATGGATAAGATTAAGAATAAATCACATCACATGGAGGATTCCTTACAAATGAAAATATTTGGTAAAACCTATTAAGACGAGAGCATATCACAAGCTAAAAAGGGTTACGAAGTTCATATATGCATATCCAATATTATTGGAGCTAAAAGCAAAGCATTCCAACAAACACTAAATAACTCCAAAAATCACCAAAATACACAATATCACAGTGGTCATAAATTAAGCCGTTGATGGAGATCATGGTAATTAATGGGATAATTTACACTGCATCGCTGCTACAACACATGTTGAGAATGACAATTTCCAACAGCAATAGCAAAACATAAATTGCATGTGTATGTGTTAGGTGGATAATGACACAGCGCCACCGTCATGAGGTTTTGGAAATGATATTCAGTTTGGTCGTCTATCACAAGTTTTAGGACCTTCATTAATAATCAATATACATTGTACACTACCAAAGGATTTTAAGCATATATGGTAGGCAAGAGAAGATCATGAGATTAATTAAAGCATGCGCTAATTATCCTGACAGAAATAACCAAAACACAAAACACTTTAAATAACACAAAATAAAAAATAAATTAAAACCACTTTTATGTCATAGATATAGTATCTAAAACACGTTAACAAATAAATTAAGCCTAAGCTCACTTTATTTTGCATTTGATTTTTGTTTCGCTGGAAGTCAAATGGTGGGTTGTATTAAAAGAAATAAAAAGGGTGGATTTGTTAGGTTACCGATCTCGATCTCTCTCTCTCTCTCTCTCTCTCTCTCTCTCTATATATATATATATATATCTTGTAAAAAGAAGAATTATCAACCCCTGTCAAGCGATTAAATTGTGAGAGCTCCATCGCTTAGAAAAAGAAAAACAAATCAAATCTAAGCAGATGTAAGTCAATTTTTCACATTTATTGGTCCATTCTACAGTGAGCATGGGTGCATGCATGGTTCACATTAAAGGTCCACAGAGCGCCAGATTATCATATGACTCACTGTCTTATCTTTTATAGGGCGTTTTTCAACCCAATTCGGACTCAAGAATATTATCAAATAACCCAATGAAACTTGCTTAAAAACTTTTTAAAATTTTTTCACTTTGCCACGTTATACCCAATAAAAACATGACACATGTTATTAATTTATTACTTTAAAAAATGATAATTAATATTTTTCACATCATTTTACGGTACCAGCTAAGATTACACATCAGCCCTCACTCCACGTCATACTGCTATCGTAAATTAACATAATATCTTATATCTCCAAAGTTTTTCCTTGTGCATAATACTCTCTCATCTTCATCTTCCTCAGCTACTTCATAAAATGCGATCGTCAAATTCTCTTAAAATGTTCCCAAATCGTGGCGAATGAGGATATATTACACATGGAGTAAAATTTTGGGAATATATAGAAAAGATTATGTTAATTTACTGTATTAGTATAACGTGACAAAGTAACAGATTCTATTAAGTTACTTAACAAAAATTGATTTTAGGAAGTAAATTGTTATTTTGGCCTACACTCGGGACCTATAAATTATTTTTTATACCACATAGAGTGATTTATAATTTAGGCCAACTACATTGGCCTATAAATTATTTGTTATACCATATGGATTGATTTGTAATTTAAGCCAACCACAATGACCAATTTTGTATTTATTCCATTAAATTATAATATAGGCATTGAAAAGAAGAGGTGAAATCGTCGCTATTAGCATTTAGATTAGGTATTAATTCAAGATTTATGATCTTCCACACATACGAAGAGGTGAAATTTGCCCCATTAATTATAAGGATGCAAATATTAATTAGGATTCTCTCAATTTTCAAATGAAATAGAGAGGGGTTGGTTAAGTCCAAATTGGAGACAAAAATGTCCCAATGTTAATATTTTTGGGCCTAACAACAAAAAAAAAATGGATAGGATCCCATTCCTGCAAATAATTGGTGTTGAAATAACGGTCTCCATCCTCCAACAAATTAAACCAATAATTACTAGATCATAAACACATGGTCCCAACTAATTCTCCAATGAGTTGCATGGGAGCTAAGAAAAGTCTTCATTTCACATTTTAGTTTTCTGTGAAATGAATGAATGCCAAGCTGGGAAATGTTCCATTCAATGACGTAAGAGAAGCATACATCACTCGAATGTGAATGTTGCATAAGGCATGACATTATCTGCTCCTCCAACGTCCAACCACCTGCACCTCCCCGTCAATGAACCGTCACATGCATGGGGATTCAACTTTAAAGGATGAAATTAATTAATTAAGTAGCTAGTAATATTAGAGATCCAGAGAATAAAGAATAATTGACACAATTTCAGGTCTTGCGTGGCTGGAATTCATATATATTTTATCAACAAGATATAAAAATAATGGATAACCTCATGAAAGCAAGGACGAAATTAGAATTTTAAGAAGGAAAAATAAATAAATCTTTTTAGTGAGGCAAAAAATTAATTTTAAAAGTTTATCTCATAATAAAAACATAAAATTAATTACTTACTGCTAGTAGATCATCAACGTACGTACGGCCAAGAATAGGAGGGTCCTCTCCAGACTTGAACTTTGAAGATTCACATGAAACCATGCATTTTATATATCACTCAGATTATTTAAGTGTTAGAGTTGGAGGTATTTTAGTATGTTCTTTAATGTGAGGGATCGATCTGCATCATCCAAATTACAGGGAAACAAAGAATAGAAAAATAAAATTAAAATTTGATAACTTTCTTGGCCTTAATTCCTAGACATATATAGTTGATAATCGTGATAAAAAAAATCTAGCTCTCTTACGATTACCTGCAGTAAGGACATCTTGTTTCTATTATGTGAAAGATCATACACAGGAAAGCTCATGGGAATTGAACAGGGATATTTTGGTCCTTCCGTTTTGCAAAAAGCATGCAGGATGTGCTTTGTCATTTGGAAAAAAAAAAATGTAAAATCAGTAAATAACACGTATTGCAATATGATTAGTGTTGACATTGCACACTAATAGTTTTCTTTAAAATTTTAGATGAAAGTTAGGTACAGTGACTTATTTGTATTTGTTGTTAACCACATAGAGTTTCTAACCAATTAACTTTTATATCCTATGAAGCTATTTATAATTGCAACTGACTAAAACTGTAGTGACTGATTTAATTTTGCTTTTTTTCTTTTATATATATATATATATATATATATATATATATATATATATATATATTAAAGAGGCTTGATATTGACGGGGGCCAACCGCAAGTACTATAAATACAAGTGCAAGAAGAGCGGATGTATGCATTAATAGTGAGGAAAAGATAGAAGACAAAGAATTTGGTGCTCTCAAGCGAAATTTGCAGGTTCTTACTTTCTTATTTCACTTTATGTATTATAAACTTTTTATAAGAGGTTTTAGAATTCTTTTAATAATCCAGTTGAGTTTCTTAATAGATTGATTATAGGATTCATTGTTAGAAAATAATAAAAGAAGTTCAAATGTTCACAAGAAATAATATAATTTTTCATTTTATATTTCATTATATTCATAAAATAATAACAAAATCATATGCATCTAAATATTTTTTGTTTTAATAATCCACGGTCATAATGCGGGTCTTCGGCCATTAAGACCCAGGGCTTGGCCGTGGACCGGCCAGTCTCCTCCAACCTAGAGACCCACGACAGTCGACAGTGGCCCATGGAGTGGTGGAGACTCATGGCTAAGCTGGAGGTCTCCTTCCATGATTTTTTGTGTGTTTTTTTTTTTTTTTTTTTTTTTTAAATAATAATAATAATTCTAGAGAGGTATAATGGATAATTTAAGTCACATTGAGGTCACGACTCATTTTCCGTCCATGTAAATCGAAAATGCTGACAGAGGGAACAAAGTGAAAGAACCTTGTAATTACCAACTTTCCTTGTACGGTTTTGGTCGGTGGCATATGTTACCTTGACCAGTACAAGGGTTCGAAGGTTGGTAAAGAGGAAGAAGAGAAAGAACCTAGTAATTATATACAACTAGTACATAAACTATTTATCTATGAATTTATATGACATATTTTATGTGCATAACTCAAGCGTACGTGTCAATTCACGTTTATATAGATTTAAGATTCTTAAATATTATGAATCACAATGAATAATCAAATCACAAAATAATGAAAATTAAATAATAAGATAAAGTGGTTAGTGCAGTACAAATATTGTATAACTACTATCTCATTTTACATAAGGAGGTATAATATCTCATTACAAATTTTTGAAAAATAATTATTTTATTGTATATTTTAGTTAAAATACACCAACACGTACGGGTGTTGGAATTGGAATGGATATATTACATAGTACATTTTTCTCTATTTTAACTACTCATATTTTTAGAGTAGCAGCCTCACTATTTTAAAAGCATTCCCAATGAAGAAGCCAAATTTTTATGCAAAATAGCTTTTCAAAACTCATTTATCTAGTTTATCTAATGAATTTTTAAAGGCCTCCGACATCCGATAAACTATATTTTTATCTATATCATTTAAATATCTTTTTATTAAAAATTGTGAAAGAATATTCTCATATTGATCATCCTTTGAAAAGTGCGAAAAGTTTTTGAAAAAACAGAAAACAGGTGAGAGAAACTATTAAAAATAAAATGGCTCAATTGAAAAAAAACTTTGTTTCCAATTGAAATCCAAAACAAGCTTTAATTTAACTCAAATTGTTTTTAATTTTTTGGATCTCTGACCCATATAAACAACTTTTACATAATCTATCTATTTTAAAAATTATATGACATATTATATATATGTGCATAACTCAAGCGCGTGAATTCACTTTTATATATATTTAAGATTATTACGAGTTAGAATGAAAAATCAAATCACAAGATAATGAAAAATCAAATAATAAGATAAAACAAATATTGTATAACTATTATCTCATTTTACATAAGGAGGTATAATATATATCTCATAACAAATTTTTGAAAACTAAAAATTTTATTTTATATTTTTATTAAAATACACCAACAATATAAATAGTCTTGGAAATGGATATATTACATAGTCAAAATGGTATATTCACCTAGGGACCAAAATGGAAAAAAAATTGTAAAATCAGTATATATATGTAGTTTTACCAAGATGTAAATAGGTCTTTGGAGTATAATAATTGAGCTTGAAACTAAATACTTCATGGCTCCGTATCACCAAAATCCTTGACCACCCCCTCAATTTTTTTTAATTTTTTAATTTTTGTTTTTTGTTTTTTGTTTTTTTTATATATATTTATAGTTATGTTTTTTAATTGTAAATGACACATGTTGCAAAATGATTGGTGTTGATGTTCCACACGGACGGTTTTTGTTCCAATTTTAGATGAAAGTTGGGTACAGTGACTTATTTGTATTTGTTATTTACCATGTGGAGTTTTAAGCCAATTTCCATACCCTATTAAATTATATATATGTTAGGGGTCAATAAGTTTCTCATATTTGATTCATATTCTCCTATAAATTTAATAGATCAACCATTTGATTTTTGGGGTTCACTATTGACCTCACATAAGCTTACAAATTTAATAATTGATTGTAATAGAAAATGGGCTTTATGGGAAAAATGTTGACCTTTAGTATTTCTCATTAAACTAATTGCAATTCAATAACATTTTAGTGATTCATTTTGCATTTTTTTTCCTTTTTTTTTTTTTATCAATATTAGAAGAGAGATATTAAAGAGGCCTAATATTGACGGGGACCAACCTTGAGCACTATAAATACAAGTGCAACAAGAGTGGTGATATCAAGCAATACAAGCATTTCTTGCAAGCGAAATTTGCAGGTTCTTACTTTCTCGTTTCACTTTATTATTTAACTTTTCTCGACAAAAGTTTATAGAATTGTTTTAATAATCCAGTTGAGTTTGTTAATACTTTGATTGTAGGATTCATTGTCAAAAAATAATTAAATAAATTCAAGTATTCACAAGTTCACAAGAAATAATATAGATTTTCATTTTTTTTTATTTCAATATATTCATAAAATAATAACAAAATCATATGCTTATAAATATCTTGCAATAATAAGATTGATTAGAGATTAATATATATTATAAGTAAATGCTTGGTTGGGGACCTGGGGTAGATAAAATTTATTTTCTTTGAAGTGTTTCATGCTATTGCAGGAGATTTCCTATCATGTACCCCACCCACTGTGACATGTTTACTAGCTACTGTACGTAGGTGTTATCCTCAAGATATAGCTGCCTAGCTAGCCATTTGCATTGTTTATTCCAATAGTCTGCAGTATATTATAAAATAATATATCTATCAAATACATATCTTTTATTGTTGGCAATTTTTTTTTTTTTTTTTTTTAATATGTCCACACAAGAGAATGGAGAAGAAGAATTCGAACTAGTGACATTTGCTTCAATCATATTTGTGATATTTTTCAAACTTTAAAAAGTTAGAATCGACCCTTTAACTACTTAGATCTTTCACTTAGCTTTTTAATTAAATTCGGAAAAAAATGTATCACATACAATGCATGTGACTTAAATAGTCCATTATACCTGACATGTAAAATTACAATTACACTCTTAGATTTAAAAATAAATAAAAGCATCCGATCTCGAGCTGTGGAGACCCACAGCCATAATGTGGGTCTTCGGCCATTAAGACCCCTGGCTTGACTGTGGGCCAGTCTCCTTCCACCTAGAGACCCACAACCGACTGCGGATGTGGGTCTCTGGCCCATGGCCTGATGGAGACTCATGGCCGAGCTAGAGGTCTCCTTCCATGGTATTTTTTTAAAAAATAAAAATAATTAAAAATGGAAAAATAATTCTAAAGAGGTATAATGAATAATTTGAGTCACATGGAGGTCACATGGCTCATTTTACATAAGGAGGTCTCAATCCAAATTTTTGAAAAATAATTATTTTATTATATAGTTTTATTTAAATACACCCATAGACGGAAAAATGAACTTTTATAGGAGGGAGCCAACCAATTTTTATTTATTTATTGTTTTCAGTTCTTTAGAATTTTTTTTTATTGAAAAAAATTATTTTTATTGTTTTTTATGAACTAAAGACTACCCCAAACTATAATTATCGAATAAAAATGAAAAAATATTACATTTTACAATTAAATAACTATAGTTATTAAATAACAACTAAATAACTATAATTTCTTATAAAATACCCGCAATTCTTCAAATCGATTACATGAGGCACAAACAATATTGACAATAGAACTCAAATTGGTAAAAAATTGATGAACGGAAATGACTTCTTTTGATGCCGAGATTCTTTAGAAGAATTTTCAGAAATTGGGATATCAGAAGTTGGCGATTATTCTCTCATTGGGATATTAGAAGTTTGGATATCAGAAATTAACAACTCTCTCATTATTTTGATATGAATTGTTGTTAATTTTGTGAGTTGCAAGCTAAAGAGATAATTAAAAAACTCAAGAATCAAGAATTTAAGGATTTTGAGATATCTTTTTTACATTGAATAAATTGTTTTACACTCACAGTAATTGCAATTTTTATGAAATTAAAATTGTCTTTAATTAAATTACATTGAAGTTAAAAAATACTTTCTTATCAAATATTTGTTATGTGAAATTGTGATTTTTATTTAAATTTGAATTTTTTCAAATAAGCACTCCCTATCTTATTTATAGAAATCGCGAATTTTTTTTACTATTTTAGATTAAGTGTTTTTTAATCACAATACCAAACACCTTAACACAAATTATTTTTATGAAATCGCAATTTCAAACGTAACCTTATGGTAAACATAAAACCCCGATATCTTTCAGTGAACAAAATCCCAACATTTTTCACAAAAAAAATTAGGAGAATACATAAAATTCTAAAAACAACTTCCACAAAAATACTTTAGAAAGAAATCCCATCAAACATGTCTCCCAAAAGATGAAACGTATGAGAAGGGAGATGATTTTTATTTTACTTACTCAGCCACAACTACACGTGGCTTGAAGATAAGGCTCTCTTATATTCTAAACTCCCATCTTTTTAAAAATGCAGAATTACCCCACCTTATTAATTAATTCTTTCTTAATTTTATATTCCACTCATATTATTTATTTTAACTATAACTTATCCTTACCTATAATTATTTACAACAATGAGACTTATTATTATACTTTATTATTCGAATACCATTAACTTATTTTATTTATGAGGAGTTGGGGATCGGTATAATTTTTTTTATTATTTTTTTAACTACCTAACATTTTTTTCCTGAGGAATGGGGGATCGGTAGCTAAAATTTTTTCGTTGGGACCAGTAATTTGTTTTTTTTTTTTTTTTTTTAACTACCTAAAAAAAATGGTTTGAGGAAGGGGGGGGGTAGCGGGCGGCATGGCCCCCACCGGTCCCCCCACTTCCGTTACGGGTCTTGAAAATGGATATATTAGAGCATTCTCATTGGAAGAGCCAAATGTTACTTTTATCTAGAATAGCTCTTCAAATGTTCGAAAAAATCCCACATTGGATGAGCCAAAAATATATGTAAAATAGATATTTGATTAGAAGAGCTAAAAAAAAAGTTAAATGTAGCAGCACTTTTTAAGGGAGCCATTTTATTTTTTAGTGTTTCTCTCTCCTTTATCTTTTTCTCAAATCTTTTTCCACCTTTTTTTTAGAAATATAACTAATCGGATGTGGAGACACTTAAAAATGGCTTAGCTAAACTAGATAAAAGTGAATTTTGAAAAGTCATTTTACAAAAAAATATGGCTCTTCCATTGAGAATGCTCTTAGATAGTCAAAGTGGTAAAATCAGATATTTGTACGGTTGGTTTCCGGAATGATGCTTTTACAATAATGTACTAATTAATTAGCATATTGGTTGCCAAATAAAATGAAATAAGATATTAACGATCATCTACCTATTATGATATTTGCCAATGATTGTCACTAGGAAAATAAACTCGAGAGATGGAAAAGATCATGGTGTGCCCCCCAGCTCGTGATTCCATTGCAAAAGAAGTTGAGAAAAGCAAAGAGTTGGTGATTGACATTCCATCGGACCTGCCCCCTGGGGAGTGGTCGGAATGCTGTATCTATCGGATTCCCAAGCAACTACGCAAGGTAAATGAAGAAGCATACACCCCTAAGCTAGTGTCAATAGGACCCTTTCATCGCGAGGCAGATGAATTGAAGGACATGAAAAAGCACAAACAGAGATATTTGAAGCATTTCTTGGAACGGACCCAGAAGAGTGTGGAGGATCTTCGAAAGATCATTCAAGACAGGGAAGAAAAAATCCGTCATTCCTATTCAGAAGACTGTAGACTCAGCAGTGATGATTTTGTGCAAATTGTTGGGAAATTAGACGCCACTAATTCCTCTTCAGGATCTTGGGATCCAATCTGTCAAGAAAAGCAACAATACACAAGTACGGTAAATAATATTTTACCAAAGATACAGCTCGGTATGTTCCCAGGTAAGATTGGAGGAGTCACACCGGTCTCACTTAAAATCCAATCTTTCCTCGACAGAACATACACGTGTACTTTTGATTAGTACTATAAACACGCACAAACATACACAAGACAAGAAATTTATACGTGGTTCGGCCAATACTGCCTACATCCACCGAGTTGCAGAGATTTCACTACTTTGGGAGAAAATAACGGGGAGACTTTACAAGAGATATTTCAGAGAGAGATTGCACACAACTCTTCTATGTTGTGATCTGCAATTCTTATATGCCTAACACTAGACTTATCTCTCTATACCTTTTTTCTCTCAACCTTTCTTTCTTTTTCTCTCTCTATACTTGCTTGTCTTAGCACACTATGAAACAATGAAGCTTGATGCTCCTTATATAGGTATAGAAGGGTTGGTGAGAATGGTTGGTAAGAATGGTTGGTGGGAATGGTTGGTGAGAATGGTTGGTGCAACAACCATGTACTATTCATCCGACGGCTTGGTTGGTGCAACAACCATGTACTATTCATCCGACGGCTTGGTTGGTGCAACAACCATTACTATTCCTTTGACGTCTTCTAGAAGATACTACCATAGTTTACTCATTTGACTCCATTTTTCAACAATCTCCCACTTGGAGTCTAATGAGTTTGAATCTCAACAATCTCCGCAATTCCCTCTTCTGCAACTCGTCCACTTGTCCTCAAGCTTGAAGACCAACTGAAGTTGAGCACAACTTCAGTTTCTCTATAGTAACTGTTTTGGTTAACATGTCAGCTGGATTCTTGCTGCCTTGGATCTTCTCAAGTATCAACACCTCATCTTCTAGAAGTGATCTGACGAAATGATACCGAAGTCCAATGTGCTTGGTTCTTGAATGAAATGCTGAATTCTTTGCTAAGTGTATCGCACTCTGGCTATCACTGTACAAAACATTCTTATCTTGTCTGAAACCCATTTCTGCCAACAATCCCTGTAACCAAATCATCTCTTTGCTTGCCTCAGTTACAGCCACGTACTCTGCCTCTGTAGTGGATAAAGCGACAACCTTCTGTATCTGCGAAATCCAACTCACTGCAGTAGTACCTACTGTGAAAACATATCCGGTAGTGCTCCTCCTGTGATCTACCTCTCCAGCAAAGTCTGCATCTACAAACCCTTGTAGTTTTAGATCGCCTTTTCTGAAACATAGGCTTCTATCAGTTGTACCTCGTAGATACCTTAGTATCCACTTCACTGCCTCCCAATGTTGTTTTCCGGGATTTGACATGAATCTGCTCACAGCTTCCACTGCATGAGCAATATCTGGTCTCGTGCAAACCATGGCATACATCAAACTTCCAATGGCTGAGGCATATGGAACCTTAGCCATGAATTCCTTCTCTTCTTCTGTCTTGGGGGACTGATCCTTGGATAGCCGAAAGTGACTAGCCAAGGGTGTGCAAACTGGCTTAGCATTACTCATGCTGAACCTTTTCAGAACACGGCAAATGTACTCCTCTTGAGACAACTGCAAAGTACCCATTTGCTTGTCCCTATTTATTCTCATCCCAAGAATTTGCTTCGCTGCGCCCAAATCCTTCATGTCGAACTCACTCGATAGTTGCTTCTTCAACTTCTGGATTTCATCCATATCTGAACCTGCTACTAACATGTCATCGACATACAGTAACAAAATAATGTAACTGGATTCAAACCTCTTGAAGTAACAACAATGGTCAGCGTTGCACTTGTTGTAGCCATGCCGCTGCATAAACCCATCAAACTTCTTGTACCATTGTCTTGGGGCTTGCTTCAGGCCGTACAAGCTTTTAGTCAATTTGCACACAAGTTTCTCTTTCCCTTTGACTGGAAAACCCTCCGGTTGCTGCATGTAAATCTCCTCCTTTAGGTCTCCATGGAGGAAAGCAGTCTTCACATCTAACTGCTCTAGGTGCAACCCCTCTGCTGCAACAATGCTGAGAACTGAACGAATGGTATTCAGTTTCACAACCGGTGAGAAAATGTCGGTGTAGTCAATTCCTTCTTTCTGCTGAAAGCCTTTGACCACCAATCTTGCCTTGTGTCTCTTGGAACCATCATGTTCCTCTTTGACTCTATATACCCATTTGTTGTGTAGAGTCTTCTTTCCCACGGGTAACTTAGCTAGCTCCCATGTCTTGTTAGAGATGAGAGACTTCATCTCATCCTTCATTGCAAGCTCCCACTTGCTCGAGTCCTCTACCTGACATGCTTCAGCATAGCATTCAGGTTCTCCACCATCTGTTAATAACAGAAAGTTCATGTACTTCCTGTTTGGTACATGTGGACGAGCTGACCTTCTAGGTGCAGGCGTAGGAGTTGGATCTTGTGGTGCTTGTTGTTCTGCAGTTTCTTCAGGCTGAGGATCCTCACCAACTTGTTGCACCGGACTACTTTCTGGAAGATCATCCAACTCAACATACATATGATCATCTTGTATTGGACTAGTAGGTTGTGCAGCACCTCTATCCTTGTACATCACCTTCTCATTGAAAACCACATCTCTACTTCGAATGATTTTCTTATGTTGATCATCCCAGAGTCGATAACCAAACTCATCTCCTCCATATCCAATGAAGATGCACTTTAGTGACTTAGGGTCTAGCTTTCCCCTCACATGGTCACTAATGTGCGCATAAGCAATGCAACCAAAAACTTTTAACCATGAAAGATTTACCTTCTTTCCGCTCCATACCTCCTCCGGTATGCGATGCTCCAACGGTACTGATGGTCTTCGATTAATGAGGTAGGTTGCTGTGTTGATTGCTTCAGCCCAAAACTGCTTGGGTAGGCCTGACTGAATGCGCATGCTTCTGGCTCTTTCTGTCAGTGTTCGGTTCATCCTTTCTGCCACCCCGTTCTGCTGTGGGGTTCTTGGAACAGTCCGTTCTAAACGGATCCCATTCTCGAAACAGAACGTTTTGAACCCGGTGTCCTCGTACTCTCCACCGTTGTCAGATCTTAGCTTCTTGATCTTCAAGCCTGTCTCGTTCTCCACCATGGCCTTCCATTTCTTGAATACTTCGTACACCTCCGATTTCTGTCTCAAGAAATAAACCCATACCTTCCTGGAATGGTCATCAATGAAAGTCACAAAGTATGACTTTCCGCCAATGGACGAGACTGCAGCTGGCCCCCAGACATCTGTGTGAACTAGCTCCAGCTTCTCATTTCTGAGGGTTCTGCCACCCGTTTTGAAACTCACCCGTTTCTGTTTGCCGAAAATGCAATTTTCACAAAAGTCGATATTAATCGACTTTAGCATTGGTAGCTTCCCCAATGAGTGCAAAACTTTGAGCCCTTTTTCACTCATGTGCCCTAGCCTTTGGTGCCACAGATCTGCTTCAGCACTTGCATTCGCAACAGCAATAGTATCCCTCATATCTGTGGTCATATAGAGGGTACCAGTCTTTTCACCTTGAGCTATCATCATAGCCCCAAATGTGACCTTCCACTTACCTCCGTGGAAGTGAATGCCATGCCCTTCATCATCAAGCTGTCCCACAGAGATCAGATTCTTTTTCAGTTCGGGAACATGCCTGACTTTCTCCAACTTCCATACTGAATCTGCATGTATTCTGATCCGAACATTTCCCATGCCCACAACATCCAGCGCCGTACCATCAGCTAGATACACTTTCCCGAAATCTCCACTAACATAGTTTCCCAAGATTTCGCGTATCGCTGTTGTATGAAAGGAAGCTCCTGAGTCTAACACCCAAGAATCAAAGGGACTGTCAACCGAGAGGATCAGGGCCTCTTGCGCTTCATCTGCCACCACGTTTGCAGAGTCGCTTGTTGCCTCCCTTTTTGGAGATTTACATTGATTTTTGTAGTGACCCGTCTTGCCACAATTCCAACACTCAATAGTTTTTGAGCTGCTCTGGCTGTTGAAATTTCTTGGATACCTTGATTTTGACCTGCCGGCCCTTGATCTCGACCTTCCATGCCCGTTGCCTCTGTTTGATCTTCTGCCTCTACTTTCCACATTCAAAGCAGATCCGGAAGTGGACTTATCATCTGCCTTCTTCATGGTCGCATGAGAGATGATGTCTTGCACAATCTCATTGAACTTGAGAGTTGTCTTTCCAAACATGAGCGTGGTGACAAAATGCTCATAAGAATCTGGAAATGATGCAAGCAATAACAAGGCTCGATCTTCTTCACTGAATTGAACATCTATCCGATTCAAGTCGTTGATCAAAGCGTTGAAGATGTTGATATGCTTCATCACGTCCTCGCCTTCCTTCATCTCCAGTTTGAAGAGTTTCTTCTTGAGGAAAAGCTTATTTGACAAGGATTTCCCCAGATATATGGCTTCTAGCTTGTCCCACATATCTTTGGCAGAGATTGCTGATATCACATGATTTAACACATCATCTGTGATATACATCTCAATGGTAGAGATTGCCCGTTGATCGATATCTGACCACTCGGGGTCAGTCATGCCCTCCGGTCTTTCTTCTAAGGCAACTAGCAGCCTTTGTTGAATAAGAATGCCACGCATCCGCCTTTGCCATAAGCCAAAATTGATCTTCTCATCAAATGGCTTTATTTCAACTTTCATAGATCCGCCTGATCCATAATTTGGACTCTACTTCTTTGAACTGTCACTTGAAGAAGGAACTTCATGAGTGGTTTCGGGGGTTTCTTGAGACATCCTTCTTGTTGTATAAACTTGACGCTATTGCTCCCACTCGAACAGAACACGAACCGAGCTCTGATACCAATTGTTGGGAAATTAGACGCCACTAATTCCTCTTCAGGATCTTGGGATCCAATCTGTCAAGAAAAGCAACAATACACAAGTACGGTAAATAATATTTTACCAAAGATACAGCTCGGTATGTTCCCAGGTAAGATTGGAGGAGTCACACCGGTCTCACTTAAAATCCAATCTTTCCTCGACAGAACATACACGTGTACTTTTGATTAGTACTATAAACACGCACAAACATACACAAGACAAGAAATTTATACGTGGTTCGGCCAATACTGCCTACATCCACCGAGTTGCAGAGATTTCACTACTTTGGGAGAAAATAACGGGGAGACTTTACAAGAGATATTTCAGAGAGAGATTGCACACAACTCTTCTATGTTGTGATCTGCAATTCTTATATGCCTAACACTAGACTTATCTCTCTATACCTTTTTTCTCTCAACCTTTCTTTCTTTTTCTCTCTCTATACTTGCTTGTCTTAGCACACTATGAAACAATGAAGCTTGATGCTCCTTATATAGGTATAGAAGGGTTGGTGAGAATGGTTGGTAAGAATGGTTCGTGGGAATGGTTGGTGAGAATGGTTGGTGCAACAACCATGTACTATTCATCCGACGGCTTGGTTGGTGCAACAACCATGTACTATTCATCCGACGGCTTGGTTGGTGCAACAACCATTACTATTCCTTTGACGTCTTCTAGAAGATACTACCATAGTTTACTCATTTGACTCCATTTTTCAACACAAATGATTCTATTGGATGCCATCTTTATAATAGAGCTCTTCTTAAAAACCGAGAACAAAGAAGATGATTACATATTAAGTAAAGCATGGCTACAAAATGGTATACTACATGACTTGATATTACTTGAGAATCAACTTCCTTTTTTTGTTCTTGAGAAATTATATATGTTCGCTTTCGATCAGTACTCTTCCAGTTACAACAATCGCGAAGAAATTAAGGAACACAAGGAGGACCTGAAGAAAGAGGATTCTCCATTATTTGTCAAGCTTTCTCGCAATTACTTTGTATACTATGATGAGGATCGAAAGTCCATTATAAGCGAGGAAGTAAAACATTTAACAGATTTGGTAAGATATTTGTTTTGTTCAGTACCAGGGCTGAGCATGACACCTAGAGTATATACGGGTAGTCTATATAGTGCCACAAAGCTTGACTACGCAGGATTGAAATTCAAACCAGTTCGTATGAGGAGATTACTTGACATGACATTCTCTGGGAATAAGTGCATCAAATTGTCATCGCTCCAGGCTTACTCACATTTCTCGAAACTGCCGTTTCCGTGCTTGGAGCGTGTGCAGCCTATCTTGAAAATCCCACAACTTGTGATAGAGGATACTACTGAAGTTGTTTTCCGAAACCTCATGGCCCTGGAGCAGTGTCATTATCCTTCTCACACTTACATCTGCAGTTATGTTTATCTAATGAACTATCTAATCAACACCGAACAAGATGTCGATTTGCTTGTTAAGAAAAATGTTATTGTTAACTATATCGGTAGCAACGCTGCAGTGGCGACTCTATTTGGCAAACTCTGCGATCAGATTGTGTTTAGTGCTAATTCCCGTTACGAAAATCTTACTCGTGCGATTAATGGGTACTGTGATAACTTTTGGAGCCGCATCATGGCATCCATTAAAGACATGTATTTCCGTGATTCTGGGAGATCCATCGCAACTGTGGGCGTACTACTCACTTTGGTGGGTCTCTTTCTTCCTTTTCTACAAAATAATGGATGCAAATGTCACTAGTGTTTGTTTTCTATTTCCTATTTGGTTTGTGATATCCTCTTCATCTTTAGAGATTTTACCAATTATTTCCATTTCGTTTGTTTCATGCTGTTTCAGCACATGTAGCTCTATTAGTATGGATGCATGGCATCTGAACTTTGTAATCCTGTTCAGCTTGTGATATCCTCCCCGTCTTAATATATGGCTTGTAATCTTGAACTTTGTAAGTGGTTTATGATATTTCAGCAGTCAAATTTGTGTCAAGTTTGTGTGTTTTAGCATCCATTGAGATTTGAGTGTCTGTATTTCAGCCAATATATACGCATACATCACTCAGATTATTTGACTGTTAGAGTTCGAGGTATTTTAGTACGTTGTTTAATGTGAGGGACCGATGCATCATCCAAATTACAGGGAAACAAAGAATTGAAAAATAAAATGATTAATTTTTTAAAATTTGATAACTTTCTAGACCTTCCCAGACATTACATACATAGTTGAAAATTGTGTTAAAAAACAAATCTCTCTTACGTACGATTATAAGTTTTGCAAAAAACATGATCGATGTGCTTAAATTTGTGATTTGGAAAAATTTGTAAAATCAGTATATGTAGTTTACCAAGATGTAATTAATTAGGTCTTTGGAGTATAATAGTTAGCCACAAACTCTTTGTAGCTTACCATCAAGGGTGGTAGTTCAATAGCTCAAAGAAATTTTTAAGTGGTTAGGACATATACTAAGGTATGTGTTCGAATCTCCGCAATAGAGAATCCTGACATATGACTGATTAGTATTAGCTGCCTTGAATTTTCATTGATATATTGGTGTGACTGAGTCAGGCTATGCTTCAATTGAACGTGAGAGATCACGACCTGCTAAGATAGCCACAATTGATCTCTCAGGCCTACCATTATTTTCGATTTTTTATTACATTTACGATCATATTTTTAAACTTTTAAAAGTGTCAATTTAGTATATTCATCTTTCAAATTTTTTCAATTTCACCCATTCATTAGAATTTTTTGTTAAATCTTGTTAAAATTCTTAAAATATCATTCTTTTTTAATATATATATATATTATTTTTTAAATATTTAGACGTAGATATTTTTGCAAATTTCGTTAAGGATATGATTGCAAAATTAATGAAAGATCATGGGTGGTAAATGAAGTTTTTCCTTCTTTTAATTAAGTTTGTAAAATTATTATAATCATTATTAAATTTTAAATTATTAATGATTTTAAAAGTCACTTCACATTTGAAATGACAAAAAAAAATTCTAGTCTTCATTCTAGCATTAAAAAAATGAATTAAAAAATGTATTATAAAAAATATACTTCTTGGCATTCTTTCCAATATCACATCTTGATCTACAGATTCTACAATCAGCAATTTTATTAATTGGTCTTACGTACGTCCAATATTTAAAAAACTGATGTCGTTCCATGTTTTATCTCTCATGTAAATACAAACTGCAAGTGAAAAGTAGACTACTCAAAATATAATTAACCGATAAAAAAGTACATAATAATAATAATAATAATAATAATTTATATAAGATTGTTTCATTCTGACACATTCTTTTTTAATTTTTGTTTGCTTACTCTGATTTGCCCATCATTTTTTTTGTAATTGTCCTTTCCTTTTGTTGTATTGCTCAAATATATATATATATATATATCAAAATCACATGCACAAAAACCATATAATCATTTCTCTTATCTAGAAATCCTACTTTCACTTTCACTCCCACACTTTTAAGTATATATTTTTTGACTTCATATTAAAAATTATCATTCGATCTAAGATAAATAATTCATTCAAAATCAAATAGTAATTTTTACTACCACATTAATAAATATGCAATTGAATGTGAGAGTTCAAGTATACGTAGTACCACTCCTCTTTAATTAATAGATATGTATAGGAGGGTGACATAACACTTAGCAAAAACTTTGTTTTGAAAGCGAATCAATGAAAATTTGTTTAATTCCGTTTGTGAAATTGTTATTTATCTCTTAAACATATATACAAAAATATTTTTTAATAGTATTTGAAAAGTTTTAAGAAAATTACTAAAAATATATTATCGATTGAATTAGAGATTATATTTCGAAAAAAATCCTCCCGACTGATTGAAAAACATTAATTGTTTTGAAGTGAAAAGGTCCAAAGTAGAATACTACCCATAAAATATAATTAACTGAAAAAAAAAAAAAAATCACCGAAGGGTTTTAGGCTTATGGTTCGCCACCGTTTACCTTCTGCCTTCCTCCGCCACTTTCCTCTCTGACTGACAGACGACAAAACAACAGCACCAAACCTCACAAAGCTTCTTCAATTCACCAGGTTAACCTAAAGACCATATATATAGGTATATGTATAGCTTTCTTTATATGTAGTGTATGTGCAATATAGATATGGGAATATTGCTTTTCACTCCTGTTTATGTGGTAGCATAGCCAGTTCACTCATCTGCAAAAGGGTTTCTTTTGGAAGAAAATTTGACTGTTTGGGTACCCATAAAAGGTTTTGCCGCAGTCTAATTTGTCGACGTGGGAAATTTTGCTTGAAATTTTTTGGGTTGTTCATTCTTTTTCTTGATAGCCAATTCGAATGATTATGGAGATTTTCTGTAGATGGTATTGGTGGAAATCCCACGTTTCCTTGAATCTGTACTTATTTGTGAATGCCCTATCATTAGTTGTTATTATACGTAGTGAATAAACACACTACTTTTTTTCGCTCAGATAAATTGAATAAACACACTACCTATAATGATCTCTTGAACATGTTAAGTGGTGATTTTACATGATATTAGAGCACAGCTAATTTGTTAATGCATCTTCCATTTAAATTAAATATTTTAAGTGTTGAACATCACCTATTAAAATTTAAAAAAGATTTTGAGCTCACACATTGCCCACTTCTTTTCTCCACTTAGCCCATCATTGGCTTTCCCTGATGCCCAAGTTGCCCAGTTCCTTTCTTCTCTTAGCCCATAGTTTGGCTCTCCCTTGTTTTAAAGAGGTCGTAGTTGCTCAGTTCTTCTTCCTAGCCCATAGTTAGTTCTCCCTTCTTTAAAAGAGGTCATAGTTGCTAATTTCTTTTCCCTAGCCCATAGTTGGTTCTCCCTTCTTTTAAAGAGGCTATAGTTGCCCATTTCTTTACCCCTCTTAGCCCCTTGTTGGCTCTTTCTCCCCTCTTAGCCTATTGTTGGCTCTTTCTTCTTTAAATCAAAAGAGGCCATAGTTGCCCGGCCATTTTCTTTTCTCTTAGCCCATAGTTGGCTTCCATGTAAGGTCCATAGTTGACCCCTTTCGGCCAAGTGTTGTCGATATCCAAGAACCGTTGATGTTTCAAATTTCGGCGCCATCCCCTCCAATCTCCACCATCATAGATCAAGAAAGCAAATTCAAGATTTCACAAATTCCCACCTTGAGTTTAAGGGAGAGTGCTAGAGAAGTAATGTGGGCTTGTCCCACATTGCTCAATTACAAGGAGTCCCTCTCCCTTTGTTTCTATATAAGTGGGTTTTGTCCCACATTGCCAAAAACACAAGGAGCTCTTCTCTTTAGACTCTTTTGGCCTCTATATAATGAGGTCACTTATGTACAATACATGCATTCAATAAAGATGTAGCTTATAGGGCTTTAGTGTGTGGATGTAGGTCTTAAACCGAACCACCTAAGTTTGAGTTATCACGACAATGCCATTGTGATCGACTAATTAACCTCTATCATTGCAAAAGGAGGAGGAATTGGTGGATTGAAGGCCTAGGAGATTTGACAGGCTGGTGATATTAAAGGAAAGGTAATGAGCAGCAGAGGTTTCACATAATGCTTGAGGAAATGGATGACTCCAATATTAATGCATGTTATTGCGGGAGTGTTTTTTGTCACTATATGTTGTCTTCAGATCTAGTGACCATATTGCATGCTCACTTCCCCGAAAGATTTGAAAGAGAAAAAGAAAAGTTAAAAGGTATTTCATTTCGGTCGACCAAAAATGAAAAAAAGGGGGAGAAGGGGACCATCCTCCTACCCCAAAACATTAAAAGAAAAAACAAACAAGTTTGCGATTTTTTGTTACTTTTTCAATGGTTGTTTCACGACGGTTATGGCCGTAAATGAACAAGTCCATTTGAGAACCCGCTTAATAACAGTTCGTATAAACTCGACTCGAATTTGGTTTAATAAATAAGCTAGCCGATTGTGAATACAAAATTAGGCTCGATTATTAAATGAGCTATACTCGTATAAACTCAGTCGACTCGTGTAAGCTCGTATAAATTATTTTTATTATTATTTTATTATATTATTTTAATTTCATAATTAGAATATCTTAAGTAAAGAGATTTTTTTTTTTTTTTTTTGTAAATATGACTAATTAAAGATATATTTTTTTTATTTTTTTAATTGTGTGCATTTGTTTGATCTTCAGTCTCTTTTTTCCTTTCCTATTTCTTCATTGCGCAATTCTTAATTTAATTTAATTGTTTGATAAATCATGTTTATTTCTCGTTGATGTTCTATTATCTTTTTTTAATAATATTGACAGAAATTTTTTTTTAAAAAAAATGCCAATTTAAAATAGCTGCAATGTTTTGAGTTATAATGAGTGATTAATTGGTCATAGCTAGGAAATAACATTACTTTTATTAGTTGAAAGAACATGGAGTACAATTAGCATAATTGATTCTTTTTGTATATTAAACTTTAAAAATACTTTTGTACTTTCTATAATTTCTATGGTGAGTAACACATGTTGTTATATAATTGAATCTAACATGACATTTTAACGGATACTATCTAGTTAAAAGTATGAGCTTTTTTTCTTCTTCTTACCATTAAGAGTTCTCAATAAATTTTTATACCATATGAGGTTAATTACAAATCGATGTAACAATGAATCATATGGGCATATATATATATATATATATATATATATATGGACTAACTTTGATTTATTATAGAATTTCTTAGGTATTATTTTTATTGCATGTCACATACACCGAAGAAGCACCTTTAGTCCAACCAAGTGTTATTTTAATCAATCTATGCAGGTTTGACGTTGTTGCCGCTGGTGTCGACGGTTGTGAAAGAGGCAATATTGGCTCCAGCTTCACTCTCTTTCAACGGTCCAACACCATTTCCATTCGAACTCATTTCTGTCTCCGCTTCCTCTCTGAACTTCTTGTAGATGTCACCTTTGTAAAACTTCCTCGTCCGGAGCACCAAAACAATCGAAGCAAGGAAACCGAACAACGTCGCCGCCGTGATGATGATAAAAGCCATCCGGTAACAGTGCGCACCGGTGCACGTCAGGGCCTGCCCGGCCTTCCGGGTGACACCCAATGCTCCGATTTGCTTCGCCGCCTCCTTGTCATACAAACGGCCTGCGACTCTCACGTTGAGAATGTATGATCCGACCGGGCTTGCCACGGAGCCGAGATTGTACAATGTGGAGTAATACTTGAGGCCAAAGATCTCGGAGATGATCGCGAAAACCAACAACCACTGTGCTCCGAAGCAGAATCCAATGATCACCGAAGCAAAGTAGAGAGAATTTGGGACGGCGAAGGCGATCAAGATGTGTCCAACGGAACTGAAGAGGAGGACCAAAGTAAGCATTAATGGCCGGGGGAATTTGTATTTGACTAGGAATATTTCAGAAGCAAAACCCGACAGGGCTCGTCCGAGATAGCCCCAAATGCTCACGAGTGACACAAAGGTGGTGATGCTGTCGGTCGAATAGCCTTGTGATTTACCTGATAAAATATAAATTAAATGATTAAATGTTTTATTTTTTATTTTTAGGGTGTAAAAAAAAAAAAAAAGCACTTACAAACAAGTAATATAGCAAAATATATTGTCTAAGTAGAAAACTCAAAGTTAATATCAAATTATAAGTTATACTTTTGTTTGCAGAGGTATTAAAAATTGAGACTTATAGACAATGTTAGTTATTTTACTGATATAAAGAAATGATTTACCAAAACAAAATAAATATAAAGAAATGACATAATTGGTAATTTGGTATATGCTAATGTTATCAAAAACACTCAATTGATAAAATAAAAAAATAATATATATTAATATGTTTTATCAAAAACCTGTATGATTGTAAAAATTAGTGATTTTAAAAGCGCAATTTTTAAAAATTCTAGTTAAATATTCATTTTTTTTTAAGATTTCTTTACTATTTTTCCAATATTCATATATTTGAAATTTTTTTTTTTTTAACGGTCATATTTTTTTCAAAAAAAATTCTTTTTCCTAACAATTATATTTTTCAAAATTTTTCTGTTTCCTAACTATCATATGTATTCAATATAAATAAGACAATTTCCTCCCCAATTTTCATTCAACTCAACCAAAGTTTTTTTTGAGAAGAACGGAGAAATGAAAAAAATAATAATAATAAAAATGGGAGAGAAAATAGTCAAATTTTTAACGTGTTTTAACATTTGGGAAGCACCGTTCATGCTCTACCAAATTTTTCACCAAATTTGGGACTAAAGAGGAGAGAGAAAATATATATATATATATATATATATATATATTGGCTTCACTGATTTTAGCAAAAGAATGCTCTTTAAATAATTAACCTTAATTTCGGAATAAATAGTAATTGAAAGTTACCAATCTGCCCCAAGTTGTCAATGGCCGTCAAAGTCCCGCCGAGACCAAAAGTTATGGCGACGAACAAAATGAACATGTCGATGCTGAAAAGTGCTTGAAAGATGGTGTAGTCTTCACCTCTGTCAGGCGGGTTGAATATGTTGCTCATGCAAGAATCTGCCTTCCGCTTACTTGATGAAGCTTCTGCAGGTGACGCCAATGGCTGCTCCAATACTGACGAATTTTCAGTTCCTACTTTCACATCATTCAATTTCAAGGCATCCTCCTTGCTCTTCAACAGCTTGAGCTCTTCTCTTATAACAATGGCAACCGGGAGAAACACAAACACAAGAACAACACAAGCGCCTCCAATATACGCAATCCTGGAAAACCGGAGCCGGTTTTGTATGATAATTAAAACCATGAGAAAACCGGCGAGGCCGAGGGAGATGTAGAGAAATTTGTAGAAAACGTTGAGCTCGTTCGATTGCCGAACAGTTTTCATTATCCGAACCATTCGGAGAAACACAAACGAAACCGCCGCTGGAACCCAAGCGATTAGCAGAATCAAAGCCGTTGAATTATTCCCATAAAGAGCGTGGTAGAGTTGCGTCATGATCGCGCCGCTTAGACCCACGAATCCCTTCAGAAGTCCGATGACGCTGCCTCGGCTTTCCGGGAAGTTCTTGACGCACGTGACGAGAGCGCCGGTGTTGGCGAACGTCTGCGAGTTGGCGCCGATGAATATGTACATGCACATTTGCCACACCCGGGGTTCAGCAATACGGCCGGTGACGGAGAGCCATATCATCAAGTACCCGAACAGGTTCATGATCGCGCCGATTAATAAAACCACCCACGGCGGCGTTATCTCGTTGATAAGCCCGGAGAAGATTCCGAGGTTGCCGCCCATGTCCTTGAAGAAGCTCAGCAAGTTGAGTGTCGTTTGGTCGTAGCCTAAGGATATTTTGATGTCGTTTGAGTATAGGCCGAATATGTACGTTGAACCAGAGACCGACATGATTAACAAGGACGCGAAGACCATGAACCATCGGCCTAAAATCACTCGCAAGCCAAAACTCTTCAGGGCTCTCCAACCAGTGCCGCCGCTGAGCTCCGTCACCGACATCTTGTTTGTGTGAGGAGGGGGATTTTTTCACAAGTTCATGCAAATATTATATGTGTAAAAGGGATGTTTAGTTAAAGGGAGTTGGGGATTTGGGAAATGAGAAATAATTGAGTTTCAAAATTGACTGGGAATTAAGTTGACTTGCAGTCCACATAGGCGGTTGGAATGGACGGTGGGGTTTGTAAGAGGGTAAGAACGAATATAGTGGGCAGCAAGCTTGAAAGAAATGTGCAACTACTATGACATGTGTGAAAAGGAAATGACAGGCACTATTGAATGATATTTAGCAACTTCTGTATGATCATCAGTCATCACTGCCAAAATTCCAAGGAAAAAGGAAGCAATAAAAAGAAGAAGAAAAAAAGTACACATACCATTTTATTGTCAAAGTGGTCTGTTTTCCCTAAAGTCTAAACTATCCAACAATGTCAATGTACATCCCTCAAAGGGCTAAAAACAAAGATGAAAGTAACTTTAAGAAAATCTTCAATAAGACAAAATATTCTTATAAATTTGGAACAAAAAAACATAAAGTAAAAGAAATTTTTTTTTAAAAAAAGTACATATATCACTTTATTGCCAATGTCGTCAGTTTCCCTAAACTACCCAACAATATTGTCAATGTACATCTCTCAAAGGCCCAAAAAAAAATGACAAATAAAAAAATTTCATTAACACAAAATATTCTTATAAAATTGGAACATAAAAACACAAACTAAAAGAAATTTTTTTTTTTTTTACAAAAAAAAAATTATACATACCATTTTATTGTCAATGTTGTCGGTCTCCCCTAAACTACCCAACAATGTCAATGTACATCTCTCAACGGCCAAAAACAAATGTCAAAAATAAAAATAAAAAATTCAATAAGACAAAATATTCTTATAAATTTGGAACATAAAAACACAAACTAAAAAATTTAAATAATGAGGGGGGTTTAATAATTTTAAGAATTTTTTTAAAGCTTTATGGAGGGTATTTTTATCATTTGAGAGACATTGACATTATTTGATAGTTTATGGAGGTAGTTTGGGAATGAGGGACATTGACAATGAAGTGATAATTTGAGGAGAGTATATATATTTTTCTCTAAAAAAAATTCTAAAAAAGTGTTTTAGACGGAGAGAGACGAGAAGGAAAGTATAAGAGTAAAAGAAAAATTACACTTTATCCCCCAAAGTTTAAGGCGATTTTCAATTCGACCTCCAATGTTTCAATTTTTGCAATGCACCCTACCCAAATTCAACATTTTTGCAAATTCGATCTATCCGTTAGTTAAAGCCGTTTTGACTGACGGAAAAGTGATCATGTGACTCGCACATGATCATTGTTGTCATTTTGTTCCCCAGAATGCCCCACACCCACACGCATGCCTTGCCCACCCACGGCGCCATTCCTGAGTTTATCGGAGACTTGCCGGAGCTTGAGGTCTTGCAGCTGTGGGAGAACAACTTCATAGAAGCATTCCTCAAGGGCTTGGAAAGAATGGGAGGCTTCAGCTTCTAGATCTTTCATCGAACAAGCTGACCGGAGCTCTGACTCCCAATATGTGTTCGGGGAATTGGCTTCAAACTCTGATTACTCAAGGACTTTCTTGTCCGATTCGATCCGGGAGTTACTTGGTTAGTGCCAGTCACTAAATCGAATCCGAATGGGTCAGAACTTTCTTAACGGGTCGATACCGATGCTCACCCAAGTGGAGCTGTAGGACAACTATCTCACTGGAAGATTTCCAAAGATTGATACGATCTCGGTGAGTCTCGGTCAGATCACTCTCTCCAACAATCAACTTTCCAGGGCGTTACCGCCGAGTATCAGAAACTTTTCAGGGGGTTCAGAAGCTTAATCTCGACGGCCGGGAGGTTACAACAACTATCGCAAGTAGACTTCAGCCACAACAAACTCTATGGCCCATTTGTTTATATCTTTATGTTTCTTTGAAATGCTATTTGTGTTGCATTATAGGGTGTCATGATATCAGAAATCAAATTTCAGTAATGAACCAAACAAAGCCTAAACCATGAACTAGAATGAAATTGGTGTGAAAAGTTAATGTGAATAATAGTTTAATTTGTGTTGCAAGACAAAATCTATCGTGTAGCTACAGAAACCTCTATTTTTCATGGCATCAGAAGGATAAAAAATGGTATTGACACAAATTCTCATTAACACAAAATCAGGAACTGCAACAAAAAAAATCAACCAGAAAAATTGCGTACCCATTAGACTAGAGGATGTTTGTTCCCCAAGTGGATTCAACCTGAAAAATCAAACCAAACCAACCAGAAAAATCACACCCAGAAAAATTTTAAAAACCCAAACCTAGCAACAAACAAAAAGAATCAAAATCCCAAACCCATAAGAAAAAAAAAAAAAAAAAATCAAAGTTATATATATGTATGGGAAAAGTACACTTTACCCCCCTAAAGTTTGGGACAATTTTCAATTCGACCTCCAATGTTTCAATTTTTGCAATGCACCCCCCCAAATTTGCAAATTTTTCTCAATTCGATCAATGTTATCCCAAAATTCTCATATTGCCCTTGTTTCTTTTTTATAAAAAATTAAAAAAATAATAATAAAATTTGGGGTGGCCGTAGCCACCACTTTGACCACTTGGCCATTTTTCCACCCCTAAATTTTCTTCTTTTTTTTAATAAATAAATTAGGGGCAGTATGAAAATTTTGGGATAACATTGGCCAAATTGAAAAAAATTTGCAAGTTTGGGGGTGTATTGCAAAAATTGAAACATTAGAGGTCGATTGAAAATCACCCCAAACTTTGGGGAGGGGGTAAAATGTAATTTTTCCTATTTGTATATACCTGTCGGAGAGAGATGGCCGGAGGGAGAAAGCTAGACTACCCAAGGGGGAGAGAGATCACCAAAGAGGGAGAGAGAACGGCGCCGGAGAGGTGACTGCGTGCTGGGAAAGGGAGAGGGAGAGAAGAAGAGAAGAAGAAGAAAGAAGAGGAAGAGAGGAAGAAGAGACAAAGAAAAATAAATAAATAAAAGATGATCTTCGTACGCCTACAAACAACATATATGATGGTTCTCCATGTAGACTTTAGTGACGAGAAAAAGTGGTGACGTGCCACTTATTGGTATAAGTGGCACGTCACCACTTTGGTGACATGCCAAAGTGGCACGTCACCACTTTAGTGACGTGCCAACATTTGACATGTCACAATTGATAACGTGTGAACTGTAACACGTCACTAAAAACTTTAGTGACAGTTAAAATTAACATGTCACCAATTTAGAAACTTGCTAAAAATTAACACGTCACTTGTACCGGATTTTTTTTTTTGTAGATAATGCAAGCTTTTGACATTTGTTGATCTTAGCCGAAGGCAGGATTCCAAACAAGATCACTGCTATGAGAAATCCTAAATTACTTGAGCCTCTCGAAAACCATCTGGTTGGAAGCATTCCTGCTTCGATAGCATTTATGCAAAGTTTGACCTCTATTGATTTTTTGTACAACAACCTCTCTGGTTTGGTTCCTAGCACTGGCCAATTCAACTACTTCAACTCAATGTCGCAACCCCGATCTCATTGGACCTTACTTGGGGCCTTGCAAGGTTGGGGTTGCCATTGCCACTAGCCGAGCGCACTAGAAAGGCGTGCGTGTGGGTGGGGGGCATTTTGGGGAACAAAATGCAACAATGATCACGTGTGAGTCAGGTGATCACTTTTCTGTTAGTCAAAAAGGCTTTGACTGACGGATAGGTCGAATTACAAAAATGTTGAGCTTGGGTAGGGTGCATTACAAAAATTGAAACATTGGACGTCAAATTGAAAATCGCCTTAAACTTTGGAAGGGTAAAGTGTAATTTTTCCAAGAATAAATGATTAATTTCTTAGTATGATTACGAAATTGACAATGTTTAGCTTTGAGGGGACATTAAGGGACATTGAGGGGGACATTAAGTGTATGATTAGTTTTGAGGGAGACATTGACAATGTTTTGGTACTTTGGGAGAGACATTGTCTCAATTAAAAGTTTAGGAGAACATTGTTAATTGGGTAGTAGTTTGAGTAGGTATATATGTGGACTTTACCCAAAATATATATATATATATATATATATATATATATATATATATATATATATATAATTTGAGATTTTGATATTTCTGCTCCCTGTAATAGTGTAATGTCTATTTTCGTTAATGTTAGAAGGGATTTGAATTGACACATCATGGCATCCACAAATGTTATCATTATTGAGGTTAATTAGTTTGGTAAAGATGAAATTTACAAGTTAGAAAAAATCATCACCAGATTTGTCTAACTTTTATTAGATATGAGGCTGCAGCTTCAAGTTTCCATTTTTAAGTCGGCCAAAAAATAACACATGATCGAAAAGAGAATTATTAAGTTAATAGGTAATTGAGTTGAAAATTGTAATATATTAAGATTTTATATCTTTTCTCTTATTTATATTTTGTTAAGTACTGTATAAATAGTAATTTTATTTTTATATATTAATTTAATCTTCAATCTTAATATATTTCTCATTCATACTTTGATTTTTTCATTAAATTTCTTTATTCTGTAAAAATAATAATAATAATAATAATAATAATAATAAATAGTTGTGTTTAGTATTTGTTTTTTTTAGGTGTTTGAGATTTTTTGGTTAGATAGGAGGCTCGTTCATATCCATATGTATTAAAGTAGATTTCATTCGTGAGGAGTCAACAAAGGTAATATGAATATATATCTCTTGAATTAGACTTTTTTGTCTGTTTTCAATTGAATCGTATTACATTGGCAATGTTTTTTATTGGCTTAATATATATTCTACTATTCTTATATAACTCAGATATTTATTTTTTTCATATTATTTGCTAAAAAAAATCTTAGGCTCCCAAGTTCCTAACCATTCTTTTCTCTTATGGATCTGTGTTTACTGCCCGAAGGATTTGATTGAAAAAAAACAGTAGCTGAATTTTTAAATTAAGCTATTTGTCTTTTTATTTTATTTTATTTATAAGTAAGCAATTTGTCTTTTTAATTGGGACTGAGGATTTACTAAAATTCTTAAGAAATTTCAGTTTTTAAAATTTTAAATTTAAACCGTTCATTTTTCATTTAAAGATCATTATTTTGCCACATATTCCACTATTAATAAAATAATAAATAATTATTATTTTATTAATAGTCAGATACGTGACAAAACAATAACTCTTAAATAAAAAATCAACAGCTTACTAAAAATTCCAATGAATCCAAATTCAAATCCAAACAACCGCTGTGGAAAGGCGGAAAGCGTGGATGCTGTCCCACGTCACTATCAACAGCTAGCAAGTGCAAAATGCACGTGCAAGGATAACGCCAGGAAAAGGAGAAGGCCCACATGCTTTATTAGCTTCTTTTTTTTTTTTGTACCAAACTTTGCATTAGAAACACAAGAGCATACAACCCTCAAGGGGGAAAAAAAACAGAAGGTGGTGCAGCACCACTACAGTAAGGAGGGAGAGGAGAATGAGGGAAAATGGGAATGCAGCCAGAGTGGACTCTAGCCGCGGCCCAATAAGCCACATGATGGGCGCAGAAGTTTGCACTTCTGTTGATCTTCTTTGCTTCCCACTGAGGGGAAGGAGGGAGAAGAGTTAAGGTATCTTTTATGGCATTTTCAATGTGCCAATCTTGGATGATCAGAGGATGATTGAGAGCTGTGATAACAATAAGGGAGTCTCCTTCGATGGTGAAGTTGCTGAGGTTCAAAGACACTGCTAGAGAGGCTGCCAGCAGTGCTGCTTGTGCTTCCCCAGTGTTTGGAGAGCAGGGAGGACTGATCTTGGAGATAGCTTTAATGATATTGCCTTTATGGTCTCTGCAAATGGCTGCTTGAGCAGAGAAATTCTCTCTAATTGCTGTGTCAAAGTTGATCTTATGATAAC
The DNA here is from genome assembly GCF_965113065.1 of Corylus avellana. Taxonomy (NCBI): domain Eukaryota; kingdom Viridiplantae; phylum Streptophyta; class Magnoliopsida; order Fagales; family Betulaceae; genus Corylus; species Corylus avellana. The sequence continues at coordinate 9,898,623 of NC_142491.1, forward strand.
CTTCATGGGGAGGGGACCAAACTTCTATTTCTCTAGGAGAAACAGATATCCAAGCTGCAGCATGAGAAAGAGAGGTCTTTTTATGGAAAGAGCTAGTTTTGCAATATCTGGAATTACACCTTCATGAAGAGCTTTGTTCCTGCTAAACCATAACATATCACAAAAAACAGCAGCATATATTTGGAAAAGATGAGACTCAGCTTTTCGAATGCCAAACGTAATATGGGGATTTAAGATCCCCTTGATCCAACTAGGGAGATTCATGGAGGACCAAGCCATGGAGTCCACTGGCCAGAAAGAATTTCTCCAGGCAATTCGGGCAAAACAGCACTTGAAGAATAGATGGGGAAGGGAATCTTCTTCAACCTTGCACAGGGGCCAAAGGGCCTCTGAAGGAGGGATAGGAAAAATGGCCTTTAGTCTGGCTTTAGAAGGGATAATATCCCAGGCAATTTTCCACAGGAAGGATTTGAGCCTGGCATTCAGCTTTAGGTTCCACAACAGCTTCCAGGAGAAAGCACTAAGAGGGGAGGAATGAGAGGAAACTCTGGGGGAGCTGATCATTTTGTAAGCTGACTTAGTGGAGAATTTTCCAGACGGGGAGAGAGGCCAGAAAAAATCATCACAAGGGGAGCTACTGATAGAGATTTTAAGGATTTCCCTAACACTATGTAAGTCAAAAGTAGAGAGGAGGAGGGGGGTATTCCAGGTAGCATTAGGATTGATAAGGTCAGAGATATTTTGGGGAGGGGAACGGAAAGAAGCTGTAGAGAGAGGAGAGGGCCTGAAGGAGGGGATAGAAGGGATCCAAGGGGAATGCCAACAAGAGAAACTGGACAGGGAGTGGACTCTATGGCAGGCTCCTTTGGAAATGATAGGTTCAGAAGAGAGGATGCCTTGCCATAGCCAAGAGGGGGAAGAATGGGAAGAGGGGGAGAGAAAAGTTCCAGAAGGAAAATACTTACCTTTGAGCTGCTGCACCCACATTGAGTCTGAGTTGCTTTGGAGCTTCCAACCAAGCTTAGCAATGAGAGCAAGATTAACTTCTCTCATTTTCCTGATCCCCAAACCTCCAGCATCTCTCGGGGCAAGCAGAGAGAGTCCCAAGATTTTAGAGAGAGATTTCTGGTTTTTGAAGGAGGGAAACCCCTCCAGAAGTTCTTGAACAATTGGTCAAGCTTTTTGCTAATGCTGGCAGGCAACAAAAAGGTACTCATAGCATAAGAGGGGATAGCTGCTGCCACTGCTTGAATGAGAACTAACCTACCAGCTTGGGAGAGGGTCTTAGCTCTCCAACCTTCTATCCTATTCTGGACCTTTTCTAAGATGCTTTGGCAGGCTGCAATTTTTGATCTACCTATGAGAAAGGGGAGCCCCAGATAAATAGAGCAAGAAGGATTAGGGTTGAAAGGAAGGATATTTAGGATGGAGGAGCAGGTGGAGGGTTTGGTACTATTGCTGAATCTGATAGAGGATTTTCTATTGTTGATGGATTGACCAGACCAAGCACAATATTTGTCTAAACAGGTTTTAATACAGTTAGCTTCAAGGAGGGATGCCTTTCCAAAGATAAGCAGATCATCTGCAAACAGCAAATGATGAATGGCAGGGGATCTCCTGGCTATCTTCATGCCTTTTAATAATCCAAGACTTTCTTCTCTAAACAATAATCTGGATAGCACTTCTGAACCCAAGATGAAGAGGAAAGGGGAAAGGGGGTCTCCTTGCCTCAACCCTCTTCCAGGAAGGAACTTGCCAAAGGGGCTGCCATTTATGAGAATGGAGAAGGAGGGGGAAGAGATGCAGGAAGCAATCCAACTGATCCAAATGGCATGGAAACCCAACTTCTTCATGACTGCCAGAATCAAGGGCCATTCCATTTTATCAAACGCCTTTTCCATATCCATATGCAGAAACATGAAACCTCCTTTACCTTTCTTGTTCTTGAAAGAATGCAAAAGTTCATGAGCTAAAATGGAATTGTCTTGGATATTTCTCCCTGGCACAAAAGCAGACTGGAGAGGGGAAATAATCTTAGGGAGCAAAACTTTCAGCCGATTTGCTAGGATTTTTGAGATGATCTTGTAGGCAATATTGCAGAGGCTTATGGGCCGAAATTGAACAACTGTGTGAGCCCCATTAAGCTTGGGGACCAAAGTGATGAAGGTGTGGTTCAGCTCTTGGATCAGCTGCTTATTATGGAAAAAATTCCAGACACACTCCAGGACCTCTCTTTTGACAGTAGGCCAGTATCTTTTGTAAAAGAGGGCAGTGAATCCATCTGGACCAGGAGCTTTTTGTGAGCCAAGACTAGAGAGGGCTTGAAACACCTCTGCTTCTAGGGGGATAGAGCAAAGGGACAGGTTTTCTTCTTCGGTTATGGTGGGGTTGAAAAGGTTCAGGAGCTCTTCTTCAATGGGGGGAGAGGTGGAAGAGAACAAGTTGGTGAAATGTGAAACAAAATTTCCACCAATTTCTGCTCTATCTGAAACCCAACCCCCATTTCTGGATTTAAGGAAATTCACTGCATTGGATCTCCTTCTGATGATGGTGGATGTGTGGAAGAATTTAGTGTTGAGATCAGTGCAAGTAAACCAAACTTCTCTGGATTTAGATTTCCAGAGAATCTCCTCTTTGATGAGAAGCTCATCAAGGTTAATCTTCAATTTAGCCTCTAAGGAACAGGATTTAGGACAGGGAAAAAGCTGTTGGACCTCATCAATTTTAGCTTTAGTTGCTTTGATTTTGGACTGAATATTTCCAAAGTGAAGGAAATTCCATCTTTTGAGAGAGGCTTTGGTGTGATTTAATTTCTGGTTTAGGGAGGAGCTAGGGGAGCCATAAACCGGCTGGTTCCAGGCTGCATTGATAACAAACTCACATGAGGGATCTCTAGTCCAAAATTCTTCAAATCTGAAAGGTCTAGGCAGCAGGGTAGTATTGTAGTTGGTGTTGAGGGAGATGGGGTGATGGTCAGAGGTTGTGGCAGGGAGATGAATGAGGGAGTATTCAGGGTGCAGATGGATCCAGCTGAGGGAAGCTAGACCTCTATCTAGCCTTTCTTTGATAAAGGCATAACCTTTCCTATTGTTACTCCAAGTGAAAGGGTTTCCAGCAAAACCAAGGTCAACAAGGCCAAATTGATCAATAAACGGTTTGAAGGGGCAAGTGGAGGAGTTAGCAACAGGCCAACCTCCTTGTTTCTCCGATTGATCAAGCACAAAATTGAGGTCCCCAATACAAAGCCACGGACTAACAAAAGCTTCACCAACAGTGGTGAAAGAGTCCCAAAAAGCAGTTTTGTCTTTCTTACAAGGGGGGCCATATATACAAGAAAGGATCCAAGGGGAATGGGGGGGATCAGAATAACACCAGGCAGAGATGTTATTCTTGTTTGTGATAAAACATTCTAAATCAATTCCAGGGCGCCAAGCAAGGACCAGACCACCACTAGAACCGATAGGGGCAACTTGAGACATTAAGTAGAAACCAAGAAGATTGAGAGAAGCTGAGACCAGAGAGGGGGAGGATTTGGTTTCTGAGAGGAAAAGAATGTCAGGGCTGTTTTCGCGGATAAGCATCCGCAGGGACCGAACTGCAGCTGGCCTGGAAAGCCCCCTGCAGTTCCAAGAGAGGATCTTCATATGTTCTTTGGGGACATATCATTGTCCCCTGAGAGAGAGAAATTTCTGAGAATAGGAGAGGGAGGAACAGCTGCCTGTTTGTTCTTGCGGGTGGTTTGGATGATATTTCGAAGGTGAGGGGGGGTGACAAGACTGGTGGGATTAGCCAAGGTGTCCATTTGGTAAGTAGTGTCCATATCTTCGGGTAGGACTCCATGGAGGTTGGAGTCAGAGCCTTTTTTGAGAGAGCCAGAGGCACCAAGACTACACTTCCTTTTTCTGGAAAGCTGAGTGGTTATGGAGGTGGGGTTGACATTTGAGGGTTCTTTCTTGTTGTGGAGAGGTTTAAACGGTTTGGGATGTCTAGAGGGGTAGGGAGAGGACCTTTTATGGGCTGTTTTTTTTAGTGAGGTTTTGGCGAGGGAATCTGGTATTTTTTGAAAATCAGTTGGTGGCGTGGAGTTAGTTGGGCTTTTTAGAGGGGTGGGTTGGTTTTTGGTATGGGTTACATGGGAATTTTTTTGGGCTTTTTCTGCAGCTGATTTGTGGGGCCCTGGATGGAATAGTTGGAGATCAATGGAGAGGGAGCTAGGAACTAGATTGGTTGGGGTTTCAGGAGAGGGATAGTTAGCTATAGTAGTGGTTTGTAGGATGGGGTGGTTGATGAGAAGGGGTTCAAGTAAAGAGGAGGGGTCAGATCTCTTAGCGGTGGGGGAGTTTCCCAAATGAGCATTTAATGAGGTGAGGGGTGCACTAGGGTTGCTTTTTTGGGTAAGGAGAACAGTGGGAGGTGTAGTGGGCTGCACGTTCTGATTTCTGATGGAGTAAGAAAGGGAAGGGGTTAGGTGGGTGAGATTGGCCTGGTTGAGGTGATTGGGACTCAGGCCTTTTGCCTGAGATGACTCAGCACCTTGGTTGAGGTCAGTGGGAGCTGGAGCGCCATCTGAATAGCCCCAAGCTCCGGCACGCATGGGATGCAAATTTGAGAATAAATTGACTTTGAGAGAAATGGAATACTTATCAGGGAAGCTTTCTTCTGGAGGTGCACGACAGTTTAGATTTGAATGCCCAATTCTGCCACAACGGACACAGTAAATGTCCAATCTCTCATACTTCAGGGAGATCCAAGTTGGCTCTCCATGCTCTCTCCGAAGCTGGAATCCAGGGTTCAAGGGAGTGAAGACATCGATCTCAACCAGCAGCCTAAGATAGCTCCTGAAGGCCCGTTTATCACCACTGTTTTCTTCGACCTTAAGGAGGTTTCCCAGGCCCTTCCCAATAGCAATGGCATTTTTTAGAGACATGTGAACCAGAGGTAGCCCATGCACCTGAATCCAGAAGGGAAAAAATTTGTTTGTCAACTCTCCCAACGTTGCCTGCGGATGCCAGTGTTGAAGAGTGAGCAAAGAGCCATTTACATTCCAAGTGACAAGCCTATGGATTCTATCAATATGTTATTGTTTACTGAACTTGAACAGAAACTTGTTTGGGCCAAGAGCTGCAAAAGAGAAAGGGCAGGCAAAGTCCCAAGCTCTTTGAAGGGCTGCATTAACGGAGTGGTTGTTGTGGGTTTTTTGGGAGATGATATGTCCTACTAACGGGAGGATTTCAGCAGGATTAGTATTATGGGGAAGAGTTTCTATTTGAGATGTGGGGTCTTCCCAGGAGAGGGCGGCTGTCTGAGCAATGAGAGCTTCAATATCCATGGGGGAGATAGGAATGAGGAGGGAGAGAGGGGTGGGGGGGAAGGGGAGGAGGAGGGGGAGATTAGGGGAGAGACTAGGTCTCAGGGGGGAAGGTTCTTCCAGGGAGAGCTCTTTCAGAGGGAGAGAGCGAGAAGATTTTGATAAAATGGATCAAAAAAGCACGTAAATTGAGTGCATGCGTATTATACAACAACTTTGCTTTCTGACATGTCCTCCAATAATCCAATTATAAACGGACAGAATAATTGGTAAGGGCATTCAGGTCAAATCATACCTATGGATTTCTTGGCTGTCTTCTCCCCAATATTGAAAGGAAATTTTGGATCCCTTTGGTATAATATATTTTCTCCTTCCGACCAAAAATTTTTATTGTCTTTTTATGGGAATAGGATTCTCTTTTCAAAATGGATAGAAAAGTATTCAATTCATAGTCAGATTTCTTTAAAGAGATCCAACGACTGCAACGATGCCACGTGTCTCACTAATAAAAAAAAATAATAAAATAATATTTAAAATTAAAAATAATAACAAACAAAATAATAAAAATATATAATTTTTTATATTAATGAGACACGTGGCATCGTTATGGTTGTTGGATCTCTTTAAAGAGATCCTGGCTTTGGCCACCCCCATACCACCACCAAGGGCCTTCCTTGTTTTTTTTTTTTTTTTATTTATTTGGCCCTTGGGGGTGGCCGTACCACCCCCGAGGGCCACCGTTGGGCCTAAGGGTGACTTCGGCCACCCTAAGGGTTAAATCAAAAAAACAAAAAAAAAATATTTTTTTAGAAAATTTTAAATAATATTTTTTTATTAATAGGACACGTGGCATCGTTGTGATCGTTGAATCTCTTTAAAGAGATCCTAACAATGAACTGGATACTCTCTAATCCATTTGGATCATATTCCTTAAAGATCCTTCATTTCATTTCATTACATTTTATTTTATTTTATTTTATTTTTTGTGCTGGGTAGTCAATGTCACGCACAAACTAAACTTTAATTCCCTATATTAACCATAAAATATCGAAGACTAGATACCTTTATATAGGCTAGGCACCTCCCAAATTAACAAGGAAAAGGAAAAGCAAATCTAATTGGAAAAGGAAAACAAATCCTAATAGGAAATGAAAAACCCAATCCTTATTAAGAATGAAAACTAAAACACACATGTATAATTAAAATAACAATTTTCTCAAATTTCTCCTGCATCAATCTCTCCAGGTTGGAAAGAACTCACCCTCGAGTTCAAATCATCTTTTCATCGATCTTTTCGATGTCCAATTAATCCCTTCCATCCTGTACTTCTCAACATCAATAGAACTTGATACCAAAAGAGAAACAATTTACAACCCATCACAACATGACTGCAAATAGTAGTTTGAAAACTCTTCATATCATATTGAGATACTCCAATCTTCACACGGTATTTATTTATCTTCTCCCATTCATGCGGCATATAAATCTCCCAAAAAGGATCAATTATTTCTTCCCCTTTGAAAAGAAAATTTTTCTCTACCTCTATAAGATCTTCATCGTCGACATATCATAAGTTGGTGGAGAATTCAAATCCAAGAAACATTGAGAAGGATCTTCAATGTCTTCTTCATGTTGAAATTCTTCATCAACAAACTTAACTCTGAAGTATAAGTCTCCATGTCATTCATCCCGAACACGTTGTTTATTGCCAACAACCTAAAGAAAAGAATTTTTAAAAAAAGAAGTAACTCCAACAAAGGAAAGGAATAGAAAAATCTCATGGGCATTGCTTTAGAGAAAGAGAGATGATAATTAAAAAGTGTACCAGGAATGTCTTTTGGAATAATTAAAGGAAATAAGTATTGAAAGTAGTACTCATTAGTTAAGCTTCCTATTTGTGTTCTTAACCAGAGGCTCTCTCTGAATAATTAACGTTAACCAAAGTTAACTTTGCTTCCTATTGGTGTTCTTAGAACATCTTTAGCATCTCTAGCAGTAGTATGATTGGTGCTAACATATTAGTCTAATGGTTTTCATTAAAATTTTAAACCAAAGTTAGTTGCAAAGATCTATGTCGCAATATAACATCACTTTTAGAGACTGAATTTCCTACAAATCAATTTGTAAGAAATATCTATTTTTTGCTTCCTGCATGAAATTTCTAGCCAATTCTCATATGGCATAAAGTTAATTGTAACTGAACATAATCGTAAGAACTTATTTTGCATTTTTTTTTCCTTGTGTTTTTATCACTGGAAGAGAGATATTAAAGAGGCTTGATCTTGACGGGGACCAACCAGAGTGATATAAATACAAGTGGAAGAAGAAGATAGGACGCATTATCGGTAAGGAAGAGAAAGAAGCCCATGAGTGTTGGCAACTAAAGAGGAAGAATTTAGTGCTCTCAAGCAATACAAGTATTTCTTGCAAGCGAAATTTGCAGGTTCTTACTTTCTAGTTTCACTTTATTATATACTTCTTTATTAAAGTTTTTAGAATTGTTTTAATAATCCAGTTGAGTTTGTTAATACAGTTATTATAGGTTGCATTGTTAAAAATAGTTAAATAAATTCAACTCTTCACATGTTCACAAGAAATAATATAAATTTTCATTTGTTCTTTCAATATATTCATAAAATAATAACAACATTATAAGGCCTTAATACTTTAGTAGTTTGAATTAACCATATATTATGAAATATGAACATTGTTTATCATTTAAATTAACAAATTTGAAGTTTTATATTAAAGAAAAAAAATGATAAAGTAATTCCTCGTCTAGAATGCTCTCTGAGTAATTTATGGTGTCAAGGGTTTCGTCTCCTTCTGCCAGTTAGATCTTGGAGTTTTCGTGCCTTTTTGACAGTATTTTGAGTGCTTCATCTCTGTTTTGGTTTTTTGGTGTTAGTTATGGAGGAGGATTTGGAAAGATTGTGTGGGAAGGTTTCGCTGACTGATGGTGAGAAGACTAGAATTCTGTCTCTGAAGGAGAAATTGCCGAAGTTCGTAGCAAAGGTGCCAATTGTCTGGTTGGGTGTCTTCGAGTTGATCGCAAAGTTAATAAAGAGACATTCAAAACAATGTTGTCCAGGCTTTGGCGTACTGTTGGCAATGTGCTTTTTAAGGAATTACAAGATAATTTATGGCTTTTTGAATTTGCTGCTAGTAATGATAAAAGTAGAGTTTTGGAGGGAAGGCCTTGGTCTTTCGATCGTCAGATTTTAGTCCTTAAGGAGTTTGATGGGCAAGTTCCTCCTTCTCAAATGGATTTCTCCTCTTCTCCCTTCTGGATTCAGGTTCATGATATACCTCTTCTTTGTATGACCAAAGGGGTTGGTGCTAGAATTGGAAAATCCTTGGGAGCCCTAGAGGACGTGGATGTGGCTGGTGATGGCACTGGCTAGGGTAGGTGTCTTCGTATTCGCGTGTCTATTGACATTACCAAGCCTCTAGAATAGGGTAGATCACTGCAATTGGAAGGGAAAGCTATTTGGGTTAGCTTCAAGTATGAGAAGCTTCCTCTATTTTGTTTTAACTGCGGCTGTATTGTGCATGGCTTGAAGGGTTGTCCTCTCAAGCAGAATATGCGTTTTAATTCTGCTTTGGTTGACAAACAATGGGGTGTCAAGTTACGTGCGGAGGATCCAAGGCGCCATGGTGGTGGTGGTGGTTTTGTTGGATACAGGGGAAGTGCAGCATGTCCTGTGTTTGAAGAGGAACATTGTTCTCATGGTGGTGATAATTTTCAGGCCAGATCGCTGGCACGAGGCGGTTTTTCTTCTCAGTGTAACCATTCCCATGGTAACTATCAACTAACTAGACAATCTATTGAAGCAGTTAAAAGTGTGGGCGTTTTGACACGTCATAGGGTTAATGATAATCTGCCACGTAAAAGCGCGATGTTGTTATTAGTCGAATAGATTCTGTTTTAAAAAGAAAGGAATTGAGGAGATTCCCCATTTGTTGTCAAAAGGTGTGGCATGAGTTGATTGCTGTGATAACTCTTCTCTTGGTCTGAATACGGACTTGGCTATGAGTCCTGTTAATAAATGTGCACCTTTTCAAACTCTTGTTGATGGTATGTTTGATGCGGATTGTACCCAGTTTGTTGATGTTTGTTGCTTCTTTGCAAAGGTCTTGGTTGAGGTTCAAGGGGAAAGCTCTTTCATCAACATGAAGAAGAAAGCGCGGCGGGTTTCTATGCATAATTCTCTTATTGCTCCTATTTCTTTGGGCTTCGGAAAGCGTAAGAAGCTTTTGGTTGGACCTATTGGTGCGGCAACAGACAGCAAGAAAGCAAGAGGTAAGTTTCAACTCATTGACTCTTCTGATTCCAATATGGTGGAGGCTGTCTCACAGCCCCGCCAAGATCCATGATCGTTTTAAGTTAGAACTGCCGTGGGCTTGGAAACCCACGTCCAGTTCATGACCTTCGCCTTTTGGTGAAGGAGAAGAAACCATCCATCCTGTTTCTTATGGAGACTATTAGTAAGCAGACTTTGATGGAAAGAATTCATGTTCAATGTGGTTTTTCTGGGGTCTTTGTTGTTGATCCTATTGGTCGTAGTGGTGGGTTGGCGTTGTTATGGAAGGATGATTGTGATCTCGAGATTCAAAATTTCTCGAGAAGGCGTATAAATGCTATTGTGAAGCAACCTAATGTAGCCTTTGAATAGAAATTTACAGGATTTTATGGCCATCCTGAAAGTGCTAAACATTTTGAGTCTTGGGCCCTCCTTCAGCATCTCAAGGAATTTCAGCCTTGTCCTTGGCTGTGTTGTGGCGACTTTAATGAGATAACAACTTGTAACGAAAAATTTGGTGTTGTGTTCCAGAGGGAACGGCAAATGGCCATGTTTCGTGAGGCTTTGTTGGACTGTCATCTAAATGATTTAGGCTTCATAGGTTATAAATATACTTGGTCGAATGGGAGGAGTGATGATTCTTTTACTAAGGAGCGTTTGGATTGTGCTGTTGCCAATGTTGAATGGTGTCAAATGTTCAAGGAGGTGATGGTTAATGTTTTGGTAGCTAGATCCTCAGATCATAAGCCTTTGGTCATTTCTTTCCTTTTCCATGAGGAAGAAAGGCCATGTTGTAGGAGGGGATTTCAATTTGAAGCAAGCTGGTTGGTCGACAAGGAATATCTTCCAATTCTTAATAATGCCTGGTCTGCAAATACTGTGAGGATTCGAGGTTCTTCGTCCACTATTTCCCTGAGGTTGCTAAGTTGTAAGTCCATTCTTTCCAGTTGGAGTGCTAGGAAATTTGGGAATAATTTTCGTAGATTGCAGTGAAGACTTAGTTGTTGGAAGAGCTTCAGTGTGTTGAGGGTAGAGATAATAAGGAGGTTATTAAAAGCTTGGAGTCAGAGATTGATGTCATATTGGAACAAGAAAACATTAAATGAAAACAATGGTCCAGGAAAAATTGGTATCAACATGGGATCACAACACTCCTTTTGTCCATTCTTGGGCTACTCATAGAAGACAAAAAAACTTATTCATAAGATTAAAGATGCTGTTGGTCATGAATGGAAAAGGCCTTTTGATATTGGGATGGCTTTTGTTGATTTTTATAAGAACCTCTTCTCAACTGAATCAGTTAATTGCTTGAAAGAATGTCTTAGTGGGGTGGGGGAGAAGGTAATAGAGGAGATGAACCTTTTGCTTACTAAGGATTGCACTGTTGCAGAAATTAAAGAGGCTTTGTTCTCCATGGATCCTTTAAAGTCGCCTGGTCTTGATGGTTTTGAAGCTTGTTTCTATCAACAGTTGTGGGATATTGTGAAGAATGGGGTATGTAAGGTGGTTTTCAAATTTCTGAATTTGGGTGTTATGGAGGCTAGTTTAAATGAAACTTTTATTGCTTTAATTCCCAAAGTTAAGCAACCTGATTTCCTATCACAATTTTGTCCTATAAGTCTTTGTAACATAATTTACAAGATTATTGCCAAGGTTTTGGCCAATCGGCTGAAGAAGGTTCTGCCCTCTCTTATTTCTCAAAATCAAAGCGCCTTTGTTCTAGAAAGGCTTGTAACTGATAATATTCTTGTAGCCTTTGAGGCTCTTCATACTATGGATGGTAGGATGAAGGGCAAAATAGGTTTTGTGGCTTTAAAGTTGGATACGTCTAAGGCGTATAATAGAATCGAAAGGGATTATTTGGAAGCTATTGCGAGGAAGTTAGGTTTTGCAGAGAAATGGATACCTTGTGCTATGATGTATGTTAGATCTATTTCTTATTCAATTCTGGTCAATGGCCAACCGTATGATCCCTTTTTCCCTTCTCGGGGAATTAGGCAAGGAGACCCTCTTTCCCTTTACTTCTTTATTCTTTGTGCTGAAGGTCTTAGTTCTCTTCTTATCAAAGCTAAAGTGAATAAGAGTATACATGGTATTACTGTTTCAAGGGGAGGTACTCCTATGTCTCATTTGTTGTTTGCAGATGACTATCTATTGTTCTGCAAGGCAAGTATTTTTGAGTGGCTGGTTCTTCAAGACACCTTGCTACTTTATAAACAGGCTTCTAAACAAAAGCTTAACAGAGATAAAACTTCTATATTCTTTAGTAGTAATACTAGAGAAGAAGCTAAGGATCTTATTCTGGGTGTGGCATGGGTGAATTCTACTCAGCATTATGAAAAGTATTTGGGATTGCCTTCTTTTATTGGTTGTGAAAAGATTAGTTCATTTTCCAATCTGCAGGGAAGGATTTGGGCGAAGATTAATGGTTGGAAGGAAAGGTTTTTGTCTCAGGCTGGGAAGGAAGTGTTGTTCAAAGCTGTTGTACAAGTTATTCCAACTTACACCATGAGTGTCTTTAAGTTCCCTAAGGCCTTATGTTCCAATATTAATTCTATGATGGCTAGGTTTTGGTGGGGGCACAAAGATAATTATTCTAACATCTCTTGGATGAGTTGGGACAAAATGAGAAGATCTAAAAAGAAGGGAGGTTTGGGCTATAGAGATCTTGAGTGTTTCAATTTGGCTTTGTTAGCTAAGCAAGGATGGCGTTTTCTTCAAAATCCAGATGGCTTGGCTGCAAGAATTATGAAGGAAAAATATTTTTCTAAGGTTGATTTCTTGGATTCATAATTGGGGTATTGATAAGCGCCGAATGTTGCACATTCAAGCTCCTTAATTTGCATATGTTAATTCCTTAGCGTTGTTATTTGTTTGATTTTGTTTTGTTTTTGTGTTTTCAGGTTATAAATAAAGATGCAATTAATTTCATTGATTTTGGGCTTAAAAGCGGACTTTGAGATGATTAAGCTTAGCCAATCATAACAGAGGACCTATATGTTGTGGTTAAGTTTAATCAAATAAAGAAAATGATTAATTCGAAATTTCTCAAATTGGAGTCAAAATCGAATTGGATTCAAATTTGGATTTTGCATATGTATCGGTATTTTGGCCATAACTTTATAGGCCTCTAAGCATTGAGAAAAAAGACACACCGCTTCTTGGAGCTAGAAATCAGAAATTTGTCTTTGGAGCTTAGAAGATCATGAGCAGCTAAACCCCTTTATGGGATGTTGATGTAATTCTATCAAAGCACAATGGTTTGATTGTATTTAATTTCTAGATTTTCAATTTATGCATGTTGATTGTATAACTATGAGGATTGCTACAATTAATTTCTGTTCTTCATATTAAATGCAATTGTTCTTAAATTCCAAAATCAATATTTGTGAAATTCTTCTCTTGCCTTAGAAAGTATTTTGCTTTTATTGAAATCAAATCATTCTTGTTTTCTGTGATTATGAGGATGATGGTTATACAATGGGTTTAATTAACATATGATCAATAGGATTTGATAGGCCATGCCTAGGGAAGACGGATTGTACTACACCCTAGTTTAGTGTAATTTAGGTAGACAGTCCGTGCCAACCGAAGATGGGTTACACTTATTCATTGATTGTATGTATCATGTTAAAGAATTTGAAAATTTATACCTAAGGAAGACGGGTCATACCGCATCTTAGTGGTTAGGTGGACGATCCGTGCCAATCGAAGATAGATTATGCTTATTCTTTAATAAGGTAGTTTTTTGTTTATTTATAACATGCATAAAATGAATTTCTGGGATTAATTATAATTAACCATTATTGTGCGGATAGAGGTGAAGTCAATACCCTACACTTTCTCTTATTTTAAATCTCTTTTATTTTCATGCACTTTAGTTTTAAAGAAAATCAAATCAAATATCTTTTTAATGAAGTTAATTTTAATCTTTCGAATTTGATAACAAACCCCTGCAGTCCTTGAGGTTCGACACCCTCTCTATAGCCGTATCCTACAAAGATTCATCTTATTGCGAGTGTTTATTTTTATTATTGAAATTTTTGGTCACAAAAATACCACATCAGGTATAAGTCTTCTTATGCTTGGATAAGCATTTGGTATGCAAAGAAGCTGCTTAAGAAGGGTCTTTTTTGGAGGGTAGGTGATGGCAGCTCCATTAGAATCTGGAAAGACCGTTAGATTCCTTCCCCTTCATCCTATTGTATCCAGTACCCTGTTTGCTTTCTTGAGCTTGATGCTACAGTGGATTCACTCATTGATGCGGACTCCAACTGGTGGAATATTTCGCTTATTAATGAGATTTTTTCAGTTGAGGAAGCATGTTTTATTTGTGGTACGCCCATTTCTCCTAGAAGCCAATCAGATAAGTTGATTTGGTTGGGCACTAATAATGGTCCGTTCTCTGTTAAAAGTGCGTACCATCATTCTAAGGAGATTTCGATTATGGATAGAGGTATGTGTTCAGATTCTATTAATCTAGATAGGTTATGGAATCAGATTTGGAACATCCAGGGAACACGTGTGGTTAAAATGTTTATTTGGAAGGCTTGTAATGATATCCTCCGTACTAAGCAGAATTTAGCTAAGAAAGGTGCTGTCCCTGAGTCTTATTGTCCTATTTGTACCCTGGAGACTGAAACTTTGGAACACATTCTTTGGTGTTGTCCTTCTGCTATGGATGTGTGGACTGAATCTTAATAAAATTCCAAAAATGCTCTTTTGCTCCTGTTTCTTTTCTCCCTTTACTTGAAATTCTCGTGGAAAGATTGGATGTTGAAGAGTTACAATTCTTTGCGGTAGTAGCAAGACAGATTTGCTTGAGGAGAAATTCATTTGTTTTTGGAAGTGATTTCCTCTCTCCTTCCAGAGTTATTTATCTAGCAAAGGAGTAGATGAAAGCCTTTCTTAGTGCTGAACAGTTGCAACTCAGTGGTAGGATACGCCCTCCTCAGCCACAACGTATTCTGAGTTGGATACCTCCGCCTGCTAGTGTTATTAAGATTAATTGGGATGCTGCAATTTGTAAGCGTGAGTAGAAAATGGGCATGGATTTCTTAGCCTGTGATTCTGTTGGGCGTGTGCTTGCTTTTTTCTGTGCAACTAAGCCTCGCATTTTGGATCCAGGGATTGCTGAAGCCATTTCTACTTGAAAAATGATTGAAGTTGTTGCATCCTTGGGCTACCACAGTGTGCTGTTTGAGGGGGATTCTCTGGAGATTGTACAAGCATTGAAGATGGAGGGAGTTTGTTTGGGTCGGTTTGGTCAGGTTGTAAATGAGGCTAAATTATGTTTGAGTCTCTTTCAGTCTTGGAATATTGTTCATGTTAAACGTAGTGCTAACAATGCTGCACATTGTCTAGCAAAGTATGCTCTTTCTTTGAGTGTGGATTGGCTATGGACGCTTGAGTGTCCAAGTTGTATTTAAGAAGTTGTAATCTTCGAGCAACAATTTGCTTAATTAATGATATGCTAGACGTTTTATTCAAAAAATAAAAAGAAATAAAAAATATGATAAAATTATTTATTAAAACCGGTTAATAACCGGTTTATAACTGATCTTCAATAACTACATAACCGCCTATTGTGGTTGCGTTTCTTTAAAATGTGATAACCGCCTAAATCAGTTGCGGTTGCGGTTATGAGAAAATAATAACTACAGCAATTGGTTGTACACCCCTGGCCTTGATATTGACGAGGACCAACCGCAAGTACTATATATACAAAAGCAATAGAGTTCTATGCCTTGTGGCTACTATTGAATTCTATTATTTCATTAACATAAAGACATGTCAGCCAATAGATCATTGTATGCCGTGTGGTCTCTATTATTTTAGAAAAATTTTACTTATTATTTTTTATTTTTTATGAGTTTTATAATTATATCTTTAAAAAGTGTGAATTTAGAATATTTATCTTTCAATTTTTTTAAATTTCGCACCACTGTTAACATTTTTTGTTAAATTCTATCAAAATTCTAAAAATTCTCAAAATATTGCTTTATATAGATATTAATTTTTTTGTCTAAAGATTCAGGTTTTTGCAAATTTCATTAAATCCTAACCAAGGCATAAATCCTTGTAATAGAGGGGTATTTTGGAAATTTTGACACCCCTCCTTTTCGATTTAAGGGAAAATCCTAATGGGGGGTAAGATTGAAAAAGGTTGAAAAATCGATACATTAAATTGATACTTTTTAAAAGTTTAAAGACATAATTACAAAAAGCGATGAAATATCAAAGGTGGTAAGTAAAGTTTTTCTTTCTTTTAATTAAATTTGTAAATTGTTATGATTATTATTAAATTTTAATTTATTGTTGATTTTAAAAGTCACATCATATATTAGAGAACTCAAAAAAAAAAAACTTTATTCCTCATTCTAACATTAAAAAAATATAAATAAATAAATAAAAATTTATTAAAAAAATTTGTACTTCTGATGCCTGAAGATACCACAATTAACAATTTTATAAATTGGTCTTACGTCCAATTAAAAAACTAATGTCATGCCATGCTTTCTCTCTCATGTAAATACAAACTGCAAGTGAAAAGTAGACTACTCAAAATATAATTAACCGACAAAAAAGTACAAAATAATAATAATAATAATAATAATAATAATACCGATTAAAAAAAACAAAAAATCTCACAGAAGGGTTTTAGGCGTAGTTCACCACCGTTTACCCTCTGCCCTCTTCCGCCAGCATCCTCTCTGACTGAGACTACAATACAACAGCACCACGCTTCACAAGGCTTCTTCACCAGGTATCCCAAATGATATATATAGATATATAGGTATATGTATAGCTTTCTTTATGTGTATAGTAGTGTATGTACAAATATAGATATGGGAATGCTTTTTCACTTCTGTTTATGTGGTAGTTTAGCTACTTCACTCATCTGCAAAAGGGTTTCTTTTGGAAGAAAATTTGTCTGTTCGGGTACCCAGAAAAGGTTTTGCTGCGGTGTCAGAGTTTTTACTATTTGGGACACGAGAAAATTGAAACCTTTAATTCTAATTTGTCGACGTGGGAAATTTTGCTTGAAAACTTTTGGGTTGTTCTTTCTTTTTCTTGATAGCCAATTCGAATGATTATGGATATTTTCTGTAGATGGTATTGGTGGAAATCGCACGTTTCCTTGAATCTGTTCTTATTTGTGAATGCCCTGAGTTTGAGAAAAAAAAGAAACCCCTAATTTTCTGTACCTTCAAGCCCTAAAACATATCACAGAGTAATTCTAATGGCATTTCCACCAAAGAAGCTGTTGCTGAAACTTGGCAGGCTGGCAGCCTAATTGAGTGATTGTTTTGGCTCTTCAACTGCTAAATTAGGACCGTAGCTTAAAATTTATTTTGAGTCTTTTCTGTGATAAGAAGCAGCATTCTGTTTAAGATTGCAACCAGGTTTATACTTAGATCCTGGCTTGAGGTTTGAATTCTTATTTTGTTCTTAAAATTTATAGAAGTTTTTTTTATGAAAACTTTGGGGTTTGTGCATTTGTTAAATATTATTTAGGCCGTAGGATTAAAGATTTTAAGTATATAAAATATTTTTTGACAGGTCAATATCAACTCACACACCCATATGGGATTAAACCTGTGAAATCACCCTCCACCCTTTATTTTGTGTTTTTTGTTGGGCCTGTCCCTGCGGCAGGGGGGTGGGGGGGGAGGATGATCTCCTCTTGATGTGAGGGCCATTTACAAGATTGCCATCTGCTTGTGGTTCCTTATGGTTCAGAATTTGTTGTATCAATGTGTTTCAACTCAGTGTTTGTGCTTCTTTTGATGTTATCATACTTACGGTCTGTTTAGTTGTCTCTAAACTGGTTAGCATCTTTGAACAAATTCAGCCTTCCCCTAATTAATTGGTTGATGTGTGATTGTTTAATTTTTTTAATTTTCATCAGTAAATATTCTAGTTGATGCTGTATGCCTGTATTCTGTTGCAGATGGCGAGATGGGATGAGATTCTGTCCCTTCCTGTACAGAATCCTCCGACTTTGGAGTTTTCTTCTTCTGACGTTGTGTGGTCAAAGGTGGAAGGTTGGCGTGACAAAACTAATAGAGTTGTTCTAATCCCCTTTGCTAGAGTAGATGATTTTGTACGGGGTGAATCAGCAAATAAAGACTGTCCAACGAGATTTCATGTTGAGGCAAGGCGGCGACGGCCTCCAGAGATGGCTTACAAGCCAAAAGTTGATGGCATTCTTGAATATATTCTGTAAGTTCAAATTTTTCCCTTTAGTAGTTCCTAGTAATTGGGCCTGCAGCATGAGTTTAAGTTATCCTGTTGATTTTGTAGGTATTGGTGTTCCTTTGGTCCTGATGACCACAGGAAGGGTGGCATTGTACGACCCAGTAGGACTACTTATGTCCCAAAGAAGAAAAACGCTGGCCGACCAAATACTAAGAGAGGGTGCACTTGCCACTTTATTGTGAAACGCTTAATTGCTGAACCATCAGTAGCGCTCATCATATATGATGACGATAAGCATGTAGATAAGAAGGGGATGCCATGCCATGGTCCACAGGATAAGAAGGCTGCTGGAACGCGTGCTATGTTTGCCCCATATATCTCAGAGGACCTCCGTTTGCGTGTCTTATCTCTACTATATGTTGGGGTTTCTGTGGAGACCATAATGCAAAGACACAATGAATCAGTAGAGAAACAGGGTGGCCCATGCAACCGTGATGACCTTTTAACCCATCGGTATGTTCGTAGACAGGAAAGGAGCATCCGACGTTCTACGTATGAACTGGATGCAGATGATGCAGTCAGCATCAGCATGTGGGTTGAAAGCCACCAGGATCATGTTTTCTTTTATGAAGATTTCTCTGATTCCGGACCTTTCACTTTGGGCATTCAAACAGAGTGGCAGTTACAACAAATGATTCGATTTGGCAACCGCAGCCTTCTGGCTTCTGATTCAAGGTTTGGAGCAAACAAATTAAAGGTCTGTTTTTATTTTGTTGTTACATTATTTATTTAAAGTTTGTGTAACCTAAGTCCTTAAGTGTCATGAGAAACTAACTATGCTTTCTCTGCAAATTGATCTAGCATCCCGTTCACAGTCTTGTTGTATTCAACTCAGACAACAAGGCTATCCCTGTAGCTTGGATAATAGCACCAAGATTTGCTAGTTCAGACGTGCATAGATGGATGAGGGCTCTTTACAACAGAGTTCGCACAAAAGATCCTACTTGGAAGTTGGCTGGGTTCATTGTGGATGATCCGCTAGCTGATGTCCTTACAATCAGGTTGAGTGCTAAATCTACTGCTCAAATTCCAGACAGAAAGTGGCTAAGTATATGCTTGAAGAATTATTTTTCTTAGAAAATTATTCCATGGATCTCATTGCTTATAGAGGTGGCAGTGGGAAGCTGGTTACATGACAACTTGATTAGTTTGTTTCAAAGTACTTGATTCAGTTTTATCTTAAATGGATCCCCAAGATCTAAAGCAATATTGAGGCCGTTGGCGCCTCTGTTTTTAACCTTCTAAATTTAGGGTGTAACTGCTTGTTGATACTCCATCTCATATTGTATTATATGGCTCAAAAGTAGCTTCAGTAATATCTTGACCTTGATTAAATTTTTATTCCTCAGAACTTCGTATCATTCCATTTCTTCTTCGAGATCTATAGATCTTTTGGACTTTCAGATTGTGATTTTTAGGAGTTGCTTTAATATAGTTCCTTATCAAAAGAAAAAGGCAGCTTCAGTAATTTCATAACACATAATTGCTTATGGCAAAGGCGTGATCAAGCTAAAGAGACTGACCAAAAACCTCTTTTGGGGTTGCTAGCCCTTTTTTTTTTTTTTTTTTAACATGTCCTCACAAGAGGAGGGAAAAAGAGGAGGAGAATTTGAACTAGTGATTTCCGCTTCATGAGGCATGGTCCCCAGCCGATTGAGCTACCCCTTGGATATGGTTGCTAGTCCAATTTATGAGCTGTAATTTGTTTTTAAATTTCTTGTACTTGCTTGAATTGTTGAATTTATATGTCTTATGCATTTTTCTCAGGGATGTGTTTGAGTGCTCAGTGTTGATATGCTTTTGGCGGGTGCGTCATATATGGCATAAAAACTTAGTAAAAAAATGTTTGGCAACTGAGATGCTAGTGGAGATTTCAAGACGGCTTGGGCAGGCAGTGGATAAAATCTGCCAAGGACAAGGAACCGTTGGCTTGTTTGAGGATCTATTGGATGATTTTATCGACGAGTCAGATTTTATGGATTACTTTAAAGCAATATGGTATCCGAGAATGGGTTGGTCTCCCCTTTCTAAATAGATGATCATTTTTGTATCTTTTATTCTGGCTCTTCAACATTTACTGGCATTTCTTGGAATGGACTATATCCTGCAAAATGATTTATGCGCTTCTGAAATTAATGTTGATCTACATAGCAATATCAAAATCTGTGGGTGTGTGTGTTTATGTACTTGTTTTTGGTGATATGGTCAGTCTTATGATTCTTAGCAAAATGAGTAGGCATTAATTGGTAAGAGATCAACTTGACTGTCTAGGGTGAAATTGTGAAGTCTTGCTCTAAAATAGCCTGTAGTTTTTGTATTTTTCTTTGTTGGTAAGAAATTATTGAATTGAGACATTTCTTCTGACTCAGGAGCATGGATTACGGCGCTAAAATCTCTTCCACTTGCCAGCCAGGAGACATGTGCCGCAATGGAGTTTTACCACAACCAACTAAAGCTCAGGTTGTTGAATGAAAAGGACCCTGGTGTTTATCAACGCGCCGATTGGTTGGTTGATAAGTTGGGTACAAAAGTGCATTCTTACTTCTGGCTTGATGAGTACTCAGGGAAGGATGATTTTTCACGATATTGGAGAGATGAGTGGGTGAGTGGTTTAACATCTTGGCGCAAAGCATTAAAGATTCCAGATTCTGATGTTGTCATAGAAGGTAGATGTGCAAAAGTTGCTGACCAGCTTAATCAAGATAAAGCTTATGTTGTCTGGAATCCTGGTTCGCAGTTTGGTATTTGCAATTGCAGTTGGGCAGAAATGGGCAATTTGTGTGAGCATATGTTAAAAGTTATTAGCATATGCCGTAAACGAGGATCTACTATGCCATCTATCAGCTTATTTCAGTACCGCAAGGCATTGTTTGACATGCTACACTGCCCTCCCCATGATTCTTTGATTCGTGATCATGCTGTTTCTTTAGCAGTTTGTGTACAGAAGCAGTTAAACGCACTGGTTGATTTAGATAGCAGCCAGACTACTTTAGATACCATTCAGAAACATACTGTAGATAACATTGAGCAGGAATCTGTTGAGATGGTTTCTGCTAATCAGGATAGAGAATTAGTAAATGAGAGTAACTGTATGGATGAGGATGTATCATCGCATGATGAGAATTGTGAGGATGCAAATGATGCTCCTGACAGTATTAGAGGTGATGTGGATGGTGAAATGATTGATCCTTGTGCTGAGATGGATGTTGAGCCATCATCCATCTGTATTTCCCCACCCGGGTTGTATTCTGTTGATGAGGTTGTAGCCAGCAATGTCTTTTCAGAGGATGGAGGTAGAGTGTTGACCGAACCACCTACAAATGATGCTCTTAGTGACGGGAATCGGTTTCAAGATGATATCTTAAATAAAGATTGCCATGAAAGTATGATGGATGTGGAGTCACAGTCCATTGATGTTCCTCCATCAACTAGGGAGTTTCGGGAGCAATGCACAGTGACCCATCAAAATGGTCTCTCAGTCAATGATGTTGGGCCTACAGTTTCTAGCACTCCTGATACTGATCCCAAGACCTCCCCATCTATATCCTTGCCTGTTGGATCACAGGTGGTTGATATGGTTGAAACTTCAGGTTTCATCAAGGAGAATGAAGGGATAGAATTGGAAAGTATTCATGATCACATTGCAGATGATTCTGATGTTAGTCACGATGCAAAGGCAGTTGGCAGCATGATGGCTGAACACACAGAATTGTAGTTAACATGCTCCTTGTGATGGAAAATTACATCTCGGAACAATGGCCTTCGCAGGTTTCAGCTTATGAAACTGGCTCTTGTGAGAAGATTCTTCAATTGCTTCTTTTGAGATTGGTGTACATTTCAAAAGGGTGCTGGAAATGGAGACTCCAATAACGAGATTATTTGCCAGCCATTGTTTTAGTAGTGCCGATCATACGGCCGGTGAAGGAACTGTTTCAGGGTCCAACAAACACCAGGCAGAGACTAGTGCTGCAATTACCATGGCTGAAAATGGTGCTCTATCTTAGGTTCTTCATGTAAATATTTCATCAATTTAATTATAGCAGAGCATTAAGGCTGACTCACCTGATTAGTTGGGCAATTTTATATTTTTTGTAAAGCCTTATGCCATTTTTTGGGAAGTTGTCAGTAATGGCTTCTGATCTTTTATGTAGGAGAAAAGAAATGCCTCTGTTTTGCCCTTGTCACATTTGTATTGTATTGAGTTTAATCGCTACTAAACTTGCCAGAAAGAAAGTGAATGTTGGGATACATGTCTTTTCCATGGGAGTAGGCTCTTTAGCCAGAAAATGACAAACAATAAGAATGAAAGTATTTCCATATTGCTTTTAGGCTTCTGATTGTTATCTTTTACCAGATTTTTTTCAAGTTTCTTGGATATCCTGCACCCTTTCTTTGCGTAATTCCAAATGCTTGTCTGTCAGACTTTGGGCCTATAGGTGCATGTCCTGTATTTTGAGAGAATCAGTTTTCTTTGCTTTCAATGCAGGTTTTATGTGTAAGTTGTTCTGTACAACAACAACTACAAAAAAGAAGAAGAATTGTATCTTGCTCAACTAGAAACTTGTATTTTTTTGGAAAGTGGTAGGTTTGTGATTTCAAAATGTTCGATTTAGTAATAGGATTTTAAAACATGTAATTTGAAAGCACGATCTTTAAAATTGTAGTTCAGCATTTGATAAAATTGCAGTTTAGCTTTTAAAATCGTTATGATTTTAAACTACATATTTTTCTATATATTAAAATCACAATTTTTTAAAAACACATTCTTAAACGATACAGTTTTTGCAATTTGGTTTTAAATTGCACGTTTGGTCTACTAAAGTGAAAAGATTTTGGACATTATTTGAAAATTCTTTATGAAAAACCATTAGGATGATTTTAAAATAAATAAATAATTAACTCAACTTTGAACTAATTTGAATATATATATATAATTTTGAATCCAGTAAATAATAAACTTTTACCAAATAACAACTAGTAAAGCAAGGGTTAAGCGGGAGGGCTACTTTATTTCAAACAAGGGCCATTTCTGTCATTTCACAAGGTGCCACGTTTCAAACCAGAGAAAAATTTGGGGGAGTGGGGCTGTTTCGTGGAGGGTAGTGGGAGTAACCGTCTTAACTGTCACTCCAAACAAAGGATAAGGAAAACACACACAAGAGAGAAGAGAGTCGAAGAACCAAAAGCAGAGAAAAAAACCCTGTGAAGCGTTTGAGAGAACAAAGCAAAAAACACAAGACAAAAATCCAGTGAAAAGTGATAGTGTTTATGAGAGATTTTTGGGAATTTTGAGAGTGAGAATTCTGAGCAATGGAGGGGAAAAGAGACGACGGTATAAGAAAAGGGCCATGGAAGGCAGAGGAAGATGAAGTGCTGTTAAACCATGTGAAGAAGTATGGCCCCAGAGACTGGAGCTCCATTCGATCCAAAGGCCTCTTGCAGCGGACTGGAAAGTCGTGCCGCCTCCGGTGGGTTAATAAGCTTAGACCCAATTTGAAGAAGTAAGCCTTCACCACCACCATTGAAAGTTCTATACATGTTTGTTTTTATGCGTAGTCTGTTTATATGTACGTATCTTGAATTTCGATGATGGGTGTGTGTCGATGCAACTATGCAACTGTTCTGCCATGAATGTAGTGGTATTTGATTGAAATTTTGATCATGGGTTTCTTTCCGACAATGTTTGTACTCATGTATTGATGTAGCCTGTGTAATTCTCCGATGGATGAAGTTGTATTTGATGAAAATGTGGATCATGGGTTTCTCTCCAATTGCAGTCAATATTATGATTAATGCCTTGTATGATGTATAACCAAGATATTTGTGTTGGATTTGTCTCATTTTTGCTTGGGGTGCAATGAATGTTGTGGTATTTAATTAAAATTTTGATCATGGGTGTCTTTCCATTTGTTGTCAATATTTGTTCCATGCCTTTTGTGATGTATAACCAATCCAACAATGTTTGTACTCAAGTTTCTATGTATCTATGTACCTATGATGTGTTGGAAAGTTTAAGAGGGCAAGGGAAAATGTTCTTGGTGGTAGCTGAACATGTGAAGGTGCTTGGTTGATCCTGTTTTAGTAGAGTGTATATAGTTTTCTGTTTGTTGTGCAGAATGTTTGTAGGTAGAGGAGTGTAAAGTGAGTAGATTGGTAGATTAGTTGAAAAGAGTGTAAAGGGTTTCTGCAGAATTTGATTTGATGAAAATTTGGATCATGGGTTTCTCTCCAATTGCAGTCAATTCTATGATTAATGCCTTGTTTGGTTTATAACCAAGATATCTGAGATGGATTTTATCTTATTTTTGTTTGGGGTGTGTGTCTCTCCCTAAGTGGGTGCAAATTTTCACTAGAGGAGGAGAGGATGGTGATAGAGTTGCAGTCACAGTTTGGGAACAAATGGGCGAGAATCGCGACTTATCTGCCCGGAAGAACCGATAATGATGTGAAGAACTTTTGGAGTAGCAGGCAGAAAAGGCTGGCAAGGATTCTGCAAAATTCAGGGGCACCCTCCAAATCACAGAAAAACAAAAGGGTGGTTCAGTCCTATCATGGTTGTTGTCAAGGGTCCAACAGTCGTCTTGCTTTGGAGGTACATGGATTGGATAATTCTTAAGTTAAGACTTAATTTGATTTTAGGATGTTGAACCAAAATCATAAGTGTTTTCAACTAGTTTTTAGACTAAATATTATTTGCAGAAGTTTAACATGTTACATGCTTGGTTTTCATGTTTTATATGGATATGAGAAATGACAATTTTCTTTTTCTTTTTTTTTCCTTTTGCTCAAACCCATTTTTCATCACATTTTCTTTTCTGACTCTCTATCGAAGTTTGTAACATTGTGCTGGAAGCTTCGTGTGAAAGTTTTTGAGATAGCCTTTAGTATTGCGATTTCATAGATTAAAAGTGTGATTTTAAGCTAAATTATAGAAAATGTATCGTTTGAAAATGTGTTTTCTTTAAAAAATTGCGATTTGAAAACGTATAAAAATCAGCGTTTTCAAAAATGCTCCATGTATGTTGAAGGTTAAACTATGATTTTAAAGACTAAACTACAATTTTATCAAACGCTTAATTAT
Organism: Corylus avellana; assembly: GCF_965113065.1. Lineage (NCBI taxonomy): Eukaryota > Viridiplantae > Streptophyta > Magnoliopsida > Fagales > Betulaceae > Corylus > Corylus avellana. Next base: position 9,923,578 of record NC_142491.1, read on the forward strand.
GTTTTTAAAAATTTCTCTTTCAAATCGCACGTTTTGGAATCGGAGGAGTCAGGTTTTCCTAGACGCCACCTGGATTGTGCATTGTTCATTCTCACATACATGGGTTTATTATAACTTTTGCTGGTAGATAAATAATTACTGCTTAATCTTTTTTTCAGGCTCCAAAGTTCAGTTCTTCGTCGGAGGAATCATCGGCCCGGGCTCAGTCATGCTTCTCATCCTGCATTGAGAACTCTGACATGATCAAAATGGTGCCATTGCCGGATCTTGTCAACCCCAGGTTGCTTACTTTTGAAGCAAACTTCATTCACCATGAATTCTCCCCTGCTGAGAAGAACCCATCATTCATTGAGTCCCAAACACAAATCCCTTTTTCTCAGCGACCGGAGCTCACCTTCTCGCCGGAAAGCCAGGAGCTCTTTGCCAGACTTGAAGACCCCAATATTTTTGAAATGTTTGGACCGTTAGACACTTGTGGTCTCCGAAATGGAGCTCATGAGTTGTTTGAACTGGTAGGAAGTTGTAGAACTGGTGCTAATGAAACAATTGACAGTTACATTACCCCCGACAGCTTTTTCGATGACTTCCCGACAGATGTGTTCGATCATATTGAGCCGACTCCAAGCCCTTCGGAGCGTTGATCTATCGACGACATTGTGTACGTTGTGTTGTTGTTGTTGGAGGCTAAAAACTTGTGCTAGTTTATTGGATAGAATTCGACAAAGCCCTTGTGGCGTAGTAATTTTTGTAACTGCTTGTATTTGTACCAAGACTCTTGTGGACTAAAATATATATTGACAATTTGCTGCTCCAGTCTATCAGTATATGTTCATGAAATAACCAGCATCCTCTTTATATACGTATCGAGAAATGCTACATGCACTCACAAGTGCACGTTTTCTATCGTGATAGTAAAAATTATTATTGAATTTTTTATCGGGAAATGGTAGGTGTTCTCTTTGTATTCTCCTAGTCATAGGTGAACATTATTTTATAAAAATCATGTGAGAGAAATAAAAGCCTTTTTTTTTTTTTTTTTTTTAGAAAAATAAAATATACATAGGACCAGACAAACATACGAAGAATACCTAGCATTCCCCCTTTTTTATCAAATAATAATTTTTTTTTAAAACAAATAATTTTCGTTGTTACGTTAGAGAGTATGCACTTATGAAGACATGTAGCATTTGTCTATACATATTTCATAGCAACAAAATCTAAGGTTTAGAATTTCAATAGCAAGTATTAATGGTACTCCATGCTCATTTATCACACTTACTTCACACAATCACACCCTTTTTTTTGGGGGGGTGGGGGGGAATAGTAGATGTGCTCTTGTTATTCTCCTAGTCCGAGTTTGATATTATTTAAAAACAAAAAAGAAATTGGCCCTTATTTCTCTTATCAGGTTTTTATAAAATAATATCCATTTAAGATTAGGAGAACACTTGGCATTCGCACTTTTTTTTACGTAATTAACATGAAAAATCACATAAAATACGCCATATCAGTGTAAAATAAGTGTGATAAATTAGTGCAAAAAGCATCATTACTTTTCAATAGCATATTCCTGACTTTCATAATGCAGAATAAACTATGACAGAAAACAAAGATCTCGAAATGATGATTTTCCAACATATTCATGTCTTTATATCTTATCTTTTCAATATATATACTCTTCGAATCAGAGCACCACGGATGGTGGCAACCATCAGCGTTTAAAATGTTTAAACATTGAGAGAAAAAAAGGGTATTAGATTCTTTTTTAATTTCTTTCAATTCTTTGATATTAGCAGGGTATCCCAAAACAGAGGAATCCCCTTCAAGACCATCACATGCACATATGCTGATAGCGCTTTGACACGAGGAACAACATAGAATGAATTCCTTTCAAGTATTCGTTGGACTGATTTCAGTAAGCTTCAAACTCGCCTTACCTTTTGGCAAGCAAATAAAGCCTTCTTATATTCTTTTGCCAAAAATGTTCAAGCAAGACTACAGAAAACCCTTTTCATCACTTCACTTGTTCAATTAACTTGAAAGTTTTAGCCCGTTTCATTGTACTTTTCAAGAGGAAAAATGACATTGTAAGGAACCTGCGGGATAAAGACACAGAAAAGGGAGAGGGGGGGTTGTTCTTTGTAGAGAATGGTATCAACTTCATTCATTAGAGGGAAAATTCATAAGTTTCGAAATACGCATATCCTTCTTTACTGAAACAGAGGTAAGAAAAGGGGGTACATTTATTTACTTCTATGAAAATGACAATAGGTAGTCATCTTACTCTGAAGAAAGGAAGGTTCCTTCATTTCTTCTCTTCTCGCATTAGTCAGTCAATGCGAAAAAAAATTCACTTCAATAAAGATTTTGTCTGATTATCTTGCACATCCAATGAACCTCAAGACTAAAAGAATTCAAATCAGAGGAATCCAATGTAAAATGCAGACAAATCACACAAAAAGAAAGGGCAATGCGCACGGTCACTACGCCATTCCATCGACATCGTCTACCACCGCAGCAGTTGATGGACAAAAACTGATACCAGTCTGGCCATTGCGTGTAAGAACCTCAAAGCTTCCAACAGTAAATGACTGGCCTTTGTGGACGATGGGCCTTCTTAATTCAGTATATGCACAATACTCTACTTCATAAACTATGGCATCCTTCTTGAATGCAGATACCGCCACCCCAACTCCTTCTCCTGCATAAACATAAGTCAACAACAACTCACTACTTGGAGGCTGTTTTTGCAGAAATATAGAGGAACCTTCTTTTTTTTCTTTTTGAGGAGGATAAAGGAAAATCATCACTGTTAAAATATTAATTACATAATTATATTCACCTTTCTTTTACAACTAGGAGTTTACAATGGTCAGTGCAGTGAGATTTGTGGAACTACTTATGCCCTTAAGCGTGCACCTGGAAACATAGGCCAACTACTGAGCCCACTCTGGCTTAGCTATACCACCCCGGGTGTGAGCCACCCAAGAAGCAAGCTATTATAGCGAGCGGCGGGAGCTATAGGGAGCCGAGGAGCAAGGCCGTAGATAAGATAAAAGAAGGGTTTGAGATAAATTGTAATTTGACATGATGTCATTTTTTTTTTTTTTTGATAAGCAACATGATGTCATAACAAAGGTTTTAAGTCGAATCCTGACCCTACAATTTATCCTTGATTTCAATCAAATATTTCACATGTTGAATCTCGCTTAATGAGGGGAGATTGAATTCACACGTGAGAAAGAGGTAGAGTGTTTAAATTTTAATTAAATAATTAAATTCATCATTTTTTTATCTCAAAATTTCAGAATAAATGGTGATGGATCAATCACCAAGAAGTGCATTAAACAATCATATGAATATTACACAATTCAAACTGCTAAACTAATTCGTGATATAATGACAGAGAATGAAATTCAAGAGAGTGACCAAGAATGAAGAATACCATGAGTGACAAGAAGCAAGTTTTCTGTAGGATACTTATCCGCCAGTGCCTGAACAGTATGAACATATCTAGCCCTTGCACCCATCACAGTCTCTCCCCACAGCGGCAACTAGGATTCCTCAAGCAAAAAACTGTCTATCAGCCACGCTCATGGTGCAAATATATACACCTATGTCTATTTATACCATGAAATTCTTGACACAGAATGAAAAAAATCAAAAGGGTATTCGTATTCCATGCATACCTCCTTATACACTCGTTCGGCAGTGTTGTCCAGTGTCCCAGCAGGAAGCATTGCTTCAAGCTCCGAGATATTGAAGCCAAAGTCTCCATCTTTAGGAGAAAAACGAGGTCTGATTGCTTCATTGTTTAGCATCTCACATAACCCATATTCGATTGATGTCTGTGTTAAAATATAAATTAAATAATTAAATTAATCAAAGAGCTAAGATTTTTGTATAATTTATTAATTTTTATTCCTGAAAATTGATTATATGAAAATATCAAACTCAACCAAAACACACAGATATCAGGGAATATATATTCTATATAAATAATATTGGTGTATATATGTATGTGGGTTGTGTGAAAAGACGGATTTGACCTTGACTTTGGAGGGGTCGATGGAAACGTCATCGGAGGTTTGGGCGCTGGGAGAATCATCGACGGCGCAGAGAGCAGAGACGACTTGGAAGGCGGTCTGGACACAGCGGAGGAAGGGGGAGACGAAGACGCGGTGGATTGGGAAGCCGAGTTGGGCCCGGATCATCCGGCCCTTGCAGAAGGCCCGGACCCGGCCATCCTCCACCAGCGGTGGGTCCCAAGGCCTCTTCGCCGTCGTCACCCACAGTGGCTCGAAATTGTCCATGCGATCCCCGTGCCGCATTACGACGACGTTTTGGTGGTCCGGCAACGTCTTAGGTTCCGAGGAGTCCATTGCTTGTGAGAGAGAGAGAGAGATTTAGATGTAAAAAGATATTTGGGAAGGGAAGAGTTTTATAGGCCGGCGAAGGTGAGGAGAAGTGTTCTTTCCAAGCAAAAATGCCGAAGACCTTGTGGACCCGATCCAGATTCTGCTGTGTCTCTATTTTTCAATTTATCCTTCAATTAATTTTTTTTTTTTTTTTTTTTTTCTAATCAATCATTGAATCTGTAGAATTTATAAATTTTCACTAACATGTTAAGTAGGAATAGACTTAAAAATAGTTGCGTCGTCCTATGTAGAAATAGTTAACGGATATGTTTGTTAATACGTTTTGGGGGTTTTTTGTTTTTGTTTTAAAAAATATTTTGATATATAACATAAGTATTGAAACAGTTTTTTTAAGTGTTTTGTGTGTTTTTTTTTTTTTTTTTTTGAAAATTTTTTTTTATAAGTAGCTCAACGAAGAGATTACAACAAATAGTAAAGAGCTGGGTAGCACAACAATAAACCCCTAGACGACCCCATCAACGTAGGTAAACAAAAAATAAAAAGGTAAACAAAAATTAAAAAGAAATGCATCAAATAAATGACGCAACCCTATTGTTTCTTGGAACAATCAAGAAACATGGCCACCAAAAGAGGTGATTTGAAGAGGTGCACCATAAATGGTGCAATCAAGAAAACTGTTGCAGCACACCCAAAAGATAGCTGCAACAACAACAAAGAACACACTGATGAGGAACGAAATAAAGCCTAGGGAAGAAAAATCCAACACGGAGTTCTAAGAACACAGCTTTGTGACAATCTGCAGCCAAATCGAGAGAACACCATAAAAGGTGGTAAGGGCATCTAAAGCCCTAGAACCAGACAGAGTAAGCTCGGCCAGTGCAGACAACTTGCCAGCGCTTGAAGACCACGCAGCGGCAGTGGTACCCAGTAGACCAAAAAATATGGCTGAAGATCTGGAGGAGAGGCAGTGGAAAGTCACATGCAACAGGAGGCAGAGAAAAAAACGTTACATAAAAATATTATGGTGAACTAATGGAATCAAAATGAACTCAGAATTGATCAAAAGATCCTTTCAATTGGCTAAAATCCGTTACTTGAACAAAACTAGATCTTGTGGAATCATATTGAACATTTGAGGATGCATTCCGTACCTTGCCAAAAAACCAATCTTTGTCTATAAACCACGCATTGTCTAACCAAATCTAATTAAATGACTAATAGCATTTTCGTAAAAAAATATTATTTTTAATTGTTTTCTTGATACTCAAACTTTTTTATTTTTTTTCAAAAAAATCTCATTTCTTTTGATGTGGTTGGCCACTCATGAGGAAAAAAAATAGGAAGCCAGAGAAAATGATTTTTAGAATTCGGGTATTTTAAGAAATTTTATTAAATTTCAGTGAGAAAATTTGATTGTTCATGTATTATCACTAAACGAATGAATATAAATAGTTATTCTATTCTCACCTCTTGTCTTCATGGTAAATACTCATTCATATTCCTAACTAGTCATCATTAAGTGTATTAAAGGTATCTTATGGTTTGTCTTTTAAATGAAGATTATGATATATTATATAAGTAGAAATAAATAAATAAAAAGTTTAAAACTACAATAATAAAAAGAAAAGAGTGATTAATCATCAATCACCGTGTTAACTACTTCAAAGGTGACTAATCATTTGAATAGACGGGTAAAGGTCAAGAGAGGTTCCCTTTTCTTTATTTGAATAGAAAAAATAAATATAAATAAATAAATAAATAAAACAACTAAAAGCCAAAGACCAAGTGAGTGGTCCAACATGGGGTAGGTTGAAGCATTTATTTAATGATTATTTTGAAAAGATTTGTATGTTTGGTTTATTAATAAATATCATTTTCTAATCTTTAGGTTATAATATTAGGACTTTTGAAGAGACTAAAGAAATGACAAAAATTCCTTTCAATCGGTCTATAAAATTGTTACGTATTTATTGAGTATATGAAAAGCACATACTAATTAAGAAACTATGTCCCTAAAGAAATGTCTCCAATTGCGGTCAATAGCCGTCTTTGGAATTATACTAAACGGGTCCATCCTCCCTTCACTAGGTAGTTTCCTATAAAAATTTGGATTTACGCCAACATGTTAGTCATGGTTTTTGAATTTGGCTTAATTTCGGTGATTATAAGTAATTTGAGATTTCTTGTTGTTCAAATGGGAAATGTTAGGTACTTTTTTAGTGTTTTTTTGGTGTCCTTCCAACTGTGATGTGGCTTTTAAAATCACTGTTGAATTTGAGATTATCATTGTTGACTCTTAATCTATTAGTGATTTTAAAAGCCACATCACAGTTGAAAGGACACCAGGACAATTCTAAAAGAGCACATAGCATTTCTCCTGTTCAAATAGACAGTGAATATAAGTAATTTGAGATTTCTTGCTTTTCAAATAGACGGCGAATATAAGTAATTTGAGATCTCTTGTTGTTCAAATAGACGGCAAATACTGCTAAAATTCGTCTCGTAATCCAAATTGTATATTTGAACCACGGAAGATCTTCAATTATTTAATCACCAAAAGCCAACTTCATAATTTTTTTTTGTATGTCTTGATTAAGAAAAATATATATATTATATCCAATATATACTTAATTATAATGATATTTGTGTTACACATTCATATCATAAAAGTGACATAGAAATAAAAAAGTAAAGATGATGTAAAGAGAGTCCCCACAACTTAGCGTTATTTTTACGTTGTTTTATTTATTTATTTATTTATTTTTGTTCTTTTCTGGATGCAAGTCTATGTCTAAGTCTACCATTGCTTTCTCTAATCGCTGTTGAAGATGACGTGACGAAGCATAAAATCAAAGTGGATTCGGTATTTCGTCAAAAATGCCTTTCTGTTCTTTATCCCAACATTCACGTCTACGTCTGATTGACTATTTTATTTAAACGTAATTTAAATATTACATGTTTTTTTAATAAAAATTTGAAGATTTTTTTATTAAAGATTACGAGTATAAAGCTCATACAGTACAAAATATAAAGTTCTGCAAAAATCATAGCCACATGCTATAAGGTTACAAAGTTATAAATACAAATAAAAATTCATACAATCAGGTGCTATTTATGTCTTCAATTTTTCGCTAACCCATGTACAAATACAGTTAAAGAGCAGATCTGCTCCGATCAGATTAGATCTAAGACATAGATAGCCAAATTTCCTAACAAAATTTATTTTAACCGGCCGTGAGAGATAATCCCTCATACCTAATTATTCAGGCCATAAGAAATAACCCATCACACTTAAGTATTCCTCATCACTCATGAGAGCAGATCTAGAAAAAATAAACTTCTTATTCAAAATTAAAAATACAAATAAACAACCAGCAAACAACAGCGGCGTGAGAGGAGATGAACGGCACAACACGGTAAAAGGTGGACGAACGTATAATAGAGAGGTCGAAGTTGCTGATCTGGTCGAAGAACCCCTACAAACATAAAGAAAAAAAAAAATTAAAAAATAAAAATAAAAAAAAAGGTGAGGGGGAAGGTAGGAACGGTGTAGAAGGGGAAGGGCTGCTCCCTCCTCCTCTCAAAACTATTTTCTGAGGAGAATAGTTGAGAGACGGCTTCTAGAGTTTTCTTCTCTTAGCATTTGACTTAAATAGTACATGTAGATTGAAAATTAATTAATGACAAAAAAGGCGTTGGAGGTGAAAATCGCTAGCGTTCTCTTAAGTTCGATTGAATCTTATTATGACCCAATCCTATTAAAACATCATTAAAATTCAAAATGAATTTGACACTAACCAGACATAATGATTCCTATTGCGAAAGTCGAACTAGGCCCAGCCAACTTGTTAAAGCATTCACATGCGTGCTTGGAAAATGGTCCGACATTTTCATGGAAAATAACCCAAATTCTCTAGAAGAGATGTTTGGGGGCTTTCCTTACATATTCCCATTGGATATGTGTAACTTTCGTTGCTTTTGTTCTATGTGCACGTTTTGATGTGTTCGATAATAATGTTGGATGTGACTTGAGATATATCAAGTCTTGTGGCCCTATCCAAATTGCTTTTATATCTGGTTTCCTTTGTATTTTAACCCACTTTCCCTTTCTGCAAGAAAGAGCCCTTGGTTTTTGATGCATCGCACGTCAAAGAAAAAAAAGAAAAAATTGCCCAAATGTCCCCGCCGAAAATGATGCTAAAGATCCGACGCTAATAGTTATTAACTGATCATCAGTGTTGACCATTATCAGTGTCGACTATTACCATCATTAGTTGATCATCAGCGTCGCTAATTTTTCAAACATGCAATGCAATTTAAGAGTTATACGTAAAATGAATGACTTTTTTATACATGGTGCAACGATCGAATTCTGAATATCTTAATATACGTATTTATCATGTTTTTCAAGTTAATTTTAGAAAGAAAAAAAAAATTTGTATGGGTGTCTTAATGTAACATATCATAACTAGCTATGTTCTTACTTGCACACATATTTTGCCAAAAACCATAGGTTAACATAAGAACTATCTCAAAACCTTTCAATCCTAGCAAAAAGACTTTGTTTATTTTAATCAAATTACCATAAGAGTTAATAAATTTCGTAGAGTATATAATTAAGGGCTCCGCCTTAATGATCGTTTTAATTGTATATCAAGATAAAAAGTTTATAAAACGGAAGAAAATCTATGACTTGCAAATGTATTAAAAAATTTATGGTAGTAATAATAGAGTTGCTTATCATCATTCTCCTAAAAGTGCAAGCTAACGATAATGGCCATATCTCTTTCCCTCCCTCTTCAACTTCCTTGTTTCTTTGAATTTGATAAAGTTCAAACTAAGGGCTTGTTTGGTTCGCCGAATAGATCTCGATAATGAAATGACTATTCTATAGGAATATTCATTCTTTTATTTGGTATAAACATATTCTTAGGAATCAGTGACGGAGCTACAAGGTGGCCCCGTGTGCCCCTACGAAAACTATGGAAAAAATAGTTTTACAAGATAATTTTAAATTTTTTTAGGTGGTAGCCTCTACTATTCTTCTTCCTCCTCCTCAGGCTTCTTCTTCCCATCCTCCTCTTCTTCTTGGCTCGCCCTTCTTCCTGTCTTGCTGGTTTGTGGGGCATTGCATAGAGTATTTGTCTTCATGGTTTCCTGTTCTTCTTGGACTGCTGGTTTGAAGTGTTCAACATGTAGGATCAAAGAAGAGTCGAGAGGACCATAGAGCTGGAGAATTTGTAAAATCTGCAAAGTAGATGGGAAAATGTCTTTTTTGTTGTTGTTATTTTTGCTTATAAATGCTTGTTACCAAACATCAGTTGAAAAAAAAAAAACAAGACTTAAGACACATAGTTACCAAGAAGCTAAACAATTGTTAAGTGGTAAAACTTTATAGTCTTATAGATAATAGTTTTACTTTCCAATAAAATTTCAAACAGGCTCATAGCAACGCCAACAAAATTCCCCAATGCTATTTCCTACAATTTCTCTTGCGGGTTTGAGTTTTTGGAGGGCAGTAAATTTGGGTGGAAAAAAAAGAAAGAAAGTAAGATTTAAAGGATAAGCATCAAATAAATGATGGGTTATATACACTTTATAAATAATAAATATTTTATATTGTGAAGACATATTTTGCGTTATAAAGTATTTTATTTTTATTTTATATATATATATATATATATAATATTATTTTATTTTTTAATATCACCCCTGCTAAAATCAATTCCTAGCTTCGCTTCTGCTAGGATGGAATAACTAATACAAAAAGAAATCCGTACTCCTCTAAAAAATGAGATGAATGGATATTCTTTTAGGAAAATACAATTTTTTTTTTTTTTTTTAAAAAAAAAACATCTTTATTTTTATTTTCTTTCAACCCTTCAACCATAAAAAATAAAAACGTTGGACTTAAGGATGGCTGGTTGCCCACAATAGAACCTCTGTGGGTGGCGGGCCACCCCCACATAAATCAACTTTCAATTTTATTTTATTTTTAATTTGAGTTTTAAAAAATAAGAAATTTTTTTTATAGTAATTTTTGTTTAATTCCAATTACAACATATCTCTTGTTACAAAACTAAAGAATATGAATACATATTTCATTCTAGACTCTTTCATAATAACTATTAATTTTTTTACAATTAACTTGAAAAAAAAAAAAAAAAAAAGGGTCTATATATGTTCTCTCTCTCCTAGAACCTGAAGAGAAAACTTCCCATTTAGCTACGGCGAGCTAGGGGGAAGGGAGTCACGCTCCCTCCTCCCACCCTTTTCCCCCTGCTTCCCCCTGTTTCTTTCCCCATCCAGAGGTTTTATCCATCCTAAAGCGGTGTCTGGATTGGGTTTTTCAGATTAGCTTGTTTTTGTTTGTAATCTCGTTTGTTTGAATGAATGTACTTACAAAAAAAAAAAAAAAAACTATTCATTTTTCTAATGGAATACCTAATTATTCATCTTCACTCATAAGAGCAGATCTGGAGAGAATAAACTTTTTATTCAAAATAAAAAATACAAATAAACAACCAGCAAGCAGCAACAGCGGCAGGGGAGGCGATGAACGGCACAACACGATGAAAGGTGGACGGACGCATAGTGGAGAGGCCGAAGTTGCTGATTTGGTCGGAGAACACCTACAAACATAAAGAAAAAAAAAAGGGGGGGGGGGGGGGGAGGGGGAAGGTAGGAGCGGGGAGTAGAAGGGGAAGGGCTGCTCCCTCCTTCTCTCAAAACTGTTTTATGAGGAGAAGGGCCGAGAGACGGCTTCTAGGGTTTTCTTCTCCTAGCATTTGACTTAAATAGTACGTGTAGATTGAAAATTAATGACAAAAAAGGCATTGAGGGTGAAAATCGCGAGCGTTCTCTCAAGTTCGATTGAGTCTTAGTATGACTCAACCCTATTAAAACATCATTAAAATTTAAAGTGATTGACACTAATTAACCAAACATAATGATTTCCATTACGAAAGTCGAACTAGGCCCGGCCAACTTGTTAAAGCATTCACATGCATGCTTGGAAAATGGTCCGACAATTTCGTGGAAAATAACCCAAATTCTCTAGAAGAGATGTTTGGGGGGCTTTCCTTACATATTCCCATTAGATATGTGTAACTTTCGTTGCTTTTGTTCTATGTGCACGTTTTGATGTGTTCGATAATAATGTTGGATGTGACTTGAGATATATCAAGTCTTGTGGCCATATCCAAATTGCTTTTATATCTGGTTTCCTTTTGTATTTTAACCCACTTTGCCTTTCTGCAAGAAAGAGCCCTTGGTTTTTGACGCATCGCACGTCAAAGAAAAAAAAGAAAAAATTGCCCAAGTGTCCCCGCCGAAAATGATGCTAAAGCTCCGACGCTAATAGTCATTAACTGATCATCAGTGTTGACTATTATCAGTGTCGACTATTACCATCATTAGTTGATCATCAGCGTCGTTAATTTTTCAAACATGCAATGCAATTTAAGAGTTATACGTAAAATGAATGACTTTTTTATATATGGTGCAACAATCGAATTCTGAATATTTTAATATACGTATTTATCACGTTTTTCAAGTAAATTTTAGAAAGAAAAAAAAATTGTATGGGTGTCTTAATGTAACATATCATAACTTGGGTGATCATCTCATTCACTTGTCCATTTGAAACTAACTACGTTCTTACTTGCACGCATATTTTGCCAAATACCATAGGTTAACATAAGAACTATTTCAAAAGCTTTCAATCCTAGCAAAAAGACTTAGTTTATTTTAATCAAATTACCATAAGAGTTAATAAATTTCGTAGAGTATATAAGGGCTCCGTCTTAATGATCGTTTTAATTGTCTATCAAGATAAAAAGTTTATAAAACGGAAGAAAATCTATAACTTGCAAATGTATTAGAAAATTTATGGTAGTGATAATAGAGTTGCTTATCATCATTCTTCTAAAAGTATCTTTTTCCCTCCCTCTTCAGCTTCCATTCAACTTCCTCGTTTCTTTGAATTTGATAAAGTTCAAATTAAAGGCTTGTTTGGTTCGCCGAATAGACCCTGGTAATAAAATGATTATTCCATACGAATATTTATTCTTTTATTTGGTATAAACATATTCTTAGGAATCAGTGACGGAGCTACAAGGTGGCCCCGCGCGCCCCTACAAAAACTATGGAAAAAAAAAGTTTAAAAAGATCATTTTAAATTTTTTTAGGCCGTAGCCTCTTCTATTCTTCTTCCTCCTCCTCTTGCTTCTTCTTCCCATCTTTCTCTTCTTCTTGGCTCGCCCTTCTTCCTGTCTTGCTGGTTTGTGGGGAATTGCATAGAGTAGTTGTCTTCATGGTTTCCTGTTCTTCTTGGACTGCTGGTTTGAAGTGTTCAAGATGTAGGATCAAAGAAGAGTCTAGAGGACCATAGAACTGGAGAATTTGTAAAATCTGCAGAGTAGGTGGGAACATGTCTTTTTTGTTGTTGTTATTTTTGCTTATAAATGCTTGTTACCAAACATCAGTAAAAACAAAAAAACAAAGACTTAAGACACATAGTTACCAAGAAGCTAAACAATTGTTAAGTGGTAAAACTTTTTAATAAAACATTATACATAATAGTTTTACTTTCCAATAAAATTTCAAACAAGCACTACAAAAAAAAATAATAATAATAATAAAAAAAAAAAAGGGACAATTTTTAACGTGGCAAACAGTAACTCAATTTTTGCCACGTCAATAATTATTGACATGGCAAAAGTGGCACGTCAACAATTTTTTTTTTGACGTGTTGAATGTGCCACGTCAATATTTATTGACGTGTTACATTCCACACGTCAGGAAATAGCAACGTGTCAAATATTGACACGTTGCTAAATTTAAATTCAATTTAATTTTTTAAAATTTTATTTAAATAATTTAATATAGTGACGTGTGAAAGAATGACACGTCAATATTTATTGACGTCTCATTCTTTCACACGTTAAAAAATAATAATAAAAATTATAAATTGTTTTAAAAAAATTAACAATTAAAATAATTAATAACAAAATAATGATTAACGATTAATAACAATTAATAACAAAAATTTGATAAAAAAAAGTTTTAATAAAATTAACTATTAATAACAATTGGACATGCATGTAGATATTTGATGGTGAAAAAATAATATAAAAATACAGCAAATCCTGATTCTACATGTGGATCTTATATGTTAAATAATAACATAGACATATTAAGTAAGTGTATAAACTAATTAGATTAATTAGTAATTTAAGGTACAATTCTTATAAGAAAACTGTCTTTAGAGTTTAGAATATTAATTCTTATTGATAAAGCTGATGAATAATATCTATAACAACTCTGGCGGCCAAGCCGTCATGTTTAAAAGTTAGGGATGCTACCTTGATAGGAAAATTACAAAATTAACCTTAATCAAAATAATTGCAAACTCGCTCATGCAAATGTCGTCATGAGAGTGTTAGGCGAAGTGTATGTTCTGCGATTAGTTGCAAGTGAAGGTTACACAAGATTTCATAAATACAAAATTGTGGAATTGGATTCATAGCTAGAAAACATTAATGGAATAGGATTTTTTTTTTTTTTTTTTTTTGTGAAATACAAAATTAATTGTAGCATTTTAAATCAGATTTCCAATGCCACCAAGCTTGCCTTTATTTGATTAACACTACAAAAATTGACATTTTTTTTGACCAGCCATTTTTTACGTGTCAATGGCACTGACACGTCAAAAAACTCTTTTGATGTGTCTCAACGGTTAAAAGGGCGGGTGTCAAAAAATTCAAGTTTTTGACATGATATTTTCAACACGTCAAAAAATTTTGACGTGTCATAAACTGGAACGTCAAAAAAAATTTTTTTGACATTCCAATTTCAACACGTCAAAATTTTTTGACGTGTTGTAAATACCACATCAAAAAAAATTTTTTAACGTGGTGAATATATATATAATTTATATATTTTCTGTATTACTCGGGTTTATACCCAAACTTACGTATTAACCTGATATCCAATACATTCAATATATATCCAATATATCCAATATACATTCAATTTAACACATCCAATACATATCCAATACATATCCAATATCCAATATATCCAATACATCCAATACATATCTAATATCCAATACATATCCAATATCAAATACATTTAATACATATCCAATATCTAACATCCAATACATATCCAATATCCAATACATTCAATATATCCAATATATTTCCAACATACATTCAATACATATCCAATGTTCAATACATTCAATACATATACAATATCCAATATTCAATACATATCCAATATCCAATGCATTCAATATATCCAATATATATCCAACATACATTCAATTTAATACATTCAATATCCAATATCCAACATCCAATACATATCCAATATCCAATACATTCAATATATCCAATACATTCAATATATCCAATATACATTCAATATCCAATACATTCAATACATATCAAATATCCAATACATTCAATATATCCAATATATATCCAATATACATTCAATTTCATACATTCAATATCCAATACATTCAATACATATCCAATATCCAACATCCAATACATATCCAATATCCAATACATTCTATATATCCAATATATATCCAATATACATTCAATTTAATAC
Source organism: Corylus avellana (assembly GCF_965113065.1). Lineage (NCBI taxonomy): Eukaryota > Viridiplantae > Streptophyta > Magnoliopsida > Fagales > Betulaceae > Corylus > Corylus avellana. Next base: position 9,938,586 of record NC_142491.1, read on the forward strand.
ATTCAATATCCAATACATTCAATACATATCCAATATCCAATATTCAATATCCAATAAATCTCATACATCCAATAAATCCAATACATCAAACATCTCCAATACATCCAATACATCCAATAAATCATTTAATATATCCAATATATATCCAATATACATTCAATTTAATACATTCAATATCCAATACATTCAATACATATCCAATATCCAATATCCAATAAATCCAATACATCCAATAAATCCAATATATCAAACATCTCCAATACATCCAATAAATCCAATACATCCAATACATCAAACATCTCCAATACATCAAACATATCCAATACATCGAATACATCGAATACATTCACTACATCCAATACATAAAACATATCCAATACATCCAATTAATCCAATACATCCAATTAATCCAATACATCAAACATATCCAATACATCCAACCCAATACACATATAAAATTTCAATTCAATTTGCATATACATCCAATACATATGAAATTCCAACACAAATTAATTAAACAAAATTTCAACACATATACTACGTTCCAACATAACACAAAACAAAACAAATATATACATCAAAAATACGTTCCAACACTACAAATATCTACATCGAAAATATGTTCCAACACAATACAAAACAAATATACAATCAAACTATCTTTGTTCTATCTGCTACAAATAAGTTCTAATTAGTCTCAACAAATATATAGTTTGATCTAACTATATACATCAACAAATAGTAACAAAATATATATAACACTTAACAAACAACGATGAAAAACCACGTGTTCAGTCCGCAGTCAACATAGTCATCCTCCAATGCTTAATCTGTATTACCTGCAAATGAGTTGTGAATCAATGATAATTAATAAAAAAAAAAATCCAAAACACAGTTATACAGTGATGCAAATATACGTTAGTTCTAAAATGAACCACGGGAACAAAGCATTGCTAACTGAGACTTTTGTGGAGACACAATTCTAACAGTTAAAGTGATCGATGCGGGCTATAGTCATGTTAACCGAAAAATAACAAGAACAACATAAATATAGCATTACCTCTGTTGGACGCAGATCCAAAGGTCGACGCGAGCCTGGTCTCAAGCTGGCGAAAACAGGCCTCAAAGATGACATCTTTCTCTGCTATTTGAGATTTTTTATCTTCAATCTGTTTGGCTATCTCATCCATCGCACGTCTTTATTGTGTCCGCTCATCTTCAAGTTTTCTAATCCTATCCGCCATCTGAGAGAACGAGAAATTCCTAGGATTCTGAGACCGTGCCTGGGACAGTGTATAATACGAATGTATGCTACCTCGCACCGGTAGAACATTCAGACCCACCTATCGGGACCTGCCAGCATACTCAGGCTTATTTTCGTGTGCCTAAGCATACGCGTCATTCGGTGTCCACCATACCGTCCCTTCAATCATGCTCAACGTCAATGCCGGGTCAATAGGCATCAATTCCTTCATCCTCTCATGTACATTAAATAACAAGTTAGTATCTAATATAAAGAAGGTTAATCATAAATAATTTATCAAAATATATATCGGTGAGTACTTATACATCTTTCCTTAACCACTTCATTTGGATAGTCACCATCATTCTTCGTGTGTGTCGAGATGTAAGCTTGCGCTCAAGTCTGAATAGTGCCCAAAGATAAAGTCTGCATTAAAAATTAAAGAATAAAAAATAAAAAAATAAAAAAAATAAACTACGGTTATATATATATATATATATATATATATATATATATATATATATATATATATATATATATATATATATATATACGGTCTGTGAGTTCTTGGAAAAGAGCCTATGATTGATTAAAAATACTAATAAACTTAACAATACAAAAATTTCTCTTGATGAAACTTTGGAACGATTTTCTAAACAAAAATCCAAAGAGGTTACTATCTCAGATTTACAACATGAGATTAGTAATATCAAGAAAGAAATTACAGATTTAAAAAATGATCTTTTTACTGTTAAAACTGATAATAATGATTTAAAACAACAATTATTAATACTAAAAATCCAAAATTGTTTCCAAGATCACAATTCTGATAATGAAAATGATAAGCAATCTGAGCATTCTAATGAAGCTAAATCTAGCAATAAAGTGATCTCCAATGAGGTCAACAATGAAGTCAAGATTATTAGCCTTATTAATAAGATTGTTCCACCTAAATGGTACTCTAAAGTTCATATTGTCATTGCCCCTAATTATGCTTTTGATACCATTGCTTTGATTGATTTTGGTGCTGATTTAAATTGTATCCAAGAAGGAATAGTGCCCAGCAAATATTTTGAAAAATCCACTGAAAGATTGAATTTTGCCAGTGGCAACCGTTTGCAAATCAAATATGAACTAAATAGTATACATGTTTGCTAGGGTGATATTTGTTTTGACACTAATGCTGTTCTTGTTAAAAACATGTCTGAAAAAGTAATTCTTGGCCTTCCTTTCATCTGTATGCTTTATCCTTTTTCTGTTGATGAAATGAGTGTTTCAACTATTAAAATGGGTGTTAAAGTAAAATTTTATTTTGCTAACAAATTTGAAATTGATATTGGTCATTTTAACATTATCTCTGCTAAAACTAAACATTTAAATTTTTTAAAACAAGAATTTAAATACAAAAAGATTGCTGAGCAACTTTCTGATAAGTTATTACAATCCAAAATTGCCTCTTTTAATAACCGCATCATTGACCTTGTTTGCTCTGATCTTCCCACTGCCTTTTGGCACAGAAAGAAACACATTGTTTCTTTACCTTACATTAAAAAAAAATTTGAGAATAAAATTCCCACTAAAGCCAGACCCATCCAAATGAATACTGAAACTTTAGATTTTTGCCAAAAAGAAATTGTTGATCTACTTGCTAAAGGAATTATTCATAAGAGTAAGTCTACGTGGTCTTGTGCTGCCTTTTATGTTATGAAAAATGCTAAAGTTGAAAGGGGAACTCCTAGGCTTGTAATTAATTACAAACCACTCAATGATGTACTAGAATGGATTAGATATCCCATTCCAAATATGAAAGATTTAGTTAGTTGTATCAATGAGGCTATAGTTTTTTCTAAGTTCAATATGAAGTCAGGATTTTGGCAAATCCAAATTGATGATAGAGATAGGTATAAGACTGCTTTTACCACTCCATTTGGACATTATGAATGGAACGTCATGCCTTTTGGTCTAAAGAATACTCCTAGTGAATTCCAAAATATCATGAATGATATTTTTAATCCCTTTAGTCACTTTACTATCATTTACATTGATGATGTTTTGATTTATTCTAAATCTATTGATGAACACTGGAAACATTTAAATTCGTTTTTAGAAACTATCAAACACAATGGACTTGTTGTTTCTACTAAAAAGATTAAGCTTTTCCAAACTAAAATCAGATTCCTTGGTTTTGATATTTCTGAAGGTCGAATAAGACCCATTGATAGAGCCATTCAATTTGCTGATAAATTCCCTGATATTATCATTGACAAAAATCAACTCCAAAGATTCTTAGGTTTTTTAAATTACATTGCAGATTTCTACAAAGATTTGAGAAAACATTGTAAACCTTTATTCGACCATTTGTTAAGCAATCCTCCCCCTTGGACCGACACTCATACTTCTCTTGTCAGAGAAATTAAAGCCCATGTCAAGGCTTTATCTTGTCTACGAATTCCTTCAGACAATGCTTTCAAAATCGTGGAAACTAATGCCTCTGAAATTGGCTTCGGAGGTATTCTGAAACAAATTGTTTCACCAGGATCCCTCGAACAAATAGTTTGATTCCATTCTGGATCCTGGAATAAGGCTCAAATTAATTATAGTACTATCAAAAAGAAATTCTTTTTGTGGTTTTATGCATTACTAAATTTCAATCTGATTTGCTAATGAAAAGTTTTTGTTACGCATTGATTGTAAATTTGCCAAGTACATACTGCAAAAGGATGTTGAAAATATTGCATCAAAACAAATTTTTGCTAGATGGCAAGCCATTTTAAGTGTTTTTGATTTTGATATTGAATACATTAAAGGTTCCAATAATTCAATCCTAGACTTTCTCACTCGTGAATTTTTGCAGTGCCAGAATGGCCAGCAAAAAGGACAAGGAGAAGATTGAATCCAAGCCTTTGGCCTTGAGGCCAGAGACTCTCATTGCCCCTCCAGCTACCAACTCATCAATTGCACTAGCCAATCGCTTCTCTGCCTTCAATCCCGGTTCTCCGGCCACTTACTCCAGTGCTCTTATTTCAGATTATGACCCTTTTGTTGTTGCTTCCCAAAAAACTGCTGCTCCTTTCATTAAATACGATAAATCCTCAGCTTATGTCATTTTTCCTCATTCTGAATATTTGTTTCACATTGAATTAAACAGATCCCACATTAAATTCCCCACTCAAATTGCTATTTCTTATTTTCCCTCATAATTCCATTGGATCCCTGAGCACCCTCAGAAAACTCTCTCCTACTATACTAATATCCTACTTTAGACAAAGTCTATCCATTTTAAACTCATTTACAGTAAAACGGATCCCCAAAAACTCATTTACCACAGTGTCTATTTTGATAAAATTATTCTTGAAAAAGATTGGGGGGAACATCCCTCACAACTCAGGAAATTAGATGATTTCTCAATTCCTTTTTGCTATTACGATTACATTAATGCTTGGTTCAAATTTTTCCTTTTCCAAAATTCCAAATTTGACCACTCCTGGTTCTTGAGCTTTGATAAAGAATTTGGATGCATTCTCCCTCATGGAAAAAATTTGGTCTTATCCCAGACATTCTCCCTTTAATGGTGGGATAATTAAGTGGCAATTTGTTATCCTTGATAACAAACTGGAACGCCATTGGTATATTAAATGGTGGGATAATTACCCACGAACTGATCATTTGATTGACAATGTCAAAGCACTAGCCCAGTTACCAAAAATCCAAGCTCCTCTTGCTCCAAAACCATTAAGCATTGGCAAACCTGCCCAATTGGTAACCCCCAACACTTTCCTTTCTCCTCCCAAAGAGACCGTTGCCCCTGCTACTTCTTCCAGTTCTTCTAAGAAAAAATCATCTTCAAAGAAAAAATAGAAGAAGGAAATTTTAAAAGCATTACTCAATTCTCTCGATGACAGCTCCAGTTCTGATGAAGATAAAAAATCAGATGATAAGAAATCCGATGCATCTTTTGAAGCAAATTTCAATCCAATACGAGATTGGTTCGGACATTCTGGTTTTCCAGGAGACAGTGAAAATTATTTCCCTGGACTTGAAGATTTATAGCTCATTTGCCTTCTGTGGCACCATTGACAGCTCATTTGCCCTCCGTGGCACCATTGACCGCTCATTTGCCCCCTGTGGCACCACTCATAAAATTTCATTGAAGACATTTGCCAAGTCATCTTAGCACAGTTACTCTACAGTCCTTGCCGACAATACAGTACTTGCTACAGTGTGCTACAGGGTTTGCTGACATTATAGTACCTACCGACACTACAGTACTTACTTTTACTGTTTTATTTTCTGATGTAATTTTATTTTATCTGCTGGACTCTGACTATAAAAGGACAAGTTCCCCTCATTGTAAGGCAGAAGCTTTTAGCCTAAACATCTGAAATCCCTCTGCAACCATCCTGCTGTTTTCAACTTGTAATCCTTTCCGCTTTCAACTAGTAACTTCACCATTTCCAATTTACGTTTCAATCTGTAAGTACTCTTGTTAATCATTAATCAAATCCTTTGATATATTTCCACTATCTGTTTGTTTCATTTCTCTCTTACTCTTTTATACGCTCCAATTTTGCGCTTACTCTGGAAATTCTTGCATCATGTTTATTTTAACTGCAAATACCACCTCCATGGCCGGTTCTACTGCTTTATTTTCAATTATTTATTTTAAGGACATTCCTCTGCTTTATTTTCAATTATTTATTTTAAGGAGATTCCTTGCTTCATTTTCCCCTCCTTGTTATCAGAGCCATAAGAGTTGGTGATCCGTGTTTCTATTAGCTCCAATCTTTTATTTTCTTTGACTCATACCTCTTTCTCTCAGTTATAAACCAACCACCCCGTTAGGTAACCTCGGTTGACCTTTAAGTCCCGTCTCAAGCATAGGTTTGGCGTCTTAGGGCATGGTGAATGGTTAGTTTTAGCCAATGGTATGTGTTGTGAGTTCTTGGAGAAGAGCCTATGATTAAAAGAGAGTTTTAGATTTTAGCTTTTTGAAGATGTGGAGATCCAGTTCTTCCGCTAGCTCTAGGTCTTCGTTACCACCTGATGTTGTTAATTCTGAACATTTCTCTGTCCAAGATGATAATTCTTTTAGCTTTGATAAATGGAATATTCTTAAGCTTTCTCCTAATGAAGTATATACCACTTCTTGGATAAAATCCGCCTTTAAGGCTAAATACGCTGTTAAAACCATTGAACAAACATTTGCTATTTCCAGTAATAATGAGAAATTTCAATTATTTAATAAAAATTTTGTCAATGAGTCTCTTGCTAAAGGATTTAAGTTCTTACATATTGGATCTGTTCAAGTTGCTGTTAAACCTTTAACTAGATTAGGCATTAATGCTTCTGTTTTATTATGCCTTCGTGATGCCCGATTTGTTAACTTTCAAACTAGTATTCTTGGTATGATACAATCTTCTTTGTTTAATAGTCCCATTCATTTTGATACTTTCCCTAATTTAACTCTTGCTCTTAATGATATTCATATTCTTAAAGCATTGACTTTGAATGTACTAACCTCTGGTTATGATATGGAAGAAGGTAGCAGACCTCTTGCTATCATTTACCGTATCTATTATAAATTATTGAAAACCAATCGAAATCCTTAGGCTATTATTAAGAATTCTGGTAGCTCTACTGTTTTAATTCAAAGTTCTACTCAGGATGCTAATATACGAACTCCTAGAATGATTCGATGGGAAGAAATTGATCTTCCCAACGATTGGCTCTTGGAGAATGTATCTAAGCCTGCCAGAGTAGTAAATGATACCAGTAATCTTGATTATATCCAGCAGTATTTAGATGGATCTGTAAAAATTAGTTTTTATGATCTGAACCGTACTAACAAAATTGAAAGGCCTCCTTTATTAATCAATGAAAGAAGAAATTCTTTTGCCGGCTCAACCACTTCAAAAGGTCTCAGACGAAGAGACCAAGATATCAACAAATTTCTTGCTCACTCTGATTTAAAATTAAAAGGTGTCTCTAATGATTCTCAAGTTTCTTCTGCTTTTTACACTGCTAAGCAAACCCCTCCCCCTACTCAAATTGATGATGATGGAGGGTCTCTATCTCCATCTGCTTCAGATTTCAATGCACCTCTTCCTCCTCCTCATCAATTAAATGTCCTTCATGCTCCTGTTAAAGATTTCTTTTCTCAAATCGATTGGCTTGCTTTACAAAAAGATTTTTCTTCAAAGGAAAACCAAGCACTGCGACATTCTTATCGCTCTAAATTTTCTGAAAAAGAAAGATCCATTATCAAATTTCGTTGGACTAAAAAAATGATTGAAGCACAAAAACATATCCTGTTTTTTTATTTCCTTCAAAACTATTACCTCAACAATAATGTTTTAAATGTTGTTAAAAAATCTATTGTTAAAGAAGATAAAACCACTGTTAAAGCTTCTCACCCACCTCTTGAAAATTTGTTAATCAAGACTTATGGAACTGACACAAATGTCAAAGCTTCCCCTTTTAAAACTCCTGATTCTGCCTCTACTCATAATGAAACTAGAAAAATCATTGAACAAAACAATTTTATAAACCAATCCCTTCATGTTATTGGCCAACAGTTAGATCGGATTGAAGACAAAATTGATTCTCCCACTTCCTCTAGTTGTAAAACTAAAAAACCAATCATTTATCTTCCTGAAGAAAGGAAAAATCTTGGATTGAAAACCACTAATCAAAAAAATGTTGACAGAATTGACAAAATGTTGAAAGATTTGAAAACTAGTCAAGCTTCTGGCTCTAGAGAAGCTTGTGTTGTCCAAAAAATCAATGAAATATCTGATTTAGACGATTCTGAATATTCTCAATATCCTTCTGATTTTAACATTAAAATGATTGAAGAAAATTTTGGTCCAGATCAAAAACTCCGAAGAATTTTTGATAAAACCAAACCCATTAATCTCACAAAAAATTGGTATTCAAAACCTACTCCTCCTGATTTACAGTTTGAAGAAAGATTTTTTCAATCCCAACTTTCTGTTTCTACTGATAAACTTTATGAATGAAACATTGATGGTTTGTCTGAACAAGAAATATTGAATAAAATGAATCACATGTCTATGGTTGCTAATGCTTATGTTACTAATCACAATTTAAGCCAATCAGAAATTGTTGATTTGCTTTCTACGGGTTTCTCTGGAACTCTTCGGAATTGGTGGGATAAACACCTCACTGAAGAATCTCGAGAAAAAATTAGAAAAGCTGTCAAAAAAGATGAAGATGGCTTACCTATATTTGATGAGCAACATGGCACTGGTGAACTCGATTGTGTTAACACTTTGATGTACACCATCATTAAGCATTTTATTGGAACACCTTCTAACATTACTTCTCACATTTCTGATTTCCTGAATAATCTTTGTTGTCCTACTATGTCTGATTATAGATGGTATCAAGATGTTTTTCTTTCTCGGGTAATGGTTAGATCTGATAGTGAAAAACCTTATTGGAAAGAAAAATTTATTGATGGATTACCTTCATTATTTGCTCACAAAGTTAAAGATGAACTCATTAACTCTAACACTGGATTAATTGAATATGAAAACTTAACTTATGGTGATTTGTTTTCTACTATTAAAAAACTTGGCATAAAAATGTGTATTGATCAAAAAATGATAAGACAACAATTAAAGAAAAAAAAGAATGCTAAATATGAAATAGGTAATTTCTGCAAACAATTTGGGTTACCTCCTATGTCTCCCTCTCGGAGAAATAGAAAAAAACCTGATAAAGTTTTCAAGAAAAAACCTGCTCCATATTACAATAGTTACAAGAAAAGAAAATTTAATAAACAAATTAAAAAATTTCCAACAGCTAACAAATCCAAAAAGAATAACTCAAAATTTGATAAATATTTTTCCAAAGGAAAATGCTTTAATTGTGGAAAATTAGGACATTTTGCTGATAAGTGCCCCGAACCACCCAAAAAATTGAAAAAAGAAATTAATGCTTTGAAAATTGATGACAATGAAAAAGAAAATCTTTTTAGAATCCTACAATCAATAAGTTCTTCTGATTCATCTGATTGTGATTTTTTAACTACTTCAAGTGAGTTAGATTATCATTCTGCCAGTGAATTTTCTGATAATGATTTTAAAATTGGTTGTAATGATTCTTGCTGCAACAATGTCAAAACCTGCAACGTTCTCTCAAAAACTGAAAAACAAGAAAATTTGTTAATCACTTTAATTTCAAAAATTGAAAATCCTGAATTAAAAGAAGACTATATATATATGTGATAGCGGTGGTGATGACGGCCGGTGAGAGAGAAACATTGAGAGCTAGAGAGAATGCCCAGTCACTAGCGAGCTAGCTAGTGAGAGAGAGAGAATGCGGGTGAGAGAATGCATGTGACTGTGACGAAGATACGGCCGGCAGTGAAAAAAATCTAGCGGAGGGCAGGGGGCTGTGGCACACGCGGGGGAGAAAGAAAGAGAGGGAAGGAAAAAGAAAGAAGAAAAAAAAGAAGAAGAAGGGGCTGAACCCAAGCTGGATTCGCGCCTTCCCGAGGTGTGCTTCTTGACATGTCAACACAAGACATGTCAAGAATTGCAAGCTAAATATTTAAATTTTAATTTATATCATTTTTTTTCTCTTCTATCATTTTTTTCTATTATATAACACATTATACATACAATATACTTAAAACTAATTAGAGAATAAATAAATTAATATTCTAGATGTATGGATAATAAAATCCATTTTTTCGTGAGGCCGAGCTCAATAATCCACTCACTGAACACATATTTTGTGTTGGCCGGGTTTATGTGGGGTTTGCGGGTCTTATAAAATAAATGTATTATGTATGTCCTATTTTTTTAAAATTAATATGGCTATCATATTAATATTAGTAGAATGATTTATGCATAATAATATATATCATATCATATCATATATATTAATATGGCTATCATTTCATTTCAAATTAATATTAATGAAATGTTTGATATTCATATGCATGCATGTGATAATATTAATTGGTATACAATAGTATGATTATGCATGCATGCATATGATAATATATATATATATATATATATATATATATATATATATATATATATGATTTTAATTGGTATACAATATTGTATAATCATACTATTAATAGTATGATTATGATACTAATTGGCATGCATGTGATATTAATTGGGATGCATGTGATATATATGTATACGTATATACCAATTAAAATTAATTTACTACCTAATTTTTTTTAATACATATTGTATAATTAATATACTACCTAATTATAATTATTGACGTGTTGAATAAAGGCATGTCAAAAATGTTTGACGTGCCATTATGACACGTCAAAAAGTTTTGACGTGTTCCATTGACACGTCAAAAAATTTTGACGTGTTAAAATCTGACACGTCAATACATTTTTTATTGACGCGTTTATTTAGACACGTCAAAATTTTTTGACATGTTCCATTGACACGTCAAAATTTATTGACGTGTTAAAATCTGACACGTCAATACATTTTTTATTGATGTGTTTATTTAGACACGTCAAAATTTATTGACGTGGCAAACATGAGTTACTGTTTGCCACGTCAATAAAGTCCCTGTTTTTTGTAGTGTAATGGAGTTTGACAAATCACGTTAGAGGCCAATCAAAAGTGATCTTAATTAATTGATCTGCTTGTTGATCAATAAAGAGTACTATGAAATAAAGTTACAAAGCAAAGAAAAAATCAAGTTAATTAAAGACCAACAAAATGGCAAATGACTTTCAAATATGTAACTAAATTATTATTTAAGCATGCATGCAGCTGCATGCGTGCGTACAACATAAATTAATTAATTAATTATAGTCATATATAGGGCATTATTAGCTAGAAGATCTTGGTGGAGTTTTTCTGTGCATGAGTCATTACCATGAATATTCTACTTATTGTTTACGTTTCCACACCGTCCGCATGCATGTGCTTCATTTTCTATTTCACTGGTGACATAAATCAGGGACCGAGGCCATGTTTGTTGATCTGGGTCACTTCAATATTCGCGCAGGCCAAGTAAGAAATACAATTATCTTAATTTGCCATTTTTTTTACTAAATTGATTTTTGGTGGCCGGACCACGCCAAATGCTATTGGGGTGATTTGGCCACCCCAGCCACCCCTCTCTCTCTCTCTCTCATTTTTTTTTTTATTGGTTTTCTTTGTAATTTTTTATGTGGCAATTTTTTCCTGATGTGATGATGCTATATATATGTGTGTATATGTGTGAAAATTTAATTGGAGGAAGTAATTTGATAACGTTGCATACTTGAAGGTGTAATTTGATGTGTTTTAAACCCCTTCTGCGGCGTTTGATAAAATCTAAAACCAATATATATATTTTCCTAATTTTATACTACAAGGATATATATATATAAAGCTAAACCCAGAATTAATTTACTAATTTTTCTTCATCTTTTTTTCCTTGTAAGCCCAGGGGCGGGGTTCACCTCGAATATATGATTTATGTTTTTAATTTGTGAGTCAAAATCACTTTTGAAATGTACTGTCAGAACTCATTGGAATCTGACATCGATCCCCCCGTTAGACATTCACAGTGTTGATCATGAAACCTTATTGAGTTTATTATATATGTGCTAGTTGGGCCATGCACTAATTGCTGGAGTTTAATTTTAAGTTAAATGAATTTGACATGTACGTGATTTTGAAATGCTTAATAAATTAGTAGCGTACTAGTTGTCCTTCATCCTTCATCAGAAACATTTTTTCTGACGTGCCACAGAAATTTTGGAGGGCAGTAAATTTGGGTGGAAAAAAACAAAAGAAAGAAAGCAAAATTTAAAGGATAAGCTTCAAATAAATGATGGGTTATATAGACTTTATAAATAATAAATATTTTATATTGTGAAGATATATTTTGTGTTATAAAGTATTTTATTTTTATTTTGTATTTATAAATTTTTAAAATATATATATATATATAAAATTTTATTTTTTAATATCACCCATGCTAAAATCAATTCTTAGCTTCACCGCTAAAATAAGATGAATAGATATTCTTTAAGGAAAATATAATTTTTTTTTTTTTTAAAAAAAAGCCATCTTTGTTTTTGTTTTCTTTCAACCTTTCAACCATAAAAAATAAAAAGAAAAATGTTGAACTTAAGGGTGGCCGGTTGGCGGTTGCCTACAGTAGAACCTCTGTGAGTGGCGGGCCACCCCCACATAAATCAACTTTCAATTTTATTTTATTTTTAATTTGAGTTTTAGAAAAAAAAAAATTAAGAAATTGTTTTTTTTTTTTTAGTAATTTTTGTTCAATTCCAATTACGGTATATCTCTTGTAATATTACAGGCTCCTTCATAATAACTATTCATTTTTCTACAATCAACTTGAAAAACAAAAGAAAAAAAAAAAAAAAAAAAACAAAGTCTATGTTCTCTCTCTTCTAGAACCTAAAGAGAAAACTCCCATTTTAGCTCTAGCGAGCTCGGGGGGAGGGAGTCACGCTCCCTCCTCCCACCCTTTTTGTTACGAAAGTAACATAGGGATAAAGTAGATATTAAATTATAGTAAATTTATATTTAAAATGAATTAGATTTCATTTAGATTAGTTTATTATCAACATTTTTAGATTAGAGATATCTATTTGTATTTCAATTATCTAGTTATCTTTTCAAGGTTTATTTTTGGTGTAGGAGCTTTACTCCAAGTCTAAGTCATTGTAATCTTCCTATTTAAAGGATTATATTTTAATAAAAATGAATTAGAAAATTAATCCAAAACCTTGAGTTTGAAAAGAGTTTTTAGGTTTCTTCAAAATTTAAAAGGTCTAGGTTCCTTTAGAATTTAAAGTCTAGGTTCCCTCAGAACCTAAAATTTATCCCATTACGTATTCATGTAACACTTTTCCCCCTACTTCCCCCTTCCTCTTTCCCCCTCCCCTTCCTGCTACTGCCTCTTCGGAGATCTTATCCGCCTCCTCGAAGGTTCTTTCTGCCTCTTTGGAGGTTCAATCTTTGTCCAAAAGCACCATCAACCCATTCTCCACCGTTAGTCACCCGATTTCAGCATCAAATCGTCCTCCTCTTCCCTGGATCTACAATTTTTTTGAAGTTTTAGGATTTGATTTTTTGAAAATCAGATCTGCAAATTTCAGGAAGCCACACCCAAAGACATGACACTCCATTGAGATCCTAGGTCACCCAGCTTTCAGCTGCCACCAGCCGTGCAACCGTTCGACCACCACGCGCCGGCGCGTGGCCCACATGTGCCCGAGAGTGGATCTTACTCTCTAGCGCGTGTCTCACATGTGTCGACGCATGGTGCACCCTTGGTAGGCATGTGGCGTTCCTCCGCCCCTCTACACTATCTTCGGCCCTTTATGGCGTCCCCTAACATCCCCCTGGCAAGCTTCGCTCGCACGTATGGGCCAGTCGGCCAGAAGCTCTTCCACGCCTTCGCCTTTGCTACCGATGTTACTGTTTTTTGGTCATAGATTTTTTCACTGCTTTTTTGTTATGTATTTCCATTATGTTATGTTGTTGTGTAGCTTTCATTTAAGCTTGAATCGGCTGGACTTCAGACTCTGTGTTCGTGTACGTTATCTTTTTTCTGCCTGTTGGGTCTCTTTCTAGTTCATTGGGGTGCTAGTAGTTTGTCTGGGTTGGGTTTTGAAATATAATATAACCTGAATCGGTTGGGCCTCAGACTTCTGTGTTTGTGAAAGAAACCATTTTGCTACTGTTTGGTTTATGCTAAATCTTCACAGTTTCTTTGAAAACTTGTCAAGATGTAAGTTTTTAGGGGTTTTCTTACTCTAGATGGTTTTATCCATCTTAAAGCGATGCTGCTTTAATTGGCTGCATTTGCTAGTGTCTTTTATTTTTCTGGTATCTTATCAATTCACTGAGGTGCTATGAGTCTATTTGGATTGGGTTTTTTAGATTAGCTTGTTTTTGTTTGTAATCTCATTTGTTTGAATGAATATACTTACCAAAAAAAAAAAATATTCATTTTTCTAATGGAATACCCATTTTGCGAACCAAATAAGGTCTTAGGTTCCTTTTTGTTTACGGAATAGACTCATAGAACAGAATAGCCACTCATTTGTTTATTAGAGGTCCATTCCTAGGAATAGTTAGGTATTCCGGTGGGAATAACTATTACAATTTCCTTACGAAGAGAAATACATATTCCTCTAAAAAATGTGAGTAATAGTTATTTCTACTTGAATATACAACGTTCCCCCCTCCCAAAAAAAAAAAAATCAAATTATTTTATTTTCTTTCAAACTTTAAAAATAAATAAATAAATGGAAGGAAAAACGTGCAAATGCAGTGGGTGGTGGGCACCCACCACATTTTCACGTTTTTTTCCATTTCTTTTTTTTTTTTATTAATTTAAATTTGAGTATTAGAAAAATAAAAAATAATGTATATTTGATTTTGTTTTGCATAGTATATTTGATTTTGCAAAGAGAGTGAGTTCTATAAGGAGGTGGTGTAAACCCACCCTTTTGTGCCCACCACTCATCAAATGACACCTTAGTATTTTAAAATAAACCTAAGTTTTAGGAAAAAACACTACTACACCACATTATTCTACATAAACCCTAAAAAATCAATTTTATTTTATTAAAAAAAAAAAAAAAACAAAAATTGATGGGGTGGCTGGGTGGCCACCCCATCCCCCACTTGGGGTGGCCACACGGGCCACCCCCAGGTGGCCGACGAGCCACCCTATGGGCGGAGGTGGCCGCACGGGCCACATCCAGCCCATATGGGGTGGCTTGCCAGCGGCCACCCCATATGGGTAGAGGTGGCCCGCATGGCCACCTCCACCCTTCTGGGGTGGCATGCCGGCAAACCTAGATGGACTGGGGGTGGTGGCGAGCCACCTTCAATCCTTCCCCATATTCTTAAAAAAAAAGAAAAAAATTGGAATAAAACTATATAATCTAGTGTTTTTATTCTTATTTGTGTTTGTGCAATAATCTTAGGTGGTAGCTGCTTAGAAGTTATTCTCTTTTACAAAGAATCCTTTAGAAATTTGTCAAATCCTTTAGAAATTTTATTTTGCATAGTATATTTGATTTTTTCTTTTTTTTGGAAGAGATATTTAAAATTTCATTTCCTCTAGGTTGCAATCTAGATTTGCCACGTCATCCACACATAATATTTAGTTCCAAAATAATCTAAATTTGTAAATCCAATCACACTCATTCATGCTCGTGCTCATGAGCTCCCTCACACTATTGTTGCGGCCCTTGGGTTGGAAGAGGGGTGAAAGTCGTTGAGATGGGTTTCAGGAGGGCGTAGGGAGGGAAAGAGTCAGGCTGGGGGTCGAGGAAGTTGGTAATGACGATTACGGCTGGGATTGGAGAAGAAAGAAGGGCGGGTGATTGGCAGTGCTCTCTGAAGGATTAAATCAAACAGTTAGAGGAGCATAGTTGATGCTGTCTCAGGAAAAGTTTTAGTGAGTGAAATTATGTTTCGTTTTCTCTGTTCAAGACAGCTATTACCACTCAAACACAGGAGGACCCATTTGGGTTTTCTTCATTAAAATGCTTTCTTTATTGTCAAATCGTTTACATCAGTAGGTAGCTTATCTGAATCTAATAAAAAACTAGAAGAAGAGGAAAAACATTCTTTTGCAGTGTCTTACCTCATCAACTCTTGTGGGTTGTCCAAAAAATCTGCAATTTTAGCATCCCAGAGCCAGAGGGTACTATTTCAGAGCCCAGAGAGACCAGACTCAGTGCTGAATCTTTTCAAAGAGAATGGATTCAGCAATGCCCAGACCTCCAAAATCGTTAGGATGCATCCACTGATTCTTTTATCTCATCCCGAGAAGACCCTTTTGCCCAAGATTGAGCTTTTGCGTTCCATAGGGGTTTCGATCTCTGACCTCATTACCATCATCTCGTCAAACCCATTTCTGTTTAAGATCAACTTAAAGAAACGTCTTATCCCCTGCTATGATTTCCTCAAGAGTGTACTTCTTGTTGACGAGAAAGTCCTGAAAACCTTCAAGCGCTCATCTCAGGATTTTCTAAGTGATGCAACGAATACTATGGCTCCTAACATTGCACTTTTGAGACAACTTGGAGCGCCTCCATCTAGAATCTCTTTGCTGGTAACTAATTATCCCCGTCCAGCGTTTACAAAGCATGCTAAGTTTGTTGAGGTTGTTCACCAGGTTATGGAAATGGGATTCGATCCCACGAAAACGGTGTTTGTCCTGGCAATCCAAGTGTTATTGAAGATGAGTAAACCAAAGCTGGAATCAAGATTGGAGCTTTATAAGAGGTGGGGTTGGTCAAAGGACATGGCCCTCGCAGCATTTAAAAGCTTTCCAAATTGTATGCTATCTTCTGAAGAGAAGATAACGAAAACAATGGATTTCTTTGTGAACAAAATTGGGTGGCCATCAGCAAATATTGCTAGAAATCCTTGCGTTATAACTTTAAGCTTGGAAAAGAGAATTATCCCTCAGGTGTTCGGTTGTTCAAAGTTTGCTAGCCAAGGGTTTGGTCAAGAATAACTTGGCTTTGGGGACTTTCTTGCAACTAACTGAGAGGATATTTTTGGAGAAGTTTGTGATCAGATTTCGGGATGATGTTCCTGAATTGTTGAATGTATATCAGGGTAAGATGTCTTCTGGATGTAGGATTTCAGTCTGAGAAGGTATGTGGATGGAAAACTTGTAACATTTTGACTCCCAATTTGATTTGTGTCATAGTTGGCAGTTATAGCATTTTCAATTTATTGGGTATTGTCTGGCCAAAAAGTAAGTTATTGGGCATTGGACTTGTATTATCTTGCTTTGTTTTGATATGGACGATGTGATGTCCAATTCGAAAATATCAAATATTATGCTATGACATAGTTTTTAGATTCCAAACAAAATCCCAACTCACATATAGCCACTTATGTTTGAATTCCCCCTTCCCAACCACCCCCGAAAAAATAAAAATGACCCAGAAATACAGGCAATGACTGATTTTTCTGGTTTTTATTTTTTTTATTTTATTTTATGACAGCCTATTTTAAGTGTTATGGAACATCCTAGCTTGACACCAAGACGATTGTATCATGAGTGTCTATTTCTCAATGTCATTGGTTCTGTGTGTGCTTAAGGCATGAGACACTTTATACCCAGTGAATTTGCTATCTAGTTGACATACATTAGGCCTATTATGAGATTTGAGTCTTGGGAGAGTTTTTAGTTCTCTTAACAAGATCATCCTCGAAGCATATAGAGAAATAGGTAGTATTATTTATTTGAAAACTTCTGTATGTGGCTTGTGTTTTCTCGTTTATTGTTTTACATGTGAACTTATCATACGAGGCCAGCATTCCATTGGTATTCATTTACCTTGCCTTTTACATGCGGGCTCTCCACTTCTCATTTTTTTGCCAGATTTTGCCTTGCTCCCTCAAAATACCGCATGCATTGAGCTCGGTAGTGTTACAACGGTTTAGCCTCTTACCAAGCTCGTTTGTCTGGTCTGCCGAGCCAATATGTTTCGCCAATTCCTTTTTTCTTCTTTGTATATTCCTCATTTGTGTGCCCTCTCCCAACACAAGCATGAAGCGGATACCAGCCTCCTTCGCGACTCAGCCTTACACTTCTGAAGCTGAGGTTTTTCTTCTCAATCTTTCATGTCAGTCTTTTGGGTTTGGGCATTTTGTTTCACTTTTGAAATGCTGTTGAAGTGTCTCCAAGAGGTATCTCAATCGGTTAGGACCATGCCTAATGAAGCGGAGGTCACTAGTTCGAATCCCCATCTCCCCTCTTGTGCGGACATGTCAAAAAAAAAAAATGTTGTTGAAGTGATTTTTGGGATTTTGTTGATCTTCAGGGAAATATGATTTTCTTGGGAATTTTTGTTGATTTGTTGTTTTGGCAGTGGAATTGTGAAGTACATTGCTGGTTTTGTTTTTCTTGTTAAATGCATTTTGTTGTTCCTGCTAGTTCTTTATTTGGTTGCTAATGAAGTTTTGCGTTCCGGAGATGAAAATTCAGTCATAATTTATGTCTGGTTGCTTAGAAAATTTGGGAGAAGGGAATGAAACTATAGAGTAGTTTTCTGTCTTAAAGGAGAATTATAGAATCTATGGGAGCGAAATTTGGAGAAGTGGGAAGAAGTTTCTACAAAAGCATCAATAGTTATAGGTGGTACTCCATGAAGGGCATCCGAAGCATTATTATATAACTGAAGAAATGGGATAGTGCTTTGATTTTTTTTAAAGGTATGGTTTTTGAGGTTTATCTTGTTTATTATGATATGGAAATAATTGGGTTGGCCTTGGTTGATAATTACAAGTCTTGGTTTCGATTAATTCTTTGGATGTTTGGATTTTTAGTTATGAGATTAATGTAGTTTTAGAACTTGAACTCTAGAAGTTGTTAATTTTGTGAACATATGTTAGTGAATCTTGGATCTGAATGAAGTTGGAGAATATTATACAGGACAAAAGTGCTCTGGTTTTTTATCTAATCTGCGCCTGTTGGATTGATGGGTCATGGGTGTATAGGACAGTTTGTTTGCTTCTACTTGCTTCTACTTTGTACTACTTCAAATTCTTGCATTGGTATCATAGTCGAAAGTTTGGTTTTTGCAGGGTTTCAATCATGTGATGCCATAATTGAGTTTGTTTTCTAACATAGGATTTTGAATGGTTTATTGCTGCTCAGTGCTCATGGTTCCAATGATAAAGCTGATCCACCATTTTCTTGATTTGGTGAACTCCGGATCTGAATCTAAAGCCAGACAAATTCAGCTGCTGGGGGAGAAGGAAATGTCCCCGGTAGCAACTCTCCTTGCTTTTCTTCCCCACGCCAGCTCTCTTGGCCAACCCACAACCACAACCCAACTTGTCTTTCATTCCCAAATTCCTATCTCTTTCTCTAGGGAAACTCGCTCAGGCTCGGCTTGTTTACACCCCTACGGGCCACAACCCAACTTGTCTTTCATTCCCAAATTCTCATCTCTCTCTCAAGGTTAGCTCGTTTATACCCCTACGGGCCACAACCCAGTTTGTTCTTCATTCCCAAATTTCCATGTCTATGTGTGTGTGTGTGTGAGAGATACACGCATACATACATACATACAAATTCCTTCAACCGCTTGGTGTGATACAAAGCAAAAACAGATAAAACTGTCACCTTTTATCTAAAAAGTCACTCTCCAACGTCTCATCTCCTTCCTCTGTCACACCATCGTGGTTTTCTTTGAAGTCAAGCAACACTAACAGACACCAATCCCACTCTCCCATGCTTTTCTCTCTCACACACCCAAAAAAGCGACAAACATAACAAAACTAGCCCACCCATCGTACCAATAATGTACAGTATTTTGAGAGACAGAATATTGGGATCCTCCAAGAGACACTCACTTGGCGGCTCCAAAAGGCATGAAGACTCTCAGAGACCCATGCACCACCACCAACAGCTCGTGCGACCTGGGTTCGAGCCTCATGGATTTGGAGCTCCTAGAGACTGCCTATGAGAACCTCGTCTCATCATGCCGAAGCACCGTGATGAGGCTGTTGACCTACATCCCGCAGTCGGAGAAGGCCATTATGTTTTGGATGGTTTTAGGGAAGAAAATAAACGGAACTTATTTTTTTGGTCTTACTGTTTGTAGTACGCCGTTTGGTTTTGGGTTAAAAAATTCTTTGGTAAATCTGGGCCATTCAAGCAATTTATCGCGTTTGCACTACCGTATAGAAGCCAAATCCCAATAGAGATACAACATCATCTCTCATTGATATGCCAATGGCGTCTTTTAAGCAAATTTGCCTATAGAGATGTAAATATTATGCTGTTGTATAAAATTTCTTTTCACAAAAGATGTATTATCATGTAATTTATGGAAACTAACTATTTAATCTTTGGTAATATTATCCTATCTGCTATTAATGGATTACAATTTCAAATTTAACATTCACTTTACCTAAAAGGAAAAATAATTACTAAAAGAGGGAGATGAATACATTACCATAAGAATAAACCTTCCAACTACCATGAGAATAAAGGAACATTAAATAAAGAAACAAAAAATTTATAGATTTAAATGAAGTAGAGAGAAATTTAGAGAGTATGTTGTGGGGGCGCTTTTGAAAAGTAGCTAGCTAAACCCCAAAAAGTTTAGTTTTTTAATCAAATTTTAGGTAATGAATAACTAGTACTCTAGGAATGCTCTAAGTTTGTTGAGGCTGCTAGCATTTCTATGAGTGCTTTTTGCTTCGATTTGTTGAACTGTGAACTTCTGTATATTGCTTGTGTTTTCTTGTTTATCATTTTACATGTAGCTGACCAATTGAGGATCTAGTGTGGTTGGACTATTGTTTTCCCCTATTTTGGACCTTTGGTTTTATCTAGTTAACATGGCAAAATCTCGCCCATGCTTTTATGTATGAATAATGATAAGTATTATCCTTTTTGATAGATTTTAGAAGAAGAAAGAATTATCTTATTTCACAATATAGCTTTTGCTTACAAAGAGTTTATTATATAGACTTGAGAATAAGGAGCACATCCCTTGAATCAAGGCTCAAATCATACATAGTCCTTTTTGACTTCTGAGATATACTAAACAATAAATTTAGATTTTCTAGATTTGTTCCTTTAATATTCCCCGAAAAAACTAAAACGGCTTGAAGTTTGCAATGTGTCTTAGCTTGAAGTTCAAAATATGAACATAGACATATATAAATAAAAACATGAACAAGAAAATGTGTTAAAAGCTTCAATTCTGATTGAAAATTCGCCGAAAACAGCAACGGACGGTTTACTGTGGGCGGTCGGATGTCGCCGCAGCACACCAAGAGGCAGTTGGATCTCGCCACAAATACCAAGGAGCAATCGGATCTCATTGCAAATTACCAAGGGACGGTCGGATCTCGCCGCAAATATCAAGGGGCAGTTGAATCTCGTCACAAAACCACTAATGGACAGTCAAATTTCATAGCAAATTGCATTTTATCGCAAATTCACAGTCAAATTTGAAAGTAGCCAAATATATGGCTCTTAGATTTTATTGTTAAACTAAAGGAAGAGACGGCCAAAAAACAAGAATCAGTAAATTCTCCACAACCCATTCAAGACGCAGGTGGCTCCCCACATGGGTCACTAGCATCATTGAATATGAAAATAAAAGAAGTTGTGGGAAGAGGAAAGAGAGGTAGATGGGTTTTGTGTGTAGTAGGGTGAAGCTTAGGTGTTTGACTAAAGGTTGTAGGGAAGCTGCGAGAAGAGGAAGATGATGATGTTGGCTTAAAGCTTCAACAAGGTACTGCCTGTGTGAGCATAGCCCACATGGGCTGTGTCGCAATCAAAGAAAAAACTAAGATTGTAAGGTGTTAACCAAATCGCTTTGATACTATGATAGATTTTAGAAGAAGAATAAATTCTTTTATTTCACCATATATCTTCTACTTACAAAGAGTTTATTATATAGACTTGAGAAGAGGGAGCACATCCCTTGAATCAAGGCTCAAATCATGCATAATCAGCCTTTTTACTACACAATAAATTCAGATTTTCTAGATCTGTTCCTTTAACACTTTTATCTTTCTTTTATCCTTGTCAACTTTAGAAGGATAAAATGATAATACGTAGCATTACCTTTGTAAACCCAACCTCTCCTCCTTGGCCTTACCGGTGTTTATTAAAAAGTAAGGGTAACAATTCGTATTTGCATGTTAGTTTCAATTGTTTAGGTTATGTCGAATCATGTGTATGAGTATAAGATTATATAGATCAACTATAATCTAACTCATTTAATTAAACAAGTCAAAACTCTCAATTCTAACTTGCTAGTTTCATGTTAAGTTCGTAAGTCGTATGAAACATTGTTAGCTTTAGTATAGAGTGTCAGGTTTGAGTCATGTCGAGACATGATCATATGACTTATAAGTCAACTCTAATCTAATTCATTTAATTAAATGAGTCATACTTGTAAATACTAATTCACAAATTTTGACTCGAATTCATTTCAATTTCACAAGTCCCCTAAAAAACTGTGAGCCCTAGATTCACCGTTACTCCTAAACGGCACACGGCATTGTTATTTTATATACCCTTTTACTCAAACGGATCTCACCACTTACGTTACGCTGGTTTCCGTTGTGCAGGATCATATTCCGGGTACGAATAAGCCATTTTTTCTTGGCATATTATTTCTTTATGGAGCTCAACCGCCCCCTCAGATTTGAAGTTCATGAAGAGTTCAAAGTCTACTTAATAATTACAGGAGCATAGTCGAAGCTGTCTGAGGAAAACTTTTGGTGAGTCAGTTATGTTTGGTTTTCTCTGTTCAAGACAGCTACTACCACTCAAACACAGAAGGACCCATTTGGGTTTTCTTCAGCAAAATGGTTTCTTTATTGTCAAATCGTTTACATCAGTAGGTAGTTTATCTGAATCTAATCAAAAACCAGAAGAAGAGGGAAAACATTCTTTTGCAGTGTTTTACCTCATCAACTCTTGTGGGTTGTCCACAAAATCTGCAATTTTAGCATCCCAGAGGGTACTATTTCAGAGCCCAGAGAGACCAGACTCAGTGCTGAATTTTTTCAAAGAGAATGGATTCAGCAATGCCCAAATCTCCCGAATCGTCAGGATGCTTCCACTGATTCTTTTATCTCATCCTGAGAAGACCCTTTTGCCCAAGATTGAGCTTTTGCGTTCCATAGGGGTTTCGAGCTCTGACCTCATTACCATTCTCTCTTTAAACCCATTTCTGTTCAGAAGCAGCATAAAGAAACGTCTTATCCCCTGCTATGATTTCCTCAAGAGTGTACTTCTTGTTGACGAGAAAGTCCTGACAACTTTCAAGCGCTCACCACGGGCTTTTCTATGTGATGTACCGAAAACTGTAGCTCCAAACATTTCACTTTTGAGACAACTTGGAGCGCCTCCATCGACAATCTCTTTCCTGGTAACTAATTATCCATCTGCAGCGTTTACAAAGCATGCTAAGTTTGTTGAGGTTGTCCACCAGGTTATGGAAATGGGATTCGATCCCACGAAAACGGTGTTTGTCCTGGCAATCCAAGTGTTGTTGAAGATGAGTAAACCAAAGCTGGAATCAAGATTGGAGCTTTATAAGAGGTGGGGTTGGCCAAAGGACATGGCGCTCGCTGCATTTAAAAGCTTTCCAAATTGTATGCTATCTTCAGAAGAGAAGATCACGAAAACAATGGATTTCCTTGTGAACAAAATTGGGTGGCCATCAGCAAATATAGCTAGAAATCCTTCCGTTATAACTTTAAGCTTGGAAAACAAAATTATCCCTCGGTGTTCTGTTGTTCAAATTTTGCTAGCCAAGGGTTTGGTTAAGAATAACTTGGCTGTGGGGACTTTCTTGCGACCGTCAGAGAGGATATTTTTGGAGAAGTTTGTGATCAGATTCCAAGATGATGTTCCTGAATTGTTGAATGTATATCAGGGTAAGATGTCTTCTGGATGTAGGATTTCAGTCTGAGAAGGTATGTGGATGGGAAACTTATAATATTTTGACTTCCAATTTGATTTGTGTAATTGTTGGCAGTTATAGCATTTTCAATTTATTGGGTATTGTCTGGCCAAAAAGCAAGTTATTGGGCATTGGATTTGTATTATCTTGCTCTGTTTTGATGTCCAAGTCAAAAATACCAAATATTATGTTATGACATTGTTTTTAGATTCCAAACAAAATCCTTACTCACATATCACCACTTGTGTTTGAATTCCCCCTTCCCAAACACCCCTGAAATACAGGCAATGACTGATTTTTATGATTTTTGTTTTTTCTCACAGCCTATTTTTCAGTGTTATGGAACATCCTAGCTTGATGAGAATGTGTATTTCTCAATATGCTTAATGTGATTGGTTTTGTGTTTTTTGATGGTTCCTATGCTTGTTCGAATCTCTGTAATGGAATATAGAGACTACGATGATCAATCTACTGTGAGCAATTCATGAGTCATGACAGACATGACCCACTGTTCATTGACACTCCTTTTGAGAATGCGTTTTTCTTAATGTAGTCTTTGTTATCAATCAACTGTGTTCTGCCCTGCATTTATATTTATCTAGGCAAATTGACAGAAAATGACAACACATTCCCTCCTTGCTCCAGGACTCTGGACTTACGTCAGACACCACGAAAATACATGTAAAAACCAATTGATTGGGTCAGCTAGGGGGCCAGGTGTTATTACTGTGAATCGGCTTGTAAGCTAGCAAGTGTTTTCTCTTGTTGAATAGCAAAAATCATGAGTGTTGGTTCAAAACAATGTGGAACAGATTGGGTAACAAAGCTGTGGAGGCTAACAAGTCTGAGTAGACTAGGCTGATAGACTTGTGTTGTTGATAATCCTTTTTTATTTGTTGATAATCCTTCTTTCTCCCGTTTTACTATGAAACCATGCCCAAATGTATTCTGAAGTTGGCCAATATCTGGTTTTCGATGGACTCCTTTTTTCTCCATTTGATTTTTCCATTTAAATCAAATAGGTTGGGTAAAATTTGATATATATGTTTGTTCTTTCAATGTTATGGATACTCAATTTTGAATTTCTGAACAGTAGAGAGAGCATCTATGAACTGTAAATATCACTTTCTCTTTTGCTCTTTCCTAAGAAAAGATGATACCAGTTTCAACTTTCAATGTAAAAAGAACAAAGATCAATATGTATAGCTTCTGGACAACACCGCCTGATATATCGCTGGTGTCAAGGTTTACCCATTCCATTAATTTATGTCGGTTTGTTTTGCCCTTCTCTCATTGACTTGCATTTATGCTGTATTCATTTGTTTCAATTTCGTTTTTGCATGCTTTAGAACTTGGTATTGTTTCTATTTCTATTTTTTTTTTTTTCTATTTCTTTCCTATCAGTATTCTGCTGATATGCTAGAGTGCCTAGCTGCTGAAGTAATACCACACACTCTCTGTGTCTATGGTTAAACTTTATTTTTAGCTTTTACTTGCTCTAGCTCTCAGATCTGTGATTTTGCTTAATTAGATGTGGGTTGTTTTGCTCAAGTCATGGCTGTGTTATAATTTGGTAGTTGATGTTTGTGTTTATTGCTCTAGATGTATGTTTGCTTTCCTGGAAATGTTGGACAGAAAATGGATATATTGCCTTTATAGTAGCTGATTTTTTCTTGGACGAACCCATTGTTTCATTTGGTAATTTTTCCGAGATAACATGTCGAAATTTTGCAGCTTTTAATATTTTCCATGTGGGTTTGACCTTTCATAAATTAGTAGCTGATTTTTTTCTTGGACGAATCCATTGTTTCATTTGGTAATTTTTCCGAGATAACATGTCAAAATTTTGCAGCTTTTAATATTTTCCATGTGGGTTTGACCTTTCATAAATTTCTGAAAACTTATCAAAATGGCTATTTAATCTGGAGATTTTAGTATGTGTTTGATTGCGAAGTGAGATGGTGTGTTTCTTTGCTTCTGATATTTTTCTATTCTCTACTGCTTCAATTTCAGCATTTGTTTTCGTTCTTGCTTCTGATAAATGTGTGTGAAAGTGCTGGAGTTGGCTGGATATGCAGCTCGTGACAACAAGAAGAACAAGATCATTCCATGGCATGTTCTGCTGGCTGTGAGGAACGATGCAGAGCTTGGGAAGTTACCGTTGCTCATGGCGGTGTCCTTCCCAACAATAAGATGGCGGAGAAGGCTGCCAAAGAGTCCAAGTCTCCATCCAGGGCCACCAAGCTCTAAAGAAGGCTTCGCTTTCTCTAGTCAATCGAGTTGCTTCTTTTTCATTTGTATGTAATCTAGGTGTAGGATGGATCTTGTTTTTTGTTATTTGTGTAGGGCAAAATTGATGATTTTGAAAGATCTTGTAACCTCTTTGTTAGGATTTTCTCTGAAATTAATGGATGAAACCATTTGGTTCATTACATGTATTTAGTGATTACTCGCATGAAATATAAAATTTTTTTTCATTGAAATCATTTTTCTGAAAAGAGATTTTACTCAAAACACTTTCTAACAAAAAAAACATTTTACGCGGAAATAAACGGAGTCTCAATAATAATTAAGACAAATGCAAGTATGTAGTTGTGTGTTATTGCATGTATCTGTCAAAATCCCTCCTATACTGTAAATGCCAAAAACATCCTTGAAGTTAGAGTGGACTCATAAATAGTGTAGAATTCAATTGTTTCTCTCACATGTCAACATTTTTAGAGCTAAGACTGGCTTCTTTTAGACTTTCTTTAAATTTAGATAACTAAACTACTTTTTGTTTTTCTATTCAAATAGATTTTACGATAGCTTCCTTTATTATTTTTTTATTTGGTTGAAGAAAAATGCTAGGGGTACTAAATCTTTTACTAACAGAAGCTTACTAAATTGATGTGTAACTCATTCATTGAAAAAAAAAAAAAAAAAAAAAACAATTAATTAAGAGAAATGTAACAAGTACTAATGAATGAGCTACATATCAGTTTAGTAAACCTATGTTAGTAAAAGATTTAGTACCCCTAACATTTTCTTAGTTCAAATAGTCTATCAAATAAATATTAGGAGAAATAGAGACAAAAGAGAAAATCATTTAAATATTTTTTTTAAATAAATGATAAGAGGAAAGAGAATCATTTTTTTTTTAAAAAAAATAAAATTGTTGAAAGGTTTGCATCAAAAGATTAGAGAGAAAGAGGAGGCCCGTACGTTATAACGTAGCCATGCTCAAATATATTATTATATAAGCTTAAAGAAATATTACAATGACCAAACTATCCTCAAACCCTAATACATTCTTCTATCACCCCCCCTGAAGCTGGAGCATATATATCATATAAACCCAGCTTGCAACAAATAAACTCTAATCAGCTACGACATAAAAATTTTGTAAGCATCATCTAACTAGACTCCAGACTTCACGAATGTTGTAAATATATCTCCATCGAGTATTTTGTCTCGAATATAATGACAATTAACCTAAATATGTTTAGCCATTCATGAAAAATTGGATTAGATGCAATATGTATAGTAGCCTAGATATCACAAGATAATGGGATAGGAGTAGGTGTTGAGAAACCAATATCTTGAAGGAATTGTTGTAACCATGTCAACTGAGTAGCCGTATGAGCCATTGCCCTGTACTTTGCTTCAACACTAGATTGTGCCACCACTATCTGTTTCTTATTCTTTCAAGTTACAAGATTACCGTCGAAGAATGTGCAATATCCTGTAATAGACCGTCTATTTGAAGGAGAACCTGCTCAATCTGCATCAGTAAAACCTTCTACCTTAAGATATCCATTTGGTTTGTACAATATTCCTAGACCAGGTTGTCTCTTTACATACTAAATAATGAGAGCAACGACTTCCCAATGTGAAACCCGAGGAGCCTCCAAGAAAAGACTAACAACATTAACGGCATATGAAATATCTGGCCTGGTGATAGTAAGATAGTTCAACTTCCCATCTAGACAACAGTACTTGCTAGGATCCTCAAATAATTCAACTTCATCCTTTAGTAATTTCTTATTTGGATCCATTGAAACATCAACTGGTCGAGAACCCAAAAGAACTCTCTTCTAACAAGTCAAATGCATACTTTCTTTGGGATAAGTCAAAGTTCTAAAACCAAATGAATTAATCACTACAAACCTTACCAAAAATAAATAAATAAATAAGAACAACCCTTAGTTTGTTGGAGAGTGTTATTTCAGTATCAATTTCCATCCTCATAAATGAGGCTGAAGGTATTAAGAGAAAAAGTGAAATGCATACTTTTTTGTTTTTATTTTTGTTGCCAAAATTCCAAAAACAAACAAATTAATCACAACAAACCTTGCCCAGGAAACAAAAAACACAACAACCCTAAGTTTGTTGGAAAGTGTTGTTTCAACATCAATATTTGCATCCTCATAAAAGAGGTTGAAGGTATTAATAAAAATTTTAAAATGAAGAATTTTTTGTCTTTATTGCCATTGCCAAAGTTCCAAAAAAAAAAAAAAAAAAAAAAAAAATTAATCACAACAAACCTTGCCCAGCAAACGAAAAACACAACAACCTTTAGTTTGTTGGAGAGTGTTATTTCAACATCAATATTTGCATCCACATAAATGAGGCTCAAGGTATTAATCACAAATGTGAAATGAAGAATTTTGTCTTTATTGCCATTGTCAAAGTTCCAAAGACAAACAAATTAATCACAACAAACCTTGCCCAGGAAAAAAAAAATAAAAACATTAAAAAAAAAAAATCACAACCCTTAGTTTGTTGCTGAGTGTTATTTCAGAAAAATAAAATAATATGTACAATGCAAACAATTGGAGTTTTATGCACTTTGAAAATTTTCTATATTCTTTTTTTTTTTTTAAGGGGAAATCATTCCAGTCTCATTAATTGATGAAGGATCATGATCATAAAACTCTTACATCACAAAGCAAAAGCTCTGAGAAAATCATAGTCAAAACTACGAAGTTACAAGTTATAGATATATATATAATAATCTGACATTCAAGACCTATCTATGACATCAATATCCACTAACCCATGACTAATCTTCAGTTGTAAGTACATATCTAATCTAGACAGACTTAACTCAATGCATATGTAGCTTATATTCCTAGAAAACCTCATACCAAAACTCATCATCCTTAACCTGAAAGCTAGGAAACTATTCATATTCACAACTCAATGGTCTGGACAATCCTTATTCAAACAAGTTACAAAGAAACTACAAAAAACCAAATTAAAATATAGAAAAAACACAAAACCAGTAGACAGCAGCATCAGTGGAGGTGAAGCAACAACCGCTCATATGGAGCACGTGCATGAAAGTGAAGCTCCCACTTCGGCGCGAGTAGGCCATGCACTAGCACGTGGTGGTAGTGTTGAGACAAGGAGGGCGGCGACAGGTGGCGGAGAGGCTGGAGAAGGTGGGGGATAGGCGCGTCATTGGCTTGGCAAGTCCAAAAGAAACAGATCCCCTTTAAACTATCAACCAATTGGCAATGTCCCCCATACTATATCGTTTTTTAGAGTAAATTATAAAATATATCTCAATGACCCAAAAACCAATCTAAACCCCCAAAAATAAATCATAACAACTACCTCCTACACCCATCACGAATTCCTTTGCTAAATTTTCACAGCTATACACCGATAACGAAATAAGAGAAAAAGCTCAAGCATCCCAAGTAAAAGGAATAATCAATGGGTAATGGAGTTAAAAACAGTGAGATATGGCGAAATTACCGAGTTGAATCCACAGTGAAAACGGTGGCAATGACAGTCGTGAGTCACTGCTTTTGTCGTGAAAGTTACTTCAAGTCGATATGTCCAAAATGAGCAACTATGAGAGAGAGATAGAGAGAGAGAGAGAGAGAGAGAGAGAAGAGTGTAATGTGTTAAATTATCATTATCCCAAAAACTTAAGTTTATAGGAAGAGGTAAATTTAATCACTTAATCAATACTTTAACACTCCCCCTCACGTGTGAGCTCAAACTCTCTTTTTAATAGGTGAGACCCAACACGTGGAATATTTAATTGAAATGGAAAGTGAAATTGACGGAGTCAAGGTTCAATCTCAGGACCTTTGGCTCTGATACCATGTTAAATTACCAGTTTTCCTAAAAGTTTAAGCTTATAGGAAGAGGTAAATTTAATCATTTAATCAAATACTTTAACATAATGGGGAGACGGATATATATGAAGGAAAAATGAAGAAACAAGCACCAAAGAAAGAAAAAAGGGCGAGTGAGATGGTTAGAGTGTGAAATGATGAGGCAACGTTGTTCCCAAATATATAGGCAAGTGCGCTTTAGGTGGTGTTTGGTAAATGGGTTGGCCTAGACACTGTAATTGATGTAGATTGATGTAAAAAAAAAAAGTAAGAATGTTTTGTATAAAAAAAGTGAAAAAAAGTGGTATGGAAAAGTGAAAAAGTTTTGTTTTGTAGTGATTTTTTTATTTGAATAATAATAAAAAGTGAATGATGTGACATAAAAAGTGAAAATGTGAAAATGTTTTGATGTTGATTTTTTTGGGAAATGGTGATGAACAGTGTCTAAGCCAACTCCAACCCCTTTACCAAACAAGGCCTAAAACTTGAAGATTATGGCTCAATAATTCGGCAGACAAGAATAAAGAGAAGTATCTTAATATTAGTGGCATCAACATGAATTAAGACATTGACGATGGTGAACTCGGCGCCATCTCCTTCCGCGGACAAGAAGCCCAAGAATGCAATTTCCTTCGATCAGTAGCAACACGAATGGGACGAGAGAGAAAAAGAAAAGGGAAAAAGGAGAAGGAAAATAAAATTGAATGGAGATAAATACAAAATATAAAGAAAAATATAAACCCTAGGCTTTGATGCCATGTTGAGAGGTTTACATGAAAAAAGGTTAGAAAGAAAGAGGAAAGAAAGAGCAGGCTCGTACATTCTAACGTAGTCAACCTCAAACCTATTATTATATAAGTTTAAAGAAATATAACAATGACTAAACTACTCTCAAACCCTAATACATTCTTCTAACAAAAATAATGGCAACTTTAGGATAGCATTTTTGGTTCCTTTGATTTAAGGAGCACCAAAACGGCCTTTTGGAAGTTTTACTTGCATTTAAGGGCATGAGAGTGCTCTTACAGATTATGGCAAAAGCAACCCAATTAGTAGTTCCCTTGTGAACTATAAATGCAACATACAGTTTTTTTTTGATGTAATGCTACTAAAAAGATGCTACACACACTTCTACTTTCTTACACTTATTTTCACACTTTTATAAGTGGCTTTTAAAACTATCATTAGATTAAAATGCAATAAAGATTCATTTCAAATTTAATGGTGGTTTCAAAAGACATCTAAAGGAGTGGAGCAATGAGTAGGGGTGAAAACCTGGTTCCAGTTAGCAGGTATTGCCTAAAACCACTAATCGGAACTAGGTGTAATCAATTGGTCAAATTAAAAAACCGGCACCCGTTACCCATTTCTATAATAACCGCCAGTTACCAGTTGGTAGGTGGTTATCTAGACTAGTAACCGGGTCTTTAAAAAATTCGGCATTTTGGGCCAATTTTGGATATTGGGCTTAATTTAGACATTTTTGACCATTTTTTAAAAACAATTAGGCTTTTTTGGCACAAAAAGCTAGACTTTGTTATGGTTGTTCTAAAAAATAATAATAATAATAATAGATATTCCTAGAGTAAAACAACACCAATTTACGTTTTTAAAAAAGAAATATATTAATATATATACACCCAGTTACCAGTTATAATTAGATGTTTGAAAATGTAAAAATTGGTAACCGCCCCGGTGGGCCCGGTTTTCAATTATTTCCAATCGCTTCTATAAAAAAAAAAAAAAAAAAAAAGAAGCAGCCTGACTTTGTGTAGCTCATCTCATGGTTGAACTAAAGAAGGTATGTGATTGTGCAAAAAATATCAAACGTACATGAAAGATTATATTGAAAGTTGCTTTGACCTAATTGAGATAACATCATCCGCTCCGCTCGTTTCAATGTAAAATGTTTTTGAAAAACTTTTTTCCTTATTTTTTTCAGTGTTTGATATAACCGTAAATTGCGGTCAATTTATGTAAATTGTGTTCCCTTTTTTTAAATTATAAATTATTTTTCAAGTTTAAACTTTTCCTTTTCGCACAAACTTTCTCTCGTAGTCTATTCTCTACCCCATACGAAGGTTGATTGAAATCTTTGCCCGTCGGAATCCGTTTTCAGAAGTCACCCACCGCCGCTCCCTACCGGAATTTGTCGTCAACTGTCATAGGAATCCGCCATCGAACTTCGTTGGAAGTTGCCAGGAATCACCCGTCGTTTTTGGCCACTGTTGTTACTTGTTGTCACTAATTTTTCGTACTAGCAAAATGCCAAAATCATTTTTCAACGAGTAACATTTTATGTCAATACAAACGGAACCCTAATTTCAGTATACTGATGAATTGCAACTTGGGCCCGTTTGGGAGTGCGATTTTAATAAGTGCGATTTTAAAAATTGTGTTTTTAAAAATTGCGTTTTTAAAATCGCATAGACGTTTGGTAAAACATACTAAAAAGTACTTTTTTTATCAATTGAGTGTTTGGATAACATTAGCATATAATTGCGGTTTCATGACCAAATTACCAATAAGGATGAACAAGACAGAGAGGATGAAGAAAAAAAAAAAAAAAAAAAAGAAAAGAAGGGTTTTAATATATTTTAGGTGGATATTCTTGGTATTTTTTTTATTCTCGTTCTAAAAAATGTAACTATTGTGCCAAATATCTTTTTAATAGAAATCGTGATTTTGTTTTAAATTCGCACTTTTTCAAATAAGCACCCTCTAATCAGCTTATGGAAATCGCAGATTTTTTTGCGATTTTAAAATTTGCGTTTTTAAAATCGCAATCTCAAACACCTTAAAGTTGCGATTTGATTTAAAATCACAGATTATTTTTTTAAAAACGCACTCCCAAACGCACCCAAAATCCACTGGGCCAACATAAACATCTCATTTAGTTGAGTTACCAGTCTAAAACAATGATTTGTGTCGATTTCATTCGCTCCTCTGTCCTCTTTTTATATAAATAGCTGTACGTTCGTGTTGGTTTCCGTCCTCGAGCAACATATTTCCAGTACAAATAAAGCTTTTTTCTTTGCTTTTCTTTTCTTTTTATAACTTCGCTAGGTCCCTCAGATTAGCAGCGCATGAAGAGTTCGAAGTCTTCAGAGGGCCGTTTTCTCTGAAGGAATTACAGGAGCCCAGTTGAAGCTGTCGGAGGAAAACTTTTGGTGAGTCAGTTATGTATGGTTTTCTCTGTTTAAGACAGCTACTACCACTCAAACACAGGAGGACCCATTTGGGTTTTCTTCAGAAAAATGGTTTCTTTATTGCCAAATCGTTTACATCAGTAGGTAGTTTATCTGAATCTAATCAAAAACCAGAAGAAGAGGAAAAACTTTCTTTTGCAGTGTCTTACCTCGTAAACTCTTGTGGGTTGTCCACAAAATCTGCAATTTTAGCATCCCAGAGCCATAGGGTACTATTTCAGAGCCCAGAGAGACCAGACTCAGTGCTGAATCTTTTCAAAGAGAATGGATTCAGCAATGCCCAGATCTCCAAAATCGTTAGGATTCATCCCCTGATTCTTTTATCTGATCCTGAGAAGACCCTTTTGCCCAAGATTGAGCTTTTGCGTTCCATAGGGGTTTCGAGCTCTGAACTCATTACTATCCTCTCGTCAAACCCATTGCTGTTCAAAAGCAACTTAAAGAAACGTCTTATCCCCTGCTATGATTTCCTCAAGAGTGTACTTCTTGTCGACGAGAAAGTCCTGAAAACCTTCAAGCGCTCACCGCGGTCTTTTCTATGTGATGAAACGAATACTATGGCTCCTAACATTGCACTTTTGAGACAACTTGGAGCGCCTCCATCTACAATCTCTTTGCTGGTTATTAATTTTCCCTCTGAAGCGTTTATTAAGCATACGAAGTTTGTTGAGGCTGTCCACCAGGTGAAGGAAATGGGATTCGATCCCATGAAAACGGTGTTTGTCCTGGCAATCCGAGTGTTATTGAAGATGAGTAAACCAAAGCTGGAATCAAGATTGGAGCTTTATAAGAGGTGGGGTTGGTCAAAGGACATGTCCCTCGCAGCATTTAAAAGGTTTCCAAATTGTATGCTATCTTCAGAAGAGAAGATCACGAAAACAATGGATTTCCTTGTGAACAAAATTGGTTGGCCATCAGCAAATATTGCTAAACATCCTTCTGTTATATCTTTAAGCTTGGAAAAGAGAATTATCCCTCGGTGTTACGTTGTTCAAATTTTGCAAGCAAAGGGTTTGGTTAAGAATAACTTGGCCGTGGGGACTTTCTTGCTGCCGACTGAGAGGATATTTTTGGAGAAGTTTGTGAAAAGATTTCGGGATGATGTTCCTGAATTGTTGAATGTATATCAGGGTAAGATGTCTTCTGGATATTGGATTTCACTCTGAGAAGGAAAACTTGTAACATTTTGACTTCCAATTTGATTTGTGTCATTGTTGGCAGTTATAGCGTTTTCAATTTATTGGGTATTGTCCGGCTAAATAGTAAGTTATTGGGCATTGCATTTGTTTTTACATGGACAATGTGATGTCCAAGTCAAAAGTACCAATCATTATGCTATGACATAGTTTTAGATTCCAAACAAAATCCTTACTCACATATCACCACTTGTGTTTGAATTCCCCTTCCCAAACACCCCTGAAATACAGGCAATGACTGATTTTTATGACATTTGTTTTTTCTCACAGCCTATTGTTCAGTGTTATGGAACATCCTAGCTTTGCCAAGATGATTGTATCATGAGAATGTGTATTTCTCAATATGCTTAATGTGATTGGTTTTGTGTTTTTTGATGGTTCCTATGCTTGTTCGAATCTCTTTAATGGAATATAGAGACTACGATAATCAATCTACTGTGAGCAATTCATGAGTCATGACAGACATGACCCACTGTTCATTGACACTCTTTTTGAGAATGTGTTTTTCTTAATGTAGTCTTTGTTATCAATCCACTGTGTTCTGCCCTGCATTTAGAATTTATCTTGACAAATTGACAGAAAATGACAAAACATTCCCTCCTTGCTCCAAATGGAATCTTTACTTACATCAGACACCTCGAAAATACATGTAAAAACCAATTGATTAGGTCAGCTAGGGGACCAGGTGTTATTACTGTGAATCGGCTTGTAAGCTAGGAAGTGTATTCTCTTGTTGAATAGCAAAAATAATGGGTGTTGGTTCAAAATAATGTAGAACAGATTGGGTAAACACTAGGCTGATAGACCTGTGTTGTTGATAATCCTTTTTTATTTGTTGATAATCCTTCTTTCTCCCGTTTTACTATGAAACCATGCCCAAATGTATGTTGAAGTTGGCCAATATCTGGTTTTCGATGGACTCCTTTTTTCTCCATTTGATTTTTCCATTTAAATCAAATAGGTTGGGTAAAATTTGATAAATGTTTGTTCTTTCAATGTTTTGGATACTCGATTTTGAAGTTCCGAACAGTAGAGAGAGCATCTATGAACTGTAAATATCACTCTCTCTTTTGCTCTTTTCTACGAAAAGATGATACCAGTTTCAACTTTCAATGTAAAAAGAACAAAGATCAATATGTATAGCTTCTGGACAACACCGCCTGATATATCGCTGGTGTCAAGGTTTACCCATTCCATTAATTTATGTCTGTTTGTTTTGCCCTTCTCTGATTGACTTGCATTTATGCTGTATTCATTTGTTTCAATTTCGTTTTTGCATGCTTTAGAACTTGGTATTGTTTCTATTTCTATTTTTTTTTTTTTTTTTCTGTTTCTTTCCTATCAGTATTCTGCTGATATGCTAGAGTACCTAGCTGCTGAAGTAATACCGCACACTCTTTGTGTCTATGGTTAAACTTTATTTTTAGCTTTTACTTGCTCTAGCTCTCAGATCTGTGATTTTGCTTAATTAGATGTGGGTTGTTTTGCTCAAATCATGGCTGTGTTATAATTTGGTAGTTGATGTTTGTGTTTATTGCTCTAGATGTATGTTTGCTTTCCTGCAAATTTAGGACAGAAAATGGATATATTGCCTTTTATAGTAGCTGATTTTTTCTTGGACGAACCCATTGTTTCATTTGGTAATTTTTCCTAGATAACATGTCGAAATTTTGTAGCTTTTAATATTTTCCATGTGGGTTTGACCTTTCATAAATTTCTGAAAACTTATCAAAATGGCTATTTAATCTGGAGATTTTAGTATGTGTTTGATTGCGAAGTGAGATGGTGTGTTTCTTTGCTTCTGATATTTTTCTGTTCTCTCCTGCTTCAATTTCAGCATCTAGTTTTCGTTCTTGATGATGAAGTCATTGTGCATAAATGTGTGTGAAAGTGCTGGAGTTGGCTGGAAATGCAGCTCGTGACAACAATAAGAACAAGATCATTCCAAGGCTGCCAAAGAGGGAGCTTTGTTTGGCAGAGCATTTCCTTTTTCCGTTGTTACTGTTTATCACCATTTCCCAAAAAAATCAATATCAAAACATTCTAACTTTTTTCACTTTTTATATCACATTATTCACTTTTTATTTTTTTTCAAGCGCTCACCACGAGCTTTTCTAAGTAATGTAACGAATACTATGGCTCCTAACATTGCTCTTTTGAGACAACTTGGAGCGCCTCCTCCATCTACAATCTCTTTCCTGGTAACTAATTATCCCTCTTCAGCTTTTATTAAGCATACTAGGTTTGTTGAGGCTGTCCACCAGGTAATGGAAATGAGATTCGACCCATTGAAAACAGCGTTTGTCGAGGCAATCTAGATGTTATTGAAGATGAGTAAACCAAAGCAGGAATCAAGATTTGAGCTTTATAAGAGGTGGGGTTGGTCAAAGGACATGGCCCTCGCAGCGCTTAAAAGGTTTTCAAGTTGTGTGCTATCTTCAGAAGAGAATATCACGAAGACAATGGATTTCCTCGTGAACAAAATTGGTTGGCCATCAGCAAATATTGCTACAAATCCTTCTGTTATAAAATAAAGCTTGGAAAAGAGAATTATCCCTCGGTGTTGTGTTCAAATTTTGCAAGCAAAGGGCTTCGTTAAGAATAACTTGGCCGTAGGGACTCTTATGCATACGACTGAGAGGAAGTTTTTGGAGAAGTTTGTGATCAGATTTCGGGATGATGTTCCTCAATTGTTGAATGTATATGAGGGTAAGATGTCTTCTGGATATAGGATTTCAGTCTCAGAAGGTATGTGGGATGGAAAACTCGTAACATTTTGACTTGCAATTTGATTTATGTCGTTGTTGAATTCTCCCTTCCCAACCGCCCCCAAAAAAGTAAAAATGACCCAAACACCGCATAACCGAAAAGCTTGTAACATAGCATGTTGAGACACCGCATAGCTAAAAAGCTTAAGCCTATGGATTTGAGCTCAACACTACTATATTAACCGATCATACTTCTTAGATCTTTTCAATGTAGGACTTCTATCATTTTACACTTACACATATATACTCAATAATCTCCCCCTTATGTATGAGTCCATCATCACATTGTTACACTTCCCCTCAAAATGAAGCCTTTTTATCAATCTTATGGGCCCTCTCCAAGATTACTTGTTGGCTATGTGGGTTTTGTCCGTGCCACGCACCTTTGTCCCTACTTTGTAGACTTCTTGTTGTGCCTTGTGCCATGAACCTTGTTGCTGCTTCTTCTCGAGGTTCTCTTGTTCATGTTCACAATTTGCACATTTGTTCTAACTCCATGAACCGTTGCAAGCTTATGCCATGAACCTTTGCCCTCCATTTCAAAGACAATAATCTATGTTCGCACTTTGCACATTTTTTGTCTATACTCCAAGAAACTTCTGTGTGTGCATGTGCCACTCCACCTTAGCGCACACTACCATCGGCTCTAATACTACTTGTTAGGAAGATTGATACCTTATAGAGTTTTTTTACTGAGATCATAACATAGCAAGTTGAGACACAACTCAAAAAGCTTAAGCCTATGAATTTGAGCCCAACACTACTATATTAACTAATCACACTTCTGAGATTTTTTCAATGCGGGACTTCTATCATTTTACACTCACACATATATACTCAACAAAATTCAATAACGATTCATTTTAAATTTAATGATGGTTTTAAAAAGTCATCTAATGGAGTAGAGAAATGATTGTGAAGAAGTGAGAGTGTGTAGTTATAAATATACTATGCTTTCAAAAAAAAAAAAAAAAAAATCCTAACTTAGTGGTTGCTCATCTCATGGTTGGAGAAAAAGAGGTTTGTAATTATTCCAAAAAATAACAGACAAACATGGAAGGTTATATTGAAAGCAGCTTTTATCTAATTGAGGTAATATTCTTCGTTTGTTTTGACATAAAATGTTTGTTTTTTTTTTTTAAAAAAAAAAAAAAAAAAATTCTTATTTTTTTAGTATTTGATACGCCCATAAATTGTAGTTAAACTGAAAACATTTTTGGTTGACTAGAAAAATCATTTTTAATATCTGTAAAATGAGTTTCCTTTTTTTAAAATTGTAAATTATTTTTCAAGTTTGAACTCATCATTCTTGTACGCATTTTCTCTGATAGTTCATTCTTCACCACTGCTTGAGATCGTTGGAAATCTACCTGTCGGAATTTGTTATTGGAGCCACCTCTTGCTGGAATTAGCCGTCAAAGGTCATAGGAATCCGCCATCAGGTTTCATTGGAAGTCGCCAAAAATTTTTGGCCACCGTTAGAGGTCATCAGTTGTTGCTCGAGGTTACTAATTTTCAGTACTAACCAACGGTGAAAATATTTTTCAACTAAAAACATTTTACCTCGGTACAAACAAAACACAAATTTCAGTATAATGATGAAATTGCAACTACAAAATGATAACGTACAAAAGTAGATTGGCCATAGCATAAACATCTGTCTTTTGAGGTTCATTTAGGGTCTATTTGGGATTACAAAGTCAAAAAATGCGATTAAAAATAATGATTTTAAAATGTGCGATTTGAAAACATAATTTTAAAAACAGTTAGCATTTAGCAACATTTTAAAAATAATGATTTTAAAATGTGCGATTTGAAAATGATTTTAAAAAGCATTTAGCAAAATTGCAGTTTCGTTTTTTAAATCGCAGTTTTAACCATTAAAAAAAACACATCATTATCCACGATTTGAAAAAATGAAAATTTTTAACGTTTTGAAACCGCAATTTTTAAAAATTTGAATACCAAATAATCAATTTTTTCCAATTTAATTTAAAATCACACATTTTATTTATAAAATCGCACCTCGAGTGGTTTCCGTCCTCGAACAACATATTTCCAGTACAAATAAAGCTTTTTTTTTTTTTTTTGGGCATATCATTTCTTGATGGAGCTCAAGCGCCCCCTCAGATTAGAAGCGCAGGAAGAGTTCAAAGTCCTCGGAGGGCAGTTTTCTCTTAAGGAATTACACGAGCCCAGTTGAAGCTGTCGGAGGAAAACTTTTGGTAAGTCAGTTATGTTTGGTTTTCTCTGTTCAAGACAGCTACTACCACTCAAACACAGGAGGACCCATTTGGGATTTCTTCAGCAAAATGGTTTCTTTATTGTCAAATCGTTTACATCAGTAGGTAGTTTATCTGAATCTAATGAAAAACGAGACGAAGAGAAAAAGCATTCTTTTGCAGTGTCTTACCTCATAAACTCTTGTGGCTTGTCCACAAAATCTGCAATTTTAGCATCCCAGAGCCATTTGGTACTATTTCAGAGCCCAGAGAGACCAGACTCAGTGCTGAATCTTTTCAAAGAGAATGGATTCAGCAATGCCCAAATCTCCAAAATCGTTAGGATGCATCCCCTGATTCTTTTATCTGATCCTGAGAAGACCCTTTTGCCCAAGATTGAGCTTTTGCGTTCCATTGGGGTTTCGAGCTCTGAACTCATTACCATCCTTTCGTCAAACCCATTTCTGTTCAAAATAAACTTAAAGAAACGTTTTATTCCCAGCTATGATTTCATCAAGAGTGTACTTCTTGTTGACGAGAAAGTCTTGACAACTTTCAAGCGCTCACCACGAGCTTTTCTAAGTAATGTAACGACTACTATGGCACCTAACATTGCACTTTTGAGACAACTTGGAGCGCCTCCATCTACAATCTCTTTCCTGGTAACTAATTTTCCCTCTGAAGCGTTTATTAAGCATACGAAGTTTGTTGAGGCTGTCCACCAGGTGAGGGAAATGGGATTTGATCCAATGAAAACGGTGTTTGTCCTGGCAATCCAGGTGTTATTGAAGATGAAGAAACCAAAGCTGGAATCAAAATTGGAGCTTTATAAGAGGTGGGGTTGGTCAAAGGACATGGCCCTCGCAGCATTTAAAAGGTCTCCAAATTGTATGCTATCTTCAGAAGAGAAGATCACGAAAACAATGGATTTCCTTGTGAACAAAATTGGGTGGCCATCAGCAAATATTGCTAGAAATCCTTCTGTTATAACTTTAAGCTTGGAAAACAAAATTATCCCTCGGTGTTCTGTTGTTCAAATTTTGCTAGCCAAGGGTTTGGTTAAGAATAACTTGGGTGTGGGGACTTTCTTGCGACCGACTGAGAGGATCTTTTTGGAGAAGTTTGTGATCAAATTTCAGGATGATGTTCCTGAATTGTTGAATGTATATCAGGGTAAGATGTCTTCTGGCTGTAGGATTTCAGTCTGAGAAGGTATGTGGATGGAAAACTTGTAACATTTTGACTTCCCATTTGATTTGTGTCATAGTTGGCAGTTATAGCATTTTCAATTTATTGGGTATTGTCTGGCCAAAAAGTAAGTTATTGGGCATTGGATTTGTATTATCTTGCTCTGTTTTGACATGGACAATGTGATGTCCCAGTAAAAAATATCGAATATTATGCTATGACATAGTTTTTAGATTCCAAACAAAATCCTAACTCACATATAGCCACTTGTGTTTGAATTCCCCCTTCCCAGCCGCCCCCAAAAAAATAAAAATGACCTGAATGCAGGCAATGACTGATTTTTCTGGCTTTTGTTTTTTCTGACAGCCTATTTTTTAAGTGTTATGGAACATCCTAGCTTGACACCAAGACGATTGTATCATGAGTGTCTATTTCTCAATTTTATTGGTTCTGTGTGTGCTTAAGGCATGAGGCACTTTATAACCAGTGAATTTGCTATCTAGTTGAACTACATTAGGCCTGTTATGAGATTTGAGTCTTGGTAGAGTTTTTAGTTCTCTTAACAAGATCATCCTCGAAGCACATAGAGAAATAGGTAGTATTATTTATTTGAAAACTTCTGTATATGGCTTGTGTTTTCTTGTTTATCGTTTTACATGCGAACTTATCACACGTGGCCAGCATTCCATTGGTATTAATTTGCCTTGCCTTTTACATGCGGGCTCTCCACTTCTCATTTTTCACCAGATTTTGCCTTGCTCCCTCAAAATACCGCATGCAATAAGCTCGGTAGTGTTACAGTGGTTTAGCCTCTTACCAAGCTCGTTTGTCCGGTCTGCCGAGCCAATTTGTTTCACTAATTCGTTTTTTCTTCTTTGTATATTCCTCATTTGTGCGCCCTCTCCCAAAACAAGCATGAAGCGGATACCAGTCTCCTTCGCGCCTCAGCCTTATGCTTCTGAATCTGAGGTTTTGCTTCTCAATCTCAGGGAAATGCTGTTGAAGTGATTTTTGGGATTTTGTTGATCTTCAGGGAAATATGATTTTCTTGGGAATTTTTGTTGATTTGTTGTTTTGGCGGTGGAATTATGAAGTACATTGCTGGTTTTGTTTTTCTTGTTAAATGCATTTTGTTGTTCCTGCTAATTCTTTATTTGGTTGTTAATGAAGTTTTGCGTTCCGGAGATGAAAATTCAGTCATAATTTATGTCTGGTTGCTTAGAAAATTTGGGCGAAGGGAATGAAACTATAGAGTAGTTTTCTGTCTTAAAGGAGAATTATAGAATCAATGGGAGTGAAATTTGGAGAAGTGGGAAGAAGCTTCTAGAAAAGCATCAATAGTTATAGGTCATCCGAAGCATGATTATATAACTGAAGAAGTATGCTCTCTATGCATATAATGAGCCTGTGAGTAGTACTCCATGGTACTAGGATTAACTGTAATCAGAGAGTTAAATTGCTTTATCTATTCACTCCAAACAAAGACATGTGAAGAGCCTTTTTGGCAGATTGCACAATGGTGGAGAGTGTAAGAGCTGAGCTTATTGCTCTGTAGCATATTGACAACTAGTGGGGTTCGATCGGTAGTAAAGATAAGTAGCAGAAATGGGGTAGTGCTTTGATATTTTTTTTTTAAGATATGGTTTTTGAGGTTGGCTTTGGTTGATAGTTACAAGTCTTGGTTTCGATTAATTCTTTGGAAGTTTGGATTTTTAGTTATGAGATTAATATAGTTTTAGAAGTTGAAATTTAAAAGTTGTTAATTTTGTGATCATATGTTAGCGAATCTTGGATCTGAATGAAGTTGGAGAATATTATACAGGACAAAAGTGCTCTTTTTTTTTCTTTTTTTTTTTCCTGATCTGCACTTGTTTGATTGATGGGTCATGGGTGTATTGGACAGTTTGTTTGCTGCTTCTTCCCCACGCCAGCTCTCTCGGCCAGCCCACCACCCAACTCGTCCTTCATTCCCGAATCTCAAATTCCCATCTCTCTCTCTCTCTCTCTCTCTCTCTCTCTCTCTCTCTCTCACAGAGCACACATACAAATTCCTTCAACCACTTCGTCACCCACACGCATACATACATACAAATTCCTTCAACCACTTCGTGCGATACAAAGCAAAAGCAGATAAAACCGTCACCTTTCCGTTCCTTTTATCAAAAAAATCACTCTCCAACCTCTCATCTACTTCCTCTCGTTAGACTACATGACTCATCTAAGCCAGCTAAGCTGCCAGCTCCTCTCAACCTCACTGATCTTGCCGACACCTCATCCTCACCAGCTTTCAAAGCAAAGCCTCATCAAGGCAATGATCATGTCGTAGCTGAAGATTCCCATGATTCAACATATCCAGCATTAACATCAGTCAATGATGCTGCCTGTTAAAGTTTGTATGAACGGTTTAGACATAAAAGATTGAGGTTATTATATTATTCAACTTATGTTAACCTAATACAAGTATCCTATTATTTAGGATTAAGAAAATACCATAAAGACTAAACTACCCCAAAATCCTAATGACTCAAACCCTAACACTTCTAACACTCACTCTCAAGCTGGAGCATATATATCATATGAATCTAGCTTGAAAGATACAAGCAAACGAAAAACAACTAGAAAAACATACTTTTAACACTCCTCCTCAAGCTGAAACATATATATCATATAAGTCCTGCTTGGAACAAATGAGCTCTAACTTCTTCTGACACAAGGGTTTTGTAAATATATCAGCTAGCTGATCTCCAGACTTCACGAATGGTGTAGATATATCTCCGCTGAGTATCTTATCTCGAACAAAATGACAATTGACCTCAATATGCTTGGTTCTTTCATGAAAAATAGAGTTGGACCCAATATGTATAGCAACTTGATTATCACAAAATAACGGGACAGGAGTAGGAGCAGCGAACTTGATCTCCTAGAGGAAATGTTGTAACCACGTCAATTCACTTGTAGTATTAGACATTGCCCTATATTCTGCTTCGGCACTAGATCGTGCCACCACCGTCTGTTTTTTGCTTTTCCAAGTCACCAAATTACCACCCAAGAATATACAATATCCTATAGTGGATCGCCTATCTAAGGGAGAACCTGCCCAATCTGCATCAGTAAACCCTTCTACCTGAAGGTGTCATTCGGTCTATACAAGATCCCAAGGCTAGGAGCTCTTTTCAAATATCGAACAATACAAGTAACAGCTTCCCAATGTGAAACCCTAGGAGTCTCCAAGAACTGACTCACAACACTCACTGCATATAAGATATCTGGCCTAATAATAGTAAGGTAAGTCAACTTTCCACCTTCTGATTTAGGACCCTTGCTGCTCAAGGCTTCCCTTTCCTCCTGCAACCTTGCTAAGCCAAAGGCTGCTATGAGGGTAGATGGCCTGAATATGGTTACAGTAATCCTTATCTCCTCCTTCAGTCCACTAATAAAACTACTAACCTTAAACTCCTCATCTATCCCTTGTATTTTGCTGGACAGGACTTCTAATTGAGACTAGTACTCCTCAATCGACCCTATTTGCCTCAGCTTGGTGAAGGCTGCCACTG
Source organism: Corylus avellana (assembly GCF_965113065.1). Classification (NCBI taxonomy): domain Eukaryota; kingdom Viridiplantae; phylum Streptophyta; class Magnoliopsida; order Fagales; family Betulaceae; genus Corylus; species Corylus avellana. The sequence goes on from NC_142491.1 coordinate 9,982,544, forward strand.
CATCCTCAAACAAGGACGGGCCAAACCTCACGGTTAGAGCTCGGGTGAACTCTTCCCAAGATTTCAACACTCCAGACTCCGCCATCCATTGCTACCACAGTAAGGCTCTTCCTTCCATGTAAAATGAAGATATATTAATCCTTTGTTGGGCTGGAATTTGGTGAAACTCAAAGAACTGCTGCGCTTGAAGGATCCAGCTCGTGGGGTCGTCCCCATTGAACCTGGGAATATCCAGCTTAAGGGAACGCCTTGGAATACCTTATTCAAAATTGTGATTCTCCCATCTAGTGTGGTGCTGCCCTTGCTGATTGGAAGACCCTTCGCCATCTTTTTCCCTTTTAGACAAAGATTCATAGCTAGCGACTAGGGTGCCGAGTTGTTGAGTAATTTTTGTAAACATTTTCTAGTGAACTTCCTGTGTCTCCTGATATGTAGCTTGTTGAGCCTTAAGTTGATTTAAGGTCTCAAAGAGTTGGTTCATCCTTGTACCTTCTGCCATCCGAGGATCGAAGGCTCTAATACCAAATTGTAATGGGTGGTTTGTAGAGGAAATGAAATTGAACAGGTAGACCACTTTGAGGGGGTCTTGTCCTCCACACTTTGCTTTTGGCTTCAAATTGGATGCTCTACTCATTCACCAAGGAAATTAAATAAGAGTTACAATAACTGACCCATTACACCACTGTAGTAACTGACCCAATAGTAACAGACCCGTTACAATATTGAACTATTACAATTAAAACATAAACATAACTGACAGTAGTCCAAAGGGCACATTTATTTGATAAGCACCTTAACAGTCATAACACAACCAAGTAACTGATGAATGACACGTAGATCTCTTGAAAGACACGTAACAGTTCACGCTGGAATAGAGCTGTATCAGTCGCTCCATACCGCCTCACAGCGCCACTGTGGCCATACATAGGTCATTTTCCGCTTCTTCGCCTTTGATAAATGCTAAAATATTCATATTTTAACCCCTTAATTTGCATTTGTTAGTTTCCTAGTCTTGTTATTTTTGTGTTATTTTATTTCATTTTTGTATTTTTTGTGTTTTTATAGGTTTCTGAGAAAAATGATGCAATTCTGGAAAATTCAGATTTAAAGCGCAATTTTTGGGAAAAAGCTAGAAGTCTTGGATCAAGATCAAGATCAAGCATTCAGGTGCAGTGCGCTTGAGCACACTACACCTAGGCTCAAGTGGATTAGGACTTAAAACCTACGATTTTTAGGGTTTTTAGAGGCTTCTAGGGTTCCCATAATCTCTATAAATATGCCTATAAACATACAATTTTGAGGGGACAAGCTCTAGGAGAAGAATTGGAGGCTCTTCAAGGAATCTTTTTTTTGGGTTTATTTTTTTCCTTCTTATTTTGTTGTGAGGATGATTAGCATCCCATTTATGTGTAACTAAATACTTTAGTATAGTTAGATTGAAGCCCTAATCATGTCTCTTTAATATTTCAATATTGGCGCATTTGTGATAATCATATTGTGATGCTTAACTTAATTTTTCCCTACTTTATTGAATTTCTCATATGAATATGTTTGGCCAACATATGTATGTGGTATGGATTAGTTATTTAAGTCAATTTGGATGACTTAGTCCTGGGCTTAACAGAGTGACAAAAGATATATTTGCGGGTTCTTGGGGTAATTAACATAGGGATCCAGGAGTATACACCCATGCCTTAAGCTCCATGTGTTTGTCGATTTTCATAGATTTATACTTTCTTATAGAACAACTTAGTAGACACCCATGCTAAATCATTTAAGAAATAAAAGAGTTAAAATATACACTCATGATTGGAACATTAAGAAATCTTGATATGATTGGAACACTGCATATTGTTATATTATTTAAAGTTTGATTAGTGGTGGATATCAAAATACTACATTTTATCTTTATTAAATCAAAATCAATCTTTTATCTTATTTTATTTACAAAATTAATTTTAATCAAAATTTACCAATCCTCGTGGGAATGATCTCGTACTTGGACCCTATACTATTGTTTTGATTATGTGCACTTGCGAGTTAAAACGTACCAAATATTCGCCTATTAATTTAGGTGGGTATTTGGCACAACAGCCTCTCTCTTTCTCTCGCCTCACTGTCTCTGTCTCTCTCCTAGCTCTCTCTCTCTCTCTCTCTCTCTTCCTTCATTTTGATCACTCAATCTCACTCTATTCGTCTGCTTGGGGTAGTGGAAAGTGGGTGGGTTTTCTAGGTTGGTTCGGGTTGGGTTCCAATGGGGGTGGGTTTTGTGAGTTGGTTTGGTTGGGTTCTAGTTTGGGTTCCGGCCAAACGTAGCCACCAGAATCTATGGTGTCATCGTCGGAATGGGTTAGAAGAAGATGTAATCATGTGTGGTTAATCCTATTATATTGTATTTTGGTGTTGTAAGTGAGGTGTCAAAATTTGATTGGATGCTGTAAAAGAGGGTTTTAAGGCATGACCTGATAGTAAGGGCTCTCATCAAATAAATGTTAAGAGAAATAGAGAGAAAAGGAAAACTCATTTAAATACTACTTTAAATAAATGATATGGGAAACTGAGAAGAAACAAAGAAAAGAGAATCATTTTTTTTAAAAAAAAACAAAATAAAGGTAAAGGAAACAAAAGTGTTATCCTAAATGTAGGGTAGCATTTTTGTTTTCCTTCATTTAGGAAATGCCAAAATGGTTTTTTGGAAGTTTTACCTTCATTTAAGGAAGGGAGTGATAGTGCTCTCACTGCGTACTAGAAAGCTGTTATACATACTTTCACTTTTTTACACTCATTTTAACACTTCCCTTAAATGGCTTTTAAAACTACTATTAAATTAAAATATAACCCAAAAGTTGAGACAACATAACCCAAAAGCTTAAGCCTATAAATTTGAACCCAACAGTACTCTATTAATCCCCTATGAATTTGAGCCCAACAGTACTCTATTAATCCCTCACACTTCTTAGATCTTTTCAATGTGGGACTTTTATCATTTTACACTCACACATATATACTCAACGATCCTTCCCTTATGTATGAGTTCATCATCACATTGCTACACTTCCCCTCAAAAGAAAACCTTTTATCAATCTTATGAGCTATCTCCATGATTACTTGTGGGTTTTGTCCATGCCACATACTTTTGTCCCTACTTCATGGACTTCTTGTTGTGCCTTATGCTTTGAACCTTGTTGCTCCTTCTCTAGGGACTCATATTCATGCTCACAGCTTGCATATTTGTTCTAACTCATTTGCACCTTTTTTGTCTGTACTCCAAGAAGCTTTTGTATGTGCATGTGCCACTCTTCCTTACCGCGGCTTGAATACCACTTGTTAAGAAGATTAATATCTTAGGGAGTCTTTTTAGTGAGCTCATAATATAACATGTTGAGACACCACACAACTCAAAAGCTTAAGCCTATAGATTTGAGCCCAACACTACTATATTAATCAATCACACTTCTTAGATTCAACTCATACATATCTATTCAACAAAATCCAATAATGATTCATTTCAAATTTAATAGTGATTTTAAAAGCCATCTAATGGAATGGAAAAATGATTATGAAGAAATGAGAGTGTGTAACATTTCCCTTTTTTTTTCTTTTTTTTTTTTTCAGTTATAAATGTACTATGATTTCACAAAAAGAAAAAGGAAAGAAAAAAAAAAAAAAAAAAAAGCCTAACTTAGTGGTTGCTCATCCCGTGGATGGAGAAAAAGAGGTTTGTGATTATTTCAAAAAAAATAACAGACATACATGGAAGATTATATTGAAAGATCGAGGTAATATTCTTCATTTGTTTTGACATAACATATTTTATTATTATTTTTTTCTTATTTTTTAGTGTTTGGTAAGCTCGTAAATTGTGGTGAAAACATTTTTGGTTGACTAGAATATTTTTTTTTTTAATATCTTTAAAATGAGTTTCGTTTTTTAAAATAATAAATTATTTTTCAAGTTTAAACTTCTTATTCTTATACGTATTTTCTCTAGCAGTTCATTCTTCACCACCGCTGGAGGTCGTTGGAAATCTCTACCTATCACAATTTGTTATTGGAAGTGGTAGGCTGCCGCCTCTTGCTGGAATTTGCCGTCAAAGGTCATAGGAATTTGCCATCAAATTTCATTGGAAGTTGCCAGAAATTTTTTGGCACCGTTAGAGCTCATCGGTTGTTGCTTGAGGTCACTAATTTTTTGTACTAACCAACGGTAAACATTTTTCAATTAAAAATATTTTACATCAGTACAAACAGAACATGAATTTCAGAATAAATGTATAATGATGAAATTGCAACTACAAAATGATAATGTACAAAAGTCGATTGGCCATAGCATAAACATGTCTTTAGAGATTCATTTAGGGTATGTTAGGATTATGATTTCAAAAAGTGTAATTAAAAATAGCGATTTTAAAATGTGATTTTAAAAAGCAATTAAAGTGGCAAAATTGCAGTTCAATTTTTAAAATCGCAATTTTAGCCATTAAAAAAAACATCAACTTACCGGCGACCTAGAAAAATTATAATTTTTTAGGTTTTGAAATCACAATTTTTTTAAACTGCAATGCCAAATAATCAATTTTCTCCAATTTTATTTAAAATTATACATTTTCTTTATAAAATGGCAACGGGAAACGCACCTCGAAATTCGAATGGTTTCCCTCAGATTAGAAGCGCATGAAGAGATTCAAAGCCTTCGGAGGGCAGTTTTCTCTGAAGGAATTACAGGATCCCAGTTGACGCTGTCGGAGGAAAACTTTTGGTAAGTCAGTTATGTTTGGTTTTCTCTGTTCAAGACAGCTACTACCACTCAAACACCGGAGGACCCATTTGGGATTTCTTCAGCAAAATGGTTTCTTTATTCTCAAATCGTTTACATCAGTAGGCAGTTTACCTGAATCTAATCAAAAACCAGAAGAGGAGGAAAAACATTCTTTTGCAGTGTCTTATCTCATAAACTCTTGTGGGTTGTCCACAAAATCTGCTATTTTAAAATCCCGGAGGCTACTATTTCAGAGCCCAGAGAGACCAGACTCGGTGCTGAATCAATTCAAAGAGAATGGATTCAACAATGCCCAGATCTCCAAAATTGTTAGGATGCATCCCCTAATTCTTTTATCTGATCCTGAGAAGACCCTTTTGCCCAAGATTGAGTTTTTGCGTTCCATAGGGGTTTCGAGCTCTGACCTCATTGCCATCATCTCTGCATACCCATTTCTGTTCAGATGCAACATAAGGAAACGTGTTATCCCCTGTGCTATGATTTCCTCAAGAGTGTACTTCTTGTTGACGAGAAAGTCCTGACAACTTTCAAGCGCTCACCATGAGCTTTTCTAAGTAATGTAACGAAAACTATGGCTCCTAACATTGCACTTTTGAGACAACTTGGAGCGCCTCCATCTACAATCTCTTTCCTGGTAACTAATTATCCCTCTTCAGCTTTTATTAAGCATACTAAGTTTGTTGAGGCTGTCCACCAGGTTATGGAAATGGGATTCGATCCAATGAAAACGGCGTTTGTCGAGGCAATCCAGGTGTTACTGAAGAAGAGTAAACCAAAGCTGGAATGAAAATTGGAGCTTTATAGGAGGTGGGGTTGGTCAAAGGACGTGGCCCTCGCAGCATTTAAAAGGTTTCCAAATTGTATGCTATCTTCAGAAGAGAAGATGACGAAAACAATGGATTTCCTTGTGAACAAAGTTGGTTGGCCACCAAAACATATTGCTACAAATCCTGTAGTTATAAAATTAAGCTTGGAAAAGAGAATTATCCCTCGGTGGACGGTTGTTCAAATTTTGCAAGCCAAGGGTTTGGTCAAGAATAACTTGGCCTTGGGGACTTTCTTGAAACCGACTGAGAGGAAGTTTTTGGAGCTGTTTGTGATCAGATTTCAGGACGATGTTCCTGAATTATTGAATGTATATCAGGGTAAGATGTCTTCTGGATGTAGGATTTCAGTCTAAGGTACGTGGGATGGAAAACTTGTAACATTTTGACTTCCAATTTCATTTGTGTCATAGTTGGCAGTATAGCATTTTCGGTTTATTGGGTTTTTTCTGGCCAAAAAGTAAGTGATTGGGCATTGGACTTGTATTATCTTGCTCTGTTTTGACATGGACAATGTGATGTCCAAGTCAAAAATATCAAATAATATGCTATGGCATAGTTTTTAGATTCCAAACAAAATCCTAACTCACATATCGCCACTTGTGTTTGAATTCCCCCTTCCCAACCACCCCTGAAAAAAGAAAAATGACCCTGAGTTGCAAGCAATGACTGATTTTTATGGCTTTTGTTTTTGCTCAGCCTATTTTTTAGTGTTATGGAACATCCTGGCTTGACACCAAGACGATTGTATCATGATTGTCTATTTCTCAATGCATTTAATGTGATTGGTTATGTGTGTTCTTAAGGCATAAGGCCCTTTATAACTTGTGAATTTGCTATCTAGTTGACCTACATTAGGCCTATTATGATATTTTAATTAAATGGAGTCTTTGGACAGTTTTGAGTTCTCTTGACAAGGTCATCCTCCAAGCATATAGAGAAATAGGTAGCATTGTTGAACTGAGAACTTCTGTATATGGCTTGTGTTTTCTCCTTTATCATTTTACATGCGAACTCATAATATGTGGCCAGCTATCCATTGGTATTTATTTGTTGTCTTTGGGTGTTGTGGTGTCATCTCAATGGTTATGCATTCTGTGGATGTGTGATGCTTAAAATTTTCTACTGCAGTCATAGGTTCATCTGCAAAGAGTAGTGGTGTTATGATGTTGTGGATTAGATTCCGAAGAAAGCAATTAGGTCGTTAATTCAGTGGGGTTATATAATGTGCAAAAATTGTAGAACTGGTTATATAGGAGCAAATTGAAACAAAGAATCATATGCTAGCAACTAAGTAATAATTGACAGAAGGTAGGAAAATACTCCATTGGACTTGGTGAATTCTGATTCTACTTTGAGCCAAGGGTTTCCCGTTGTCCTTAGCTGACCTTCCAAGAACATCAATGAATGACATGAAACATTACCTACTAGCAATTCGGGCAGGTAATTACTGATCCCATGAGTTCGGCCTAGATTTCAACTAGCTTTAATTAGCGAGATTCCTCATGCACTGTAAATGCCAAAACATCCTTGAAGTTTAAGTTGATTCATAAGTAGAGTCTAGAGTTCATTCGTGTTTCTCACATGTCCACTTTAAATGCAAAAACATCTTTCCAGTAGATGTTGTTATGTATGCTTTTGCTGCACAGTAGGTATATTTCGTTTTATTCATTCAGATATTATACCGGTAGCTCATCTCATGGTTGGAGAAGATGAGTTTTGTGATTGTGCAAAAAACTTGTGGAAGTATTTCTTGGTCCGTACCATTGTTTCATTTGATAATTTTTTCAAGATAACATGTGGAAATTTTGTAGGTTTTACTTTTCTCCATGTGGGTTTGACCTTTCATAAATTTCTGAAAACTTATCAAATTGGCTATTTAATATGGAGTTTTTAGTATGTGTTTGATTGCAAAGTGAGGTGGTGTGTTTCTTTTCTTTTGATATTTTTCTGTTCTGCACTGCTTCAATTTCAGCCTCTAGTTTTCGTTCTTGATTATGAAGTCATTGTGCATAAATGTGTGTGAAAGTGCTGGAGTTGGCTGGAAATGCAGCTCGTGACAACAAGAAGAACTGCTGGCTGTGAGGAACGATGAAGACCTTGGGAAGTTACTGTTGCTCATGGTCTTGTCTTTCCCAATATCAACCCTGTTCCCTTGCCCAAGAAGACGGCGGAAAAAGCTGCCGAAGGGCCCTAGTCTCCATCCTGGGCCACCAAGTCTCTAAAGAAGCCTTAGCTTGCTCTAGTCGATCGAGTTGCTTCCTTTTCATTTGTATGCAATCTGGGAGTAGGATAGGGAAAATTGATGAATTTGAAAGATCTTGTGACCTCTTTGTTAGGATTTTCTCTGAAATTAATGGATGAAACCACTTGTTTCATTACATGAATTTAGTGATTAATAGCAGTAGATGTTTCTTTATAGGTTATTATAATTGAATGAAATTATAAGAAATGTTTGTTGATTCTCCGTAACAGCAAAACGCTGGAAAATATTTTTAGTTGAAATCATTTTTTTGAAAGGTGATTTTACTCAAAACATTTCTAAGGAAAAACATTTTACGCGGAAATAAACGGTGTCTCAGACAAATGCAGGTAACTATACCATTGAATTATGTGAATTCTGATGCTACATTGAGCCAAGGGTTTCTCGGTATGTAGCTGTGTGTTATTGCATGTATTTGTCAATGGATTAATGAGTTCTTTTTTTTTTCTTTTTTTTTTGTATTTATGAGTTTAGTGTAAAATACAATTGTATTTAATCAGCAGAATCTCTCCTATACTGTAAATTCCAAAAACATCCTTGAAGTTATGAGTGGATTCATAAGTAATCTAGAATTCAATTGTTTCTCTCACATGTCAACATTTTCAGAGCACTAACAACCTTCGGTTTGATTTTTTTTTTTTTTTTTAAAAAAAATTTAGATTATCAAATTGCCTTTTGATTTTCTATTCATATAATCGTTTCACGTAGTTTATTTGTTGCTGTTGCGGGAGGTTGTTGGAAATCTATGCCTACCGGAATTTGTTGCCAGAAGTCGCTAGTCGTCATCTCCCGCTCGATTCATCGTCAAAGGTCATAGGAATCTGCCATCAGATTTTGTTAGAAGTTATCATATCACAGGCCATTTTTGATCGCCATCGAAAGTCATTGGTTGTTGCCTACCGTCACTGATTTTCCGTATGAGCCAAACGTCGAAAACATTTTTCAAGGCAAATCACCTTTGTTCTGTTTTTTTTTTTAAAAAAAAAAAAAAAAAATTACACATATTATCAAACTACCACTTTATTGGCAATATTCTCTTTACTATCAATTATGTTAATGACAGCACCATCTTTCAAATATATCATATTTATTAGTTTTATTTGACCTCTCCAACATTTCATAACATCATGTTCTGTGTTTGCAATCAAAAACCAGATGTAGCAAACCAAAATCAGTTGAAATTTATAGTTAAACAAGGGAAACTCACTTCTCAAGGCTAAAGCTATTGAATTTTCTGCCATAGGCATACAGAACAAAATGGTATCACTAAAAGGACAATAATACCCAAATAAGTCTTCAACTCTTACAATTCAGCAAGAGCAAAAAGAGTCCTTCGCATGCCAAAGAAAAGTGGTTTACGTTGGTGTTGGTTTCCGTTGTCGAGCAACATATTTCCAGTACAAATAAAGCATTTTTTTGCATATTATTTATTGATGGAGCTCAAGCGCCCCTCAGATTAGAAGGACATGAAGAGTTCAGAGTCTTCACTCTTTACAGGGCAGTGTTCTCTGAAGGATTAAATCAAACAGTTAGAGGAGCATTGTTGAAGCTGTCTCAGGAAAACTTTTGGTGAGTCCAGTTATGTTTCGTTTTCTCTGTTCAAGACCGCTACTACCACTCAAACACAGGAGAACCCATTTGGGTTTTCTTCAGCAAAATGGTTTCTTTATTGTCAAATCGTTTACATCAGTAAGCAGTTTACCTGAATCTAATCAAAAACCAGAAGAAGAGGAAAAACATTCTTTTGCAGTGTCTTACCTCATAAACTCTTGTGGGTTGCCCGCAAAATCTGCAATTTTAGCCTCACAGAGGGTACTATTTCAGAGCCCAGAGAGGCCAGACTCAGTGCTGAATCTTTTCAAAGAGAATGGGTTCAGCAATGACCAGATCTCCCACATCGTTAGGAAGCATCCCCCGGTTCTTTTATCTGATCCTGAGAAGACCCTTTTGCCCAAGATTGAGCTTTTGCGTTCCATAGGGGTTTCGAGCTCTGAACTCATTACCATCCTCTCGTCAAACCCATTTCTGTTCAAAAGCAACTTAAAGAAACGTCTTATCCCCTGCTATGATTTCCTCAAGAGTGTACTTCTTGTCGACGAGAAAGTCCTGAAAACCTTCAAGCGCTCACCACGGTCTTTTCTATGTGATGAAACGAATACTATGGCTCCTAACATTGCACTTTTGAGACAACTTGGAGCGCCTCCATCTACAATCTCTTTCCTGGTAACTAATTATCCCTCTTCCGCTTTTATTAAGCATACTAAGTTTGTTGAGGCTGTCCACCAGGTTATGGAAATGGGATTCGATCCAATGAAAACGGCGTTTGTCGAGGCAATCCAGGTGTTATTGAAGATGAGTAAACCAAAGCTGGAATCAAAATTGGAGCTTTATAGGAGGTGGGGTTGGTCAAAGGACATGGCCCTCGCAGCATTTAAAAGGTTTCCAAGTTGTATGCTATCTTCAGAAGAGAAGATGACGAAAACAATGGATTTCCTTGTGAACAAAGTTGGTTGGCCACCAAAACATATTGCTACAAATCCTGTAGTTATAAAATTAAGCTTGGAAAAGAGAATTATCCCTCGGTGGTCGGTTGTTCAAATTTTGCTAGCCAAGGGTTTGGTCAAGAATAACTTGGCCTTGGGGACTTTCTTGAAACCGACTGAGAGGAAGTTTTTGGAGTTGTTTGTGATCAGGTTTCAGGATGATGTTCCTGAATTATTGAATGTATATCAGGGTAAGATGTCTTCTGGATGTAGGATTTCAGTCTGAGAACTGAGAAGGTATGTGGGATGGAAAACTTGTAACATTTTGACTTCCAATTTGATTTATGTCATTGTTGGCAGTTATTATCATTTTCAATTTATTGGGTATTGTCTGGCCAAAAAGTTAGTTATTGGGCATTGGATTTGTATTATCTTGCTCTGTTTTGACATGGACAATGTGATGTCCGAGTCAAAAATACCGATTATTATGCTATTACATAGTTTTAGATTCCAATCAAAATCCTTGCTCACATATCGCCACTTGTGTTTAAATTCTCCCTTCCCAACCACCCCTGAAATACAGGCAATGACTGATTTTTTTATTTTTTTTTTTTTATTTTTTATTTTTTTTTTTTTCGCGCAGCCTATTTTTCAGCGTTAGGCAACATCCTAGCTTGACACCAAGACGATTGTATCATGAGAATGTGTATTTCTCAATGTGATTAATTAATGTCATTGGTTCTGTGTTTTTTGATGGTTCATGTGCTTGTTCGAATCTCTTTGATGTAATATAGAGACTACGATGATCAATCTACTGTGAGTAGTTCATGAGTCACAAGAGACATGACACGCTGTTCATTGACTTTCTTTTTGAGAATATGTTTTTTTTATTGTAGTCTATGTTATCAATCTACTGTGTTCTGCTCCAAAGGGACTATGGACTTACATCTGACACCATGAAAACACATGGAAACCCAATTGATTGGGTCAGCTAGGGGGCCAGGTGGTATTACTGTGAACTGGCTTGTAAGCTAGTTAGTGTATTCCCTTGTTGAATAGACAAAATCAAGGGTGTTGTACAAAACAATGTGGAACTGGTTCCATCTGATTCGTGGAGTTTTTTTGGGCCTTGCTGACGTGGCAAAGGTCTCCTAGAGCTGTTAGAATTTTGTTGAGATTTTCTGCATTTGGAGATACGCGCTCTTTCTGGTTTTGCGTGAGGGTGCGTGCTTTTTCTGACGACAATAATTCCAGTGAAGGTGTGCCGGAAAATTCTGGTGCTAGTAATCCGTAGGTGGTGGAGTGAAAATTGGTGTAATATGGCTAGGAAAGCCAACAGAGGTCGAGGCGGGAGGAAAAACTCAAAGGTGACTTTGGAGGAGGTGAAAGTTGCTATGGATGGTGTTTCGTGATCTGTTGATTGCGCTTTAGCATTGAGCGATGAAGAGGAGATTGGTGAGTCTTTGGACTGTGGAGTTCAATTGGAGGTAGATGCGTTTGCTGTGAATGAGGATGTTGTGGAGGCTAGTTCTAATCTTCCTGACGTGGAGGTTCTTCACAATTTGGGAGCCTCTAGTGTTAAGGAGGGGATCACAGAAGGTGGTAAAGCTTCTGAACAGAAGCATCCAGCTCTTGATTGGGGGCAGCTGTTTTGGTCTGAGAAGTCTTTTGGTACGTTGAACTATTTTGCACCTTCTCGTGAGGATGGAAAAGTTGTTGTGAAGCCGCCGAAGGAGGTCGTTGAGGAAGGCATCTTGAAATGGTCACCTTCTCTGGTTGGCCAGTTTCTCGATAAGCCTTTGCCTTATTATATTGTCAAGCGAGCGATGGATAATCTTTGGGCTCAGTATGGAAAGGTTGAGGTCTTTTTGATGGAAAATGGCACATACTTGTTTAGATTTGTGGATGAGAAGTTGAGAGATGAGGTTCTGGCGGCTAAATTGTGGCATATGGCTAATAAGCCTCTGATCTTGCGAAAGTGGACTCCAGGTATGCAGCTCCTAAAGCTTTCATTGTCTTCTGTTCCTGTTTGGATTAAGTTGCATAATTTGCCTATTGAATTCTGGAATGTTACTTGCTTGAGTTATGTGGCGAGTGGTGTTGGAAAACCCCTTTGTGCTGACTCTGTTACTGAAGAGCAGCTTAGACTTAGGTTTGCTCGGGTGTTGGTCGAAGTAAATATTGAATCAGAATTCCCTAAAGAAGTTGAGATTGTTGGTGCTGATGGGAGTAGGATTGCAGTAGGTATTGAATACCCTTGGTTACCTGTGAAATGTAAGAAGTGTAACACCTTTGGTCATTTGGCTTACTCTTGTACAAAAGTTGATAAGCAGGTCTGGATTCCGAAAAGGATTGATCCTGTTCTTTCAAAACAGGTTGATATTGGAGTTAAAAAATCTGAGGTTAAGATTGGAACTGTGTCAAATGTTGTGAATCAGGAGCAATGGAATTTTGTTCGATCTGCTAAGAAAACTCCAGTAACTAAACTTTCTGCTAAGGATAGTCAAAGGCATTGGACAAATTCTTTTCATTTGCTGGCTAGAGCAGATGGTAGAATTGATTCAGGGGAGGTGAGAGGAGATCATATCTCTCAATATCTTCAAAAAGTTATTGAACATGTATTAAATGAGGAAAATACTAATCTCTTGAAGGACAAAGGGAAAAGTAAACTGGGAGAGGAGGAGGAGGCTTTGATGAGAGGGTTTTCTCCTACTGTATGAATTTACTGATATGGAATGTGAGGGGTTTGAACCATCCCTCTTAGCAGCAGGAGGTAAAAAATATGATCAAAATTCATAAGGTTGGCCTAATTTGTTTGATTGAGACTAGAGTGAAGGAAAATAAAGCAGATAGAACCAGATTTGTTATTGTTCCTGATTGGGATTATGCTTTCAATTATGATAAGCATTTTCTGGGGAGGATATGGGTTTGCTGGAAGAAGCTGATTATAAAGTAACTGTGGTTGATAAATGTGAGCAGAGTATTAATTGTTTCATCAAGTCTCACAAGAATAATTGTTGTTGGTTTCATTCTTTTGTGTATGGGGCTAACAAAGGGGTGGATAGGAAGTTGCTTTGGACTAGTTTAAGTTCTATGAAGGGTAGAGTGGCTACTAATCCTTGGATGATTTGTGGGGACTTTAATGTTGTGAAGTCTTTGGGTGAGAAGTGGGGCTCTGAAAAGCTGAACTCTTATGAAGTGGAGTTTGGGCAATGCTTAAATGATCTTGAGGTTTTAGACCTTAATTTCAGTGGCTGTTTTTACACCTGGAATAATAAAAGTGAGGAGCCTAGGTTTGTGGCTAGAAAGCTTGATAGAGTTTTGGCTAATGAACATTGGATAGTACTTTTGGTAGAACTATTGTTGAGTTTCAGTCAAGTGGCATTGCTGATCATTCTCCAGCTATTATATCTGTCGGGTTTTTGCAGAGTTTTGGTCCCAAGCCTTTTAAATTCTACAATTATTGGTTAGAACATAAAGGTTTTCTGGATTGGGTTAAGGAAGGTTGGGATATTCAGGTTGATGGGGTTAAAATGTATCAGCTTTATGTAAAACTTAGATCTGTTAAAGCTGTGCTGAAGAGGTAGAATGTGGCTTGTTTTGGGAATTTGAAACAGAAAGTTATGGAGGCCAGGGACAATCTTGATTTAGCTCAAAAAGCTGTTATTGCCTCGTATGGGAGGGCTGATTGTTTATTAAAGGAGAGGGAATGTCTACATACTTATGTTTCTATCACAAAAGCTGAAGAGTCCTTTTTGAAGCAAAAAGCTAGGAAGCAATGGCTGCAACTAGGTGATCAGAACAACAGTTTTTTTCATCGAGCTATAAAAGTGCAGCATGCCAAGAATACCATTACTCATCTGTGGGATGAGCAGGGTCATAGAGTGGAAGATGTGGAACAAATCAAACAGGTAGCTGAGAATTTTTACAAGAAGCTGCTGGGGTCTAATCAGATGACTTTTAATGAGACTAAGGCAACTCGTATACAACAGTTGATACCTATGCCTATTTCTGTTGATAAGGCAAGTCTGTTGGAGAAAGAAGTCACAGAAGAAGAGATTAGAGAGACTTTGTTCCAAATGAAAGCCAATAAGGCCCCTGGCCCTGATGGTTTTTCTGCAGATTTCTTTAAGGCTTCTTGACCTATTGTTGGGAAGGATGTGGTTGTAGCCATCAAAGGTTTCTTCCTCTCTGGTTTGTTATTGAAAGAGGTAAATGCCACTATTCTTACTCTAGTACCTAAGAAGATTAATCCTTCTACTATGAGGGATTTTAGGCCTATAGCTTGCTGCAATGTCATATACAAGTGCATTACCAAGATTATTGCTAACAGGATGTTGCCTCTTCTAGTAGATTTGGTGAGTATGAATCAGTCAGCTTTTATTCCCTCTAGAAGCATTTCTGAAAATGTTCTTCTAGCTCAGGAAATTGTGAAGAATTACCATAAAGGTACAGGAAATCCTAGATGCACCTTGAAGGTTGATCTCATGAAAGCTTATGATTCAGTAAATTGGGAGTTCATGATCCATTGTCTTTACTGTTTTGGTTTTCCAAGAAAATTCCTTAGTTGGATCAAGGAGTGGATCACCTCTCCTAGGTTTTCTATTTGTTTGAATGGTACCTTGGTTGGATACTTTGAAGGGAAGAAGGGGCTAAGGCAGGGAGATCCCTTGTCTCCTTATTTGTTTGTCTTAGCTATGGAAGTTTTTTCTAGGTTCATGGCTGCTTCTACTGGTGTTGACTCAGGTTTCAAGTTTCATCCTAAATGCCTTAAAATGAAGCTTACTCATCTTTGCTTTGCAGATGATTTGCTTATTTTCTCTGAAGCTAGTTTGAGCTCCATTAAAGTTATTAAGGCTGTTTTAGTTGAGTTTGAAGAGTTGACTGATCTTAAGGCAAACCCTTCTAAAAGTTCCTTTTATTGTTCTGGAATTACTGATAGGGTTAAGCATTCCTTATTGAATGATTTGCAAATGAAGGAGGGTAAACTTCCGGTGAGATATCTTGGGGTTCCTTTAATTTCAGCCAAACTTTCCTTTGCTGATTGTGGAGTGCTTCTGGACAGAATTACTGGTAGAATTGATTCCTGGTTATCCAAGAATCTATCTTATGCTGGAAGGCTTCAATTGCTTTCTTCAGTTTTGTATAGTTTGCAAGTGTACTGGACAGGTATCTTTATCCTTCCTAAAACGATTATAAAGTCTATTGAGCAGAAGTTTAATAGATTTTTGTGGAATGAGAAAGATGTTGAGGCTGCAAAGGCAAAAGTGGCTTGGTTTGATGTTTGTTTCCCTAAAAAGGAGGGTGGCTTAGGTTTGAAGAGGATTGAAGTATGGAATCAGACTTCTATGCTGAGACACATCTGGAGTTTGTTTACTAGATCTGGCTCTCTTTGGGTGGCATGGATTAAAGATAATTTTCTGAAGAAGAGCTTATGGAGTGTTGGCATCCCTCAAAACTGCTCCTGGTGTTGGAGGAAATTACTCAAGTTAAGGTCTATTGCTAAAAAGTTCTTGAGATTTGAAGTTGGGAATGGGGAAAATATTCATCTCTGGATGGATTTGTGGCACCCTGCTGGCATCTTACTTGAAAAATATGGTTATAGAGTTGTTTATGATGCTCAAAGCAGTGTGGAAGCTAAGCTTTCTTTTGTTATACACAATGGAGAATGGTTATGGAAGCCTGCTAGATCTGAAGCTTTGGTGGAAATTCAAGCAGGACTTTCTGAAATCAGTTTGGGTCATGTTGATCAGCCTATTTGGGCTGCTTCAAGGAATGGTTTCTTTGTTAGTTCAGATACTTGGGAGGCTCTTAGGGAGAAAAATGAACTGATTGATTGGTGGAAGTTGGTTTGGTTTCCCCTTGCTATTCCTAAGCAAGCATTTATCTTATGGCTTGCTGTGAAGGGAGGGCTTGATACAGGAGATCGGTTGCTGACAAGGGGATACAAAGGAGATGTCAATTGTGTTTTCTGCAGGGATCAATTGGAAAGCCGTGATCATCTTTTTTTTGAAGGTAGCTTCAGTTATAGAATATGGAGGTTCTGTTTGTCTAGATGCAGAATAGCTAATTCTCCTATAATATGAGAGGAGGTTTTGCAAATGGGATGCAGTGAATGGGGTAATAAAACCTTTAAAGCTGTGCCTTGTTGTTTGGCTTTGGGGTCTACTGTCTACAACATCTGGTGCAATAGAAATGAAATCAAGCATGCAGGACATCCCAAAACAGAGGAGCAATTGTTGAAGAAAATTCTGTCGGAAGTCAGAACCAAAGTAATTGGAAAAGGGAAGTTTTCAAAAACTGGGGAAAACCTTGTGCTTTGCTCTTTATGGAATATACCAGCAGACTTGCTTTGTTAATATTGGTTTTATAGTTACTGGTTGGTCTCCTCTGGTTTAGCTGGTTTTTCTGTTCACGATTTGGTTGGTTTTGTTCTGCTGCTAGTATGTTTTGCAGCTTTGTGTTTTGTTTTGTTGGTGTTCAGCCTCTGTGAGGCTTTGTTTTAGGCCTTTTGAAGGGCTTGTATTCGGTGATACTTTGTATTTGGTTTGTCTTGCTTTTAATGAAGGTGCTTATTCATCCAAAAAAAAAAAACAATGTGGAACAGATTGGGTAACAAAGCTGTGGATGCTAACAAGTCCGAGTAAATGAGGCTGTTAGACTTGTGTTGTTGATCATCCCTTTTTATTTGTTGCTTTTTTCCTTCTTTCTCTTGTTTTACAACGAAACCATGCCCAAATGTACGTTTAAGTTGGCCAATGTCTGGTTTTCGATGGATTCCTTTTTCTCCTTTTGATTTTTCCATTTAAATCAAATAGGTTTGTTGAAATTTGATATATGTTGGTTCTTTCATTGTTAATATCACTTTTTCTTTTGCTTTTGTCTGTTTGAAATTTGAAGTTCCAAACAGTAGAGAGAGCATATATGAACTGTAAATATCACTCTCTCTTTTGCTTTTTTCTAAGGAAAGATGATACCAGTTTCAATTTTCAATGTAAAAAGAACAAAGATCAATATGTGTTGCTTCCAGACAACACTGCCTAATATATAGCTGGTGTCAAGGTTTCCCTATTCCATTAATTTATGTCTTTTTGTTTTGCCCTTCTCAGATTGTTCGACTCATTGACTTGCAGTTATGCATGCTTTAGAACTTGGTATTGTTTCTACATATCAAAAAAAAGAACTTTGTATCGTTTCTATTTCTATTTTTTTTTTTTCTTTCTATTTCTTTCCTATCAGTATTCTGCTGATATGCTCGAGTACCACACTCTCTGTCTCTATGGAAACTTTGTTTTTAGCTTTTACTTGCTATAGCTCTCAGATATGTGATTTTGCTTAATTATATTTGGGTTGTTTTGGTCACTAGGCTAACTTTTTCGTTCAAAACTTCATGGGTATGTTATAGTTTGGTAGTTGATGTTTGTGTTTATTGCCCTGTATGTATGTTTGCTTTCCTGGAAATTTAGGACAGAAAATGTATACATTGCTTTAATAGTAGCTCATTTTTTCTTGGATGAACCCATTGTTTCATTTGTTAATTTTTCCGAGATAACATGTTGAAATTTTTTAGGTTTTACTTTTTTCCATGTGGGTTTGACCTTTCATAAACTTCTGAAACTAATCAAAATGGCTATTTAATATGGAGGTTTTAGTATGCGTTTGATTGCAAAGTGAGGTGGTGTGTTTCTTTTCTTTTGATATTTTTTCTATTCTCAACTGCTTCAATTTCAGCCGCTAGTTTTCGTTCTTGATTATGAAGTCATTGTGCATAAATGTGTGTGGAAGTGCTGGAGTTAGGGGTGTAAACGAGCTGAGCTTGAGCGAGCTTCCCTTGTTCAGACTTGGCTCGTTTAAATTTTACTCGAGCTCAAGGGCGAGCCAAAAAAATCGAGCTCGAGCTAATAATAAGTCGAGCCGAGCCAACTCGCGAGCTGGCTCTTATATTTAATGTTTTTGTTTTAAAAAAAAAAATTTAACTTCAAGTACTCTTAAACGGCTTAAGAAGTTAGTTTACATATGAGTATTTGCTTAACCTGACTAGTCGAGTATGGAGCCTGAGTTAATACAGCAAGGCATTTGGTTTCAAACAGAGAGGATATGCATCCTTTTATAGATAAGCAAACTTGGAGATTGATGTTTTCTTAACAATGTGGGACAAGTTAACAGGTTGCATTCAGACTGCATTGGGATAACGCCCCCTACAAAAAAATATTTTTTTAACGTCTCTCTCTCAATCCCCCTCACCAGTCACAACGGATCTTCCACCTGAACTCTCATTTCCCACTCTCTCACTCTCGCTCACCAGACAGGTAGTGATAGTGTTTGTGTCTGTTTAATTCTTCAATAGTTTATACCTTTCACAATCTCCCTCAATAGTTTCTGCTTGATTCTTCTTCCTTTCGTTTGGGTCTGCTCTAATTGAATCAAAGTCTTTTTAATGATTGCTCTCTCTCTCTCTTTGATCACGAAGGCTCTCTAACGCTTAAAAATGTAATTTTAAGGTTTTAATAATTATGAGATTTATAATTAATTATGTATTACTTAGTTTATATATATATATACATACACGAGCTGATACGAGCTTAGCCGAGTCGAGCCGAGCTTACTTCGTTTAATATTCGAGCCAGGATTTGTGTTCATGAAGCGATTCATTTAATATTCGAGTCGAGCACGAGCCGAGCCCGAGCTTGCTCGCGAGACGCTTCGCTCACTTAACAGCCCTAGCTGGGGTTGGCTGCAAAGGTAGTATGTAATATACATTGAAAAATGGGGTGGTAGTTTTATGGAAATATTGGTAATTTTTCTTCTTTTTTTTCACCCTTTATACCAATTCAAAAGCAGAAGATTAATTTGATAATTTTCTGAAATTTGGTCATGAACTTCCTCAAAAGGATCTCTGACCAAGTCTTTATACTAAAATCTCTCTCTATTTTCCCCTTACTTCACTGAAAACATTAAGTTAACCAAAACTATATTCTTTTTTGGGAAATGTTAGATGTTCTTCTAGTGTTCTCTTGGTGTCCTCTCAACTGTGATGTAACTTTTAAAATTACCGTTGAATTTGATATTATCATTATTGACTTAATCTATTGGTGATTTTAAAAGTCACGTCACAGTTGGGAGGACACTAGAAGAAGACTTGGCATTTCTTAGCATTTCTCTTTTTTTTTTAGTTTAAAATTTGTTATGATTTCCTCCAATATGCATTTTTTGATTTAGCCACGTCATCTAAACATAATTATAAGGTTCAATCATCTAGGTCCTCTTATAGTCCAACCACACTCAATCCTGAGCTCTCTCATCACTCATGTCCCTCCCCTCACCACTACCACTATAGTTGCTGCCACCGCTAGGATCATCGCCCCCCCTATTGACCATTGCCACAACCATCTTCATCCTCTTCTAGTACGTCACCACCTGAAACTTATCAATTTATGGACAGAAGTTTGATGAAGGTATCATTTTCATTTTTACCCATAAGCTAGCTACCATCATTGATACAAGAAAAAATAAAGTCAGAGCAAAAAAGTTTTTAACCCTTAATTATGACTTAATCTTAAAGATCTTTTACAAAAAATCTTTTATGCAATACTATTCACGTCAACAAAATTATACTATATAATAAAATACATATTGGACAGTTTTAATTTCATATACAAAAATAAAAAAGCAAAAATATTAATTATGCTAATTGAACTCGCTGCTTCTTTAATAAATACAATTGATCAAGTATTATATCCCATATAATAAACTTTTAAACTTTTTGTTTTCCCTAATGCCTGATATGAATTAGAAATTGTGGACAAGTCTTACAAATATGGATGATGAGGCATATAAGCTGTAATCGAACCGAGCCAGGCTAAGTATTGAATGTTCAAGCTCAGTTCGTTTAATTTTTTTCGAACACAAGACGAGCTCGAGCTTTCCACCAAACAAGATAATTTGTTCAAGCTCTGTTCATTTATTTTTCAGCCAAGCTCGAGCTTCTTCATGAGCTACCCAATTAATTTAATTATTTCATATATAAAGTACATATCGTGATTGTTCAATTTTGTTTTTTCTTACAAATTTATACAAATTATTAGTTATTTAATTATAATTAAGATTTATTGTTTGGGTAATTAGAGAAATTAAGTCAAATATCAAATAATCTAATCTCAATTTATATGTTTATCTTAGTGTGTGTATATATATATATATATATATATATATACACACACACATCTATACATATGCATACACATAAACTCACTTATAGACACACAAAGACACTTATATCTATATTCATACTCACAACTACAATAATTCAACTGATATATATTACATTATAAAGAATTTTTTTTTTTTTTTTATAAAATACTTAACATGTTCTCATTACAAAGTTAAAAATAATATTATAAAAATAATAAAAATGAAGTTATACAAGCTTATACGAGCTTGTACGAGCTGAGTCTAAATTTATACGAGCTTGAATTTTTTGTTCAAGCTCTGTTCGTTTAATAAGCGAACCGATCCTGAACCGAGCTAATTCGAGCCGAACCTGAACATGTTTACGAGTAACTTTGCTCGCTTACAGCCCTACAGTGATATTAATGAAACTTTATCTTGTTCATAAACACCCTGAGGATAAAATTTCTCTACAAGATTGCATATGTTATCAATTTTGAATAAATTGTAAGCATTTCTCGCAACCAAAGAAGAACCAAGCATAAGAAGCTCTGTTCCATCTAATTAAATGTACTGTTTAAATCTTATAATTGACATTCCATTTGTTGTTTTGTAATTTTTTTTTTTCACTCAACCAGATGTTTTTGGTCAAAATCTTTTATGGGGAGTGTGAGGGGGGTGGGTCATGGAACAAGCCCCACTCCCCTCCCTCCCTATATGAGCTCTAATATCGCTTCAACTATTATGCCATAGGGCTGAGAATTGGTTGGTAATGTTGGTTTCAGTAGAAAAATTGTGTTTTCGCATGTGTAAAGTCGAAAATTTCACCGACTTATTTTTGCCAACTTTTTGTTCCGTCACCGAATGGCGGTCGGTAATGGTGGGTTCAGTAATATCAGTTGGTAATGTCGGTAAGTGAAAAAATGGAAAATTGGTAGGCAAAGTCAGTTGGTGAAGTCGGTTCAGTTAGAAAAACATCTTCCATCTACCGTACCGAAAAATTCGGAATAGAAAAAATCATGTCACCTCCCGTCCGTCATTTAGGCGGTCACGGTCGGCTATGGTCGAAACTCGGTCAAAAATCTGTCGGTTGGCAGCAAGTCGGTGAATTTGCTCAGCCCTAAATTATGCGCATTCAAATTACCTTTTAAAAGTTCGCTAATTTTTTGTTTAAAAAAATTAAAAAATTGCAATGATTTGGATGTAAGTATTTTTGTAAATTCTATTAAATCTTGACATAGCGCCTAAATTTTTGCAATTTTTTTTTTCTTTATAATAATAAAAAAAGGAGCACTTAAGAACTTCTGTCAAGATTTAACGAAAAATTATAAGGATAAGGTATTGCAAAAAATTAAAAGTTTGAAATCCTAAATTAATAATTTTTAAACTTTTGAAATGTAATTACAAAAATGACCAAAGTTAGAGGTTAAGTGAACGCAATAGTAAGGTTCAAAATAATCTAAAATTGTTAATTCAACCACGCTCATCCCGTGCTCCCTCACACTATTGCCGGGGATTAGAAGAGGGGTCAAAGTGGCTGAGATGGGTTTCAGGAGGGCTTAGAGTGGGGCTGGGGTTTGACGAAGTTGGCAATGACGATTATGGTTGGGCATCGAGAAGAAAGAAGGGTGGGTGATTGGCAGTGTTCTCTGAAGGATTAAATCAAACAGTTAGAGGAGCATAGCTTAAGCTGTCTCAGCAAAAGTTTTGGTGAGTCAAGTTATGTTTCGTTTTCTCTGTTCAAGACAGCTACTACCACTCAAACACAGGAGAATCCATTTGGGTTTTCTTCAGCAAAATGGTTTCTTTATTGTCAAATCCTTTACATCAGCAGGTAGTTTACCTGAATCTAATCAAAAACCAGACGAAGAGAAAAGACATTCTTTGGCAGTGTCTTACCTCATAAACTCTTGTGGGTTGCCCGCAAAATCTGCAATTTTAGCCTCCCAGAGGGTACTATTTCAGAGCCCAGAGAGACCAGACTCAGTGCTGAATCTTTTCAAAGAGAATGGATTCAGCAATGACCAGATCTCCCACATCGTTAGGAAGCATCCCCTGATTCTTTTATCTGATCCTGAGAAGTCCCTTTTGCCCAAGATTGAGCTTTTGCGTTCCATAGGGGTTTCGAGCTCTGACCTCATTACCATCATCTCTTCAAACCCGTTTCTGTTCAAAAGCAACTTAAAGAAACGTCTTATCCCCTGCTATGATTTCATCAAGAGTGTACTTCTTGTTGACGAGAAAGTCCTGACAACTTTCAAGCGCGCACCACGGGTTTTTCTAGGTGATGTAACGAATACTATGGCTCCTAACATTGCACTTTTGAGACAACTTGGAGTGCCTACATCTACAATCTCTTTCCTGGTAACTAATTTTCCCTCTTCAGCGTTTAGTAAGCATACTAAGTTTGTTGAGGCTGTCCACCAGGTTGTGGAAATGGGATTCGATCCAATGAAAACGGCGTTTGTCGAGGCAATCCAGGTGTTATTTAAGATGAAGAAACCAAAGCTGGAATCAAGATTTGAGCTTTATAAGAGGTGGGGTTGGTCAAAGGACATGGCCCTCGCAGCATTTAAAAGCTCTCCAAATTGTATGGTATCTTCAGAAGAGAAGATCACAAAAACAATGAATTTCCTTGTGAACAAAATTGGTTCGCCATCAAAACATATTGTTACAAATGCTGTAGTTATAAAATTAAGCTTGGAAAAGAGAATTATCCCTCGGTGGTCGGTTGTTCAAATTTTGCAAGCCAAGGGTTTGGTCAAGAATAACTTGGCCTTGGGGACTTTCTTGAAACCGACTGAGAGGAAGTTTTTGGAGCAGTTTGTGATCAGATTTCAGGATGATTTTCCTGAATTATTGAATGTATATCAGGGTAAGATGTCTTCTGGACGTAGGATTTCAGTCTGAGAAGGTATGTTGGATGGAAAACTTGTAACATTTTGACTCCCAATTTGATTTGTGTCTAGTTGGCAGTATAGCATTTTCAGTTTATTGGGTATTGTCTGGCCAGAAAGTAAGTTATTGGGCATTGGACTTGTATTATCTTGCTCTGTTTTACATGGAAAATGTGATGTCGAAGTCAGAAATATCAAATATTTTGCTGCGACATAGTTTTTAGATTACAAACAAAATCCTAACTCACATATCGCCACTTGTGTTTGAATTCCCCCTTCCCAACCACCCCTGAAAAAAGAAAAATGACCCTGAAATACAGACAATGACTGATTTTTATGGCTTTTGTTTTTGTTCAGCCTATTTTTTAGTGTTATGGAACATCCTGGCTTGACACCAGGACGATTGTATCATGATTGTCTATTTCTCAATGCGCTTGATGTGATTGGTTATGCGTGTGCTTAAGGGATAAGGCACTTTATAACCTGTGAATTTGCTATCTAGTTGACCTACATTAGGCCTATTATGATATTTTAATGAAATGGAGTCTTTGGACAGTTTTGAGTCCTCTTAACAAGATCATCCTCCAAGTATATGGAGAAATAGGTAGCTTGTGTTTTCTCCTTTATCATTTTACATGCGAACTCATCATATGTGGCCGGCAATCCATTGGTATTTATTTGTTGTCTTTGGGTGTTGTGGTGTCATCTCAATGGTTATGCATTCTGTGGTTGTGTGATGCTTAAAATTTTCTACTGCAATCACAGGCTCATCTGCAAAGAGTGCCGTTATGATGATGTGGATTAGCTTCGGAAGAAAGCAATTAGGTCATTAATTCAGTTGGGTTATATAAGGTGCAAAAATTGTAGAGCTGGTTATATAGGAGCTAATTGAAACAAAGAATCATATACTAGCAACTATGTAATAATTAAGACAGAAAGTAGGTTACTATTCCATTGGAGTAGGTGAATTCTAATTCTACTTTGATCCTAGGGTTTCCCGTTGTCCTTAGCTGACCTTCCAAGAGCATCAATGAATGGCATGAAACATTACATACTAGCAATTTGGGCAAGTAATGGTATGAAGCATTACCTACTAGCAATTTGGGCAAGTAATTACCGTGGATACTAATCCCATGAGTTCAGCCTAGATTACAACTAGTTTTAATTAGTGGGATCCCTCATGTACTGTAAATGCCCAAACATCCTTGAAGTTTAAGTGGATTCATAAGTGCAGTCTAGATTCAATCTTTCGTATAGATGTTGTTATCTATGCTTTTGCTGGACAGCAGGTATATTTCTTTTTATGCATTCAGATATACTACCGGTAGCTCATCTCATGGCTGGAGAAGAAGAGTTTTGTGATTGTGCAAAAAACTTGTGGAAATATTTCTTGGACGAACCCATTGTTTCATTTGGTAATTTTTTCGAGATAACATGTGGAAATTTTATTGGTTTTACTGTTCTCCATGTGGGTTTGACCTTTCATAAATTCTGAAACTAGTCAAAATGGCTATTTAATATAGAGTTTCTAGTATGTGTTTGATTGCAAAGTGAGGTGGTGTGTTTCTTTTCTTTTGATATTTTTCTGTTCTGCACTGCTTCAATTTCAGCCTCTTGTTTTCGTTCTTTATTATGAATTCATTGTGCATAAATGTGTGTGAAAGTGCTGGAGTTGGCTGGAAATGCAGCTCGTGACAACAAGAAGAACAAGATCATTCCAAGGCTGCCAAAGAGCCCAAGTCTCCATCCGGGGCCACCAAGTCCTGAAAGAAGGCTTAGCTTTCTCTAGTCAATCGAGTTGCTTCTTTTTCATTTGTATGTAATCTGGGTGTAGGATGGATCTTGTTTTTTGTTGTTTATGTTGGGGAAAATTGATGATTTTGAAAGATCGTGTGTCCTCTTTGTTAGGATTTTCTCTGAATTAATGGATGAAACCGCTTGTTTCATTACATGGATTTAGTGATTAATAGCATGAAGTAGATCTTTCTTTATAGGTTGTTATGATAGAATGAAATTATAAAAAAATATTTGATGATTTTCCGTAACACCAAAATGCTGGAAAATGTTTTCAGATGAAATCATTTTTCTGAAAAGTGATTTTACTAAAAACATTTCGAACGACATAACCCAAAAGCTTAAGCCTATGGAGTTGAACCCAACACTACTTTATTAACCACTCACACTTCTTAGATCTTTTCAATGTGGGACTTATATCATTTTACACTCACACATAGATACTCAACAATTTCCCCTTTATGTATGAGTCTATTATCACATTGCTACACTTCCTCTCAAAATGAAGCTTTTTATCAATCTTATGGGCCCTCTCCAAGATTACTTGTGGGCTATGTAGGTTTTGTCTACACCACGCACCTTTGTTCCTACTTCATGGATTTCATGTTGTGCCTTGGTGCCATGAACCTTGTTGCTCCATCTCCACGGACTCCTATTCTAAC
The DNA here is from genome assembly GCF_965113065.1 of Corylus avellana. Lineage (NCBI taxonomy): Eukaryota > Viridiplantae > Streptophyta > Magnoliopsida > Fagales > Betulaceae > Corylus > Corylus avellana. Next base: position 10,008,413 of record NC_142491.1, read on the forward strand.
TCCGTGAACCATTGTCAACAATCATCTATGTTCGCACTTTGCACTTTTTTTGTCTATACTCTAAGAAACTTTTGTTTGTGCATGTGCCACTCCACCTTACCGCATACCACCATCGGCTCTAATACCACTTGTTAGGAAGATTGATACTTTAGGGAATCTTTTTAGTGAGCTCATAACATAGTATGTTAAAACACCACACTACTCAAAAGCTAAAGCCTATGGATTTGAGCCCAACACTACTATATTAACCAATCACACTTCTTAGATCTTTTAAATGTGGGACTTCTATCATTTTACTCTCAAATATATATAATCAACAAAATCTAATAATAATTCATTTCAAATTTAATGGTAGTTTTAGAAGTCATCTAATGCAGTGGATAAATGATTGTGAAGAAGTGATAGTGTGTAGTATTTCCTCCTTTTATTATGCAGTAATAAATATACTATGCTTTCACAAAAAAAAAAAAAAAAGGCCCTATCTTAGTGGTTACTCATCTCATGGTTGGAGAAAAAAAGGCTTGTGATTATTTTAATTGTAAATTATTTTTCAAGTTTGAACTTCTCCTTCTTATACGCATTTTCTCTAGTAATTCATTCTCTGTCGCCGTTGGAGGTTGTTGGAAATCTTTACCTGTCGGAATATGTTATTGGAAGTGGTAGACCTCCGTCTCTTGCTGGAATTAGCCATCCCATTGGAATCTGCCATTAGATTTCATTGGAAGTTGCCAAAAAAAATTTGGCCACAATTAGAGGTCATCAATTGTTGCTTGAGGTCACTGATTTTCCCTACAAACCAATGTTGAAAGCATTTTTCAACAAAAAAAACATTTTACCTCAATACAAACAAAACACGAATTTCAGTATAATGATGAAATTGAAACTACAAAATGATAATGTACAAAAGTCGATTGGCCATAGCATAAACATTTTCTTTTGAAGTTCATTTAGGGTATGTTTGGAATTACGATTTCAAAAAGTGCGATTAAAAATAATAATTTTAAAATGTGCGATTTGAAAATATGATTTTTAAAAACACAGTTAAAGCGTTTGGTAAAATTGCAGTTTGGTTTTTAAAATTGCAATTATAGCCTTTAAAAAACACCTCCTTATTCGCAATTTGAAAATATGAAAATCTTTTAGGTTTTGAAATCGAAATTTTTTTAAAATTCAATGCCAAATAATCAATTTTTTCCAATTTAATTTAAAATCACACATTTTATTTATAAAATCACAACCAGAAAAGCACCTCGAATGGTTTCCGACTTTCCGTCCTCGAGCAACATATTTCCGGTACAAATAAAGCTTCTTTTTTTGCTCAAGCGCCCCGGAGATTAGAAGCGCATGAAGAGTTCAGAGTCTTCAAAGGGCAGTATTCCCTGAAGAAATTACAAGAGTCCAGTTGAAGCTGTCTCAGTAAAACTTTTGGTGAGTCAAGTTATGTTTGGTTTTCTCTGTTCAAGACAGCTAGTACAACTCAAATACAGGAGGACCCAATTGGGTTTTCTTCAGCAAAATGGCTTCTTTATTGTCAAATCGTTTACATCAGTAGTTAGCTTACCTGAATCTAGTCAAAAACCAGAAGAAGAGGAAAAACATTCTTTTGCAGTGTCTTACCTCATCAACTCTTGTGGGTTGTCCACAAAATCTGCTATTTTAAAATCCCGGAGGCTAATATTTCAGAGCCCAGAAAGACCAGACTCGGTGCTGAATCTTTTCAAAGAGAATGGAATCAGCAATGACCAGATCTCCAAAATCGTTAGGAAGTATCCACTGATTATTTTATCTGATCCTGAGAAGACCCTTCTGCCCAAGATTGAGTTTTTGCGTTCCATAGGGGTTTCGAGCTCTGACCTCATTCATCTCTTCATACCCATTTCTGTTCAGATGCAACTTAAGGAAACGTGTTATCCCCTGCTATGATTTCCTCAAGAGTGTGCTTCTTGTTGACGAGAAAGTGCTGACAACTTTCAAGCGCGCACCACGGGCTTGTCTAAATGATGTAACGAATACTATTGCTCGTAACATTGCACTTTTGAGACAACTTGGAGCGCCTTCATCTACAATATCTTTCCTGGTAACTAATTATCCCTCTGCAGCTTTTATTAAGCATACTAGGCTTGTTGAGGCTGTCCACCAGGCTATGGAAATGGGATTCGATCCCTCGAAAACGGTGTTTGTCCTGGCAATCCAGGTGTTATTGAAGATGAAGAAACCAAAGTTGGAATCAAGATTTGAGCTTTATAAGAGGTGAGGTTGGTCAAAGGACATGGCCCTCGCAGCATTTAAAAGGTTTCCAAATTGTATGCAATCTTCAGAAGAGAAGATCACAAAAACAATGGATTTCCTTGTGAACAAAATTGGTTGGCCATCAGCAAATATTGCTACATATTCTTCTGTTATAAATTTAAACTTGAAAAAGAGAATTATCCCTCGGTGCTCGGTTGTTCAAATTTTGCTAGCCAAGGGTTTGGTCAAGAATAACTTGGCCTTGGGGACTTTCTTGAAACCAACTGAGAGGGAGTTTTTGGAGCTGTTTGTGATCAGATTTCAGGATGATGTTCCTGAATTATTGAATGCATATCAGGATAAGATGTCTTCTGGATGTCGGATTTCAGTCTGAGAAGGTATGTGGGATAGAAAACTTGTAACATTTTGACTCCCAATTTGATTTGTGTCTTAGTTGGCAGTATAGCATTTTCAGTTTATTGGGTATTGTCTGGGCGAAAAGTAAGTTATTGGGCATTGGACTTGTATTATCTTGCTCTGTTTTACATGGAAAATGTGATGTCCAAGTCAAAAATATCAAATATTATGCTGTGACATAGTTTTTAGATTCCAAACAAAATCCTAACTCACATTTCGCCACTTGTGTTTGAATTCCCCCTTCCCAACCACCCCTGAAAAAAGAAAAATGACCCTGAAATACAGGCAATGACTGATTCTTATGGCTTTTGTTTTTGCTCAGCCTATTTTTTAGTGTTATGGAACATCCTGGCTTGACACCAAGACGATTGTATCATGATTGTCTATTTCTCAATGCGCTTAATGTGATTGGTTCTGTGTGTGCTTATGGCATAAGGCACTTTATAACCTGTGAATTTGCTATCTAGTTGACCTACATTAGGCCTATTATGATATTTTAATTAAATGGAGTCTTTGGACAGTTTTGAGTTATCTTGACAAGATCATCCTCCAAGCATATAGAGAAATAGGTTGCATTGTTGAACTGAGAACTTCTGTATATGGATTGTGTTTTCTCCTTTATCATTTTACATGCGAACTCATAATATGTGGCCAGCAATCCATTGGTATTTATTTGTTGTCTTTGGGTGTTGTGGTGTCATCTCAATGGTTATGCATTCTGTGGATGTGTGATGCTTAAAATTTTCTACTGCAGTCACAGGCTCATCTGCAAAGAGTAGTGGTGTTATGATGTTGTGGATTAGATTCCGAAGAAAGCAATTAGGTCGTTAATTCAGTTGGGTTATATAATGTGCAAAAATTGTAGAGCTGGTTATATATGAGCAAATTGAAACAAAGAATCATATACTAGCAACTAAGTAATAATTAAGACAGAAAGTAGGAAACTACTCCATTGGACTTGGTGAATTCTGATTCTACTTTGACCCAAGGGTTTCCCGTTGTCCTTAGCTGACCTTCCAAAAGCATCAATGAATGGACATGAAACATTACCTACTAGCAATTCAGGCAGGTAATTACTAATCCCATGAGTTCGGCCTAGATTACCACTAGCTTTAATTAGCGAGATTCCTCATGTACTGTAAATGCCAAAACATCCTTGAAGCTTAAGTTGATTCATAAGTAGAGTCTAGAATTCAATCGTGTTTCTCACATGTCCACTTTAAATGCAAAAACATCTTTCCAGTAGATGTTGTTATGTATGCTTTTGCTGCACAGTAGGTATATTTCATTTTATTCATTCAAATATAATACCGGTAGCTCATCTCATGGTTGGAGAAGATGAGTTTTGTGATTGTGCAAAAAACTTGTGGAAGTATTTCTTGGACCGAACCATTGTTTCATTTAGTGGAAATTTTGTAGGTTTTACTTTTCTCCATGTGGGTTTGACCTTTCATAAATTTCTGAAAACTCATCAAAATGGCTATTTAATATGGAGTTTTTAGTATGTGTTTGATATTTTTCTGTTCTGCACTGCTTCAATTTCAGCCTCTAGTTTTCGTTCTTGATTATGAAGTCATTGTGCATAAATGTGTGTGAAAGTGCTGGAGTTGGCTGGAAATGCAGCTCGTGACAACAAGAACTGCTGGCTGTGAGGAACGATGAAGACCTTGGGAAGTTACCGTTGCTCATGGTGTTGTCTTTCCCAATATCAACCCTGTTCCCTTGCCCAAGAAGACGGCGAAAAAAGCTGCCAAAGAGCCCTAGTCTCCATCCTGGGCCACCAAGTCTCTAAAGAAGCCTTAGCTTTCTCTAGTCAATCGAGTTGCTTCTTTTTCATTTTTATGTAATCTGGGAGTAGGATGGGAAAATTGATGAATTTGAAAGATCTTGTGACCTCTTTGTTAGAATTTTCTCTGAAATTAATGGATGAAACCACTTGTTTCATTACATGAATTTAGTGATTAATAGCAGTAGATGTTTCTTTATAGGTTATTATAATTGAATGAAAGTATAAGAAATGTTTGTTGATTCTCTGTAACAGCAAAACGCTGGAAAATGTTTTTAGTTGAAATCATTTTTTTGAAAGGTAATTTTACTCAAAACATTTTCTAAGGAAAAACATTTTACGAGGAAATAAACGGTGTCTCACACAAATGCAGGTAACTATACCATTGAATTATGTGAATTCTGATGCTACATTGAGCCAAGGGTTTCTTGGTATGTAGTTGTGTGTTATTGCATGTATTTGTCAATGGATTCATGAATTCATTTTTTTTTTCCTTGTAATGATGAGTTTAGTGTGAAATACAACTGTATTTAATCAGCAGAATCCCTCCTAAACTGGAAATGCCAAAAACATCCGTGAAGTTATGAGTGGATTCATAAGTAATCTAGAATTCAATTGTTCCTCTCATATGTCAACATTTTCAGAGCACTAACAACACCTTTGGTTTTATTTTTTATTTTTTTTGAAAAAAAAAATTTAGATTATCAAACTATTTTTTATTTTCTATTCATATAATCGTTTTGCGTAGTTTATTCTTTGTTGCTGCTCGAGGTTGTTGGAAATCTATGCCTACTAGAATTTGTTGCCAGAAGTCACCAGCCATCGCCTCCCGCTCGATTTGCCGTCAAAGATCATAGAAATCCGCCATCAGATTTTGTTGGAAGTTGCCATAAGTCACATGCCGTTTTTGGTTGCCGTTGAAGGTCATTAGTTGTTGCTTGCCGTCGAAGGTCATTGGTTGTTGCCTGCCGTCGCTGATTTTCCGTACAAGCCAAACATCAAAAACATTTTTCAAGGTAAATCATTTTCCCATGATCTTTTCTTTTTTTCTTTTCTTTTCTTTTTTTTTTTTTTAAAAAAAATACACATATTATCAGACTTCCACTTTATTGCCAACATTCTCTTTACTATCAATTATGCACCATCTTTCAAATATATCATATTTATTAGTTTTATTTGACCTCTCCAACATTCCATAACATCATGTTCTGTGTTTGCAATCAAAATTAAGATGTAGCAAACCAAAATCAGTTGAAATTTATAGTTGAACAAGGGAAACTCGCTTCTAAAGGCTAAAGCTATTGAATTTTCTGCCATAGGCATACAGAACAAAATGGTATCACTAAAAGGACAATAATACCCAAATTAAGTCTTCAACTCTTACAATTAAGCAAGGGCGAAAAGAGTCCTTCGCAGGCCAAACAAAAGTGGTTTACTTTGGTGTTGGTTTCCGTCGTCGAGCAACATATTTCCAGTACAAATAAAGCATTTTTTTGCATATTATTTATTGATGGAGCTCAAGCGCCCCTCAGATTAGAAGCGCATGAAGAGTTCAGAGTCTTCACTCTTTACAGGGCAGTGTTCTCTGAAGGATTAAATCAAACAGTTAGAGGAGCATAGTTGAAGCTGTCTCAGTAAAACTTTTGGTGAGTCAAGTTATGTTTCGTTTTCTCTGTTCAAGACCGCCACTACCACTCAAACACAGGAGAACCCATTTGGGTTTTCTTCAGCAAAATGGTTTTTTTATTGTCAAATCGTTTACATCAGTAAGCAGTTTACCTGAATCTAATAAAAAACCAGAAGAAGAGGAAAAACATTCTTTTGCAGTGTCTTACCTCATACACTCTTGTGGGTTGCCCGCAAAATTTGCAATTTTAGCCTCCCAGAGGGTACTATTTCAGAGCCCAGAGAGACCAGACTCAGTGCTGAATCTTTTCAAGGAGAATGGATTCAGCAATGACCAGATCTCCCACATCGTTAGGAAGCATCCCCCGGTTCTTTTATCTGATCCTGAGAAGACCCTTTTGCCCAAGATTGAGCTTTTGCGTTCCATAGGGGTTTCTAGCTCTGAACTCATTACCATCCTCTCGTCAAACCCATTTCTGTTCAAAAGCAACTTAAAGAAACGTCTTATCCCCTTCTATGATTTCCTCAAGAGTGTACTTCTTGTCGACGAGAAAGTCCTGAAAACCTTCAAGCGCTCACCACGGTCTTTTCTATGTGATGAAACGAATACTATGGCTCCTAACATTGCACTTTTGAGACAACTTGGAGCGCCTCCATCTACAATCTCTTTCCTGGTAACTAATTATCCCTCTTCCGCTTTTATTAAGCATACTAAGTTTGTTGAGGCTGTCCACCAGGTTATGGAAATGGGATTCGATCCAATGAAAACGGCGTTTGTCGAGGCAATCCAGGTGTTATTGAAGATGAGTAAACCAAAGCTGGAATCAAAATTGGAGCTTTATAGGAGGTGGGGTTGGTAGGACATGGCCCTCGCAGCATTTAAAAGGTTTCCAAGTTGTATGCTATCTTCAGAAGAGAAGATGACGAAAACAATGGATTTCGTTGTGACAAAAGTTGGTTGGCCACCAAAACATATTGCTACAAATCCTGTAGTTATAAAATTAAGCTTGGAAAAGAGAATTATCCCTCGGTGGTCGGTTGTTCAAATTTTGCTAGCCAAGGGTTTGGTCAAGAATAACTTGGCCTTGGGGACTTTCTTGAAACCGACTGAGAGGAAGTTTTTGGAGCTGTTTGTGATCAGGTTTCAGGATGATGTTCCTGAATTATTGAATGTATATCAGGGTAAGATGTCTTCTGGATGTAGGATTTCAGTCTGAGAACTGAGAAGGTATGTGGGATGGAGGACTTGTAACATTTTGACTTCCAATTTGATTTTTGTCATTGTTGGCAGTTATAGCATTTTCAATTTATTGGGTATTGTCTGGCCAAAAAGTTAGTTATTGGGCATTGGATTTGTATTATCTTGCTCTGTTTTGACATGGACAATGTGATGTCCAAATCAAAAATACCGATTAGTATGCTATGACATAGTTTTAGATTCCAATCATCAAAATCCTTGCTCACATATCGCCACTTGTGTTTGAATTCTCCCTTCCCAACCACCCCTGAAATACAGGCAATGACTGATTTTTATGACTTTATATATATATATATATATATATATATATATATATATATATATATATATATATATATATTTCGTGCAGCCTATTTTTCAGTGTTAGGGAACATCCTAGATTGACACCAAGACGATTGTATCATGAGAATGTGTATTTCTCAATGTGATTAATTAATGTCATTGGTCTGTGTTTTTTGATGGTTCATGTGCTTTTTTGAATCTCTTTGATGTATAGAGACTACGATGATCAATCTACTGTGAGTAGTTCATGAGTCACAAGAGGCATGACACGCTGTTCATTGACTTTCTTTTTGGGAATATGTTTTTCTTATGGTAGACTATGTTATCAATCTACTGTGTTCTGCTCCAAAGGGACTATGGACTTACATCTGACACCATGAAAACACATGGAAAACCTAATTGATTAGGTCAGCTAGGGGGGCAGGTGGTATTACTGTGAACCGGCTTGTAAACTAGTAAGTGTATTCCCTTGTTGAATAGACAAAATCAAGGGTGTTGTCCAAAACAATGTGGAACAGATTGAGTAACAAAGCTGTGGATGCTAACAAGTCTGAGTAGACGAGGCTGATGGACTTGTGTTGTTGATAATCCCTTTTTTATTTGCTGCTTAGTTCCTTCTTTCTCTTGTTTTACAATGAAACCATGCCCAAATGTACTTTGAAGTTGGCCAATGTCTGGTTTTCGATGGATTCCTTTTTCTCCTTTTTATTTTTCCATTTAAATCAAATAGGTTTGTTGAAATTTGATATATGGTTGTTCTTTCATTGTTAATATCACTCTCTCTTTTGCTTTTGTCTGTTTGAAATTTGAAGTTCCAAACAGTAGAGAGCATATATGAACTGTAAATATCACTCTCTTTTGCTTTTTTCTAAGGAAAGATGATACCAGTTTCAATTTTCAATGTAAAAAGAACAAAGATCAATATGTATAGCTTCCAGACAACACTGCCTAATATATCGCTGGTGTCAAGGTTTCCCTATTCCATTAATTTATGTCTGTTTGTTTTGCCCTTCTCAGATTGTTTGACTCATTGACTTGCAATTATGCATGCTTTAGAACTTGGTATTGTTTCTACATATCAAAAAAAAAAAAAAAGAACTTGGTATTGTTTCTATTTCTATTTTTTTTTTCTTTCTATTTCTTTCCTATCAGTATTCTGCTGATATGCTCGAGTACCACAAACTCTCTTTGTCTCTATGGTTAAACTTTGTTTTAGTTTTTCCTTGCTATAGCTGTCAGATCTGTGATTTTTCTTACTAAGATGTGGGTTGTCTTGCTCACTCGGCTAACGTTTTTTGGTTCGAAAATTCGTGGGTGTATTATAGTTTGGTAGTTGATGTTTGTGTTTATTGCCCTAGATGTATGTTTGGTTTCCTGGAAATGTAGGACAGAAAATGCTCTGGTTTTTTATCTGATCTGCACCTGTTGGATTGATGGGTCATGGGTGTATAGGACAGTTTGTTTGCTGCTTCTTCCCCACGCCAGCTCTCTCGGCCATCCCACCACCCAACTCGTCCTTCATTCCCGAATCCCAAATTCCCATCTCTCTCTCTCTCTCTCTCTCTCTCTCTCTCTCACACACACACACACACACACACCATACATACAAATTCCTTCAACCACTTCGTCACCCACACGCATGCATACATACAAATTCCTTCTACCACTTCGTGCTATACAAAGTAAAATCTGATAAAACCGTCACCTTTCCTTTCCTTTTATCTAAAAAATCACTCTCCAACCTCTCATCTACTTCCTCTCGTTAGACTACATGACTCATCTAAGCCTGCTAAGCTGCCAGCTCCTCTCAACCTCACTGATCATGCAGACACCTCATCCTCACCAGCTTTGAAAGCAAAGCCTCATCAAGGCAATGATCATGTCGTAGCTGAAGATTCCCATGATTCAACATATCCTGCATTAACAACAGTCAATGATGCTGCCTATTAAAGTTTGTATGAACGGTTTAGACACAAAAGATGGAGGCTATTATATTATTCAACTTATGTTAACCTAATACAAACATCCTATTATATAGGATTAGGAAAATACCATAAAGACTAAACTACCCCAAAACCCTAATGACTCAAACCCTAACACTTCTAACACTCCCCCTCAAGCTAGAGCATATATATCATATGAATCCAGCTTGAAAGATACAAGCAAACAAAAAACAACTAGAAAAACATTCTCTTAACACTCTCCCTCAAGCTGAAACATATATATCATATAAGTCCAGCTTGGAACAAATAAGCTCTAACTTCTTCCGACACATGGGTTTTGTAAATATATCAGCTAGTTAATCTCCAGACTTCACGAATGGTGTAGATATATCTCCGCTGAGTATCTTATCTCGAACAAAATGACAATTGACCTCAATATGATGCTTGGTTCTTTCATGAAAAATAGAGTTGGACGCAATATGTGTAGCAACTTGATTATCATAAAATAACGAGATAGGAGTAGGAGCAACGAACCTGATCTTCTAAAGGAAATGTTGTAACCACATCAATTCACTAATAGTATTAGACATTGCCCTATATTCTGCTTCAGCACCGGATCGTGCCAGCACTGTCTGTTTTTTGCTTTTCCAAGTCACCAAATTACCACCCAAGAATATACAATATCCTGTGGTAGATCGCCTCTCTGAGGGAGAACCTGCGCAATCTGCATCAGTAAACCCTTCTACCCGAAGGTGTCCATTCTGTCTAAACAAGATCCCAAGGCGATGAGCTCTTTTCAAATATTGAACAATACGAGTAACAGCTTCCCAATGTAAAACCCTAGGAGCCTCCAAAAACTGACTAACAACACTCACTACATATGAGATGTCTGGCCTAGTGATACTAAGGTAATTCAACTTTCCACCTTTTGATTTTGGACCCTTTCTGCTCAAGGCTTCCCTTTCCTTCTGCAACCTTGCTAAGCCGAAGGCTGCTATGAGGGTAGATGGCTTGAATATGGTTACAATAATCCTTATCTCCTCCTTCAGTCCACTAATAAAACTACTAACCTTAAAATCCTCATCTATCCCTTGTATTTTGCTGGACAGGACTTCTAATTGGGACTGGTACTCCTCAACTGACCCTATTTGCCTTAGCTTGGTGAAGGTTGCCACTAGATCCTCAAACAAGGATGAGCCAAACCTCACAGTCAGAGCTCGGGTGAACTCTTCCCAAGATTTCAACGCTCTAGACTCCGCCATCCATTGATACCACAGTAAGGCTCTTCCCTCCATGTAAAATGAAGATATAGTAATCCTTTGTTGGGCTGGAATTTGGTGAAACTCAAAGAACTGTTGCGCTTGAAGGATCAAACCCGTGGGGTTGTCCCCATTGAACCTGGGAATATCCAACTTAAGGGAACGCCTTGGAATACCTTCTTCAAAATTGTGATTCTCCCATCTAGTGTGGTGCTGCCCTTGCTGATTTGGAAGACCCTTCGCCATCTTTTTCCCCTTTAGACAAAGATTCATAGCTAGCGACTAGGTTGCCGAGTTGTTGAGTAATTTCTGTAAACATTTTATGGTGAAATCCACCTGGATATTCCCAGGTCCCCATTGAACCTGGGAATATCCAGCTTAAGGGAATGCCTTGGAATACCGTCTTCAAAATTGTGATTCTCCCATCTAGTGTGGTGCTGCCCTTGCTGATTTGGAAGACCCTTCGCCATCTTTTTCCCTTCTAGACAAAGATTCATAGCTAGCGACTAGGTTGCCGAGTTGTTGAGTAATTTCTGTAAACATTTTCTGGTGAACTTCTTGTGTCTCCTGATATGTAGCTTGTTGAGCCTTAAGTTGATTTAAGGTCTCAAAGAATTGGTTCATCCTTGTACCTTCTGCCATCCGAGGATCGGAGGCTCTAATACCAAATTGTAATGGGTGGTTTGTAAAGGAAATGAAATTGAACAGGTAGACCACTTCGAGGGGGTCTTGTCCTCCACACTTTGCTTTTGGCTTCAAATTGGATGCTCTACTCATTCACCAAGGCAATTAAATAAGAGTTACAATAACTGACCCATTACACCACTGTAGTAACTGACCCAATAATAACGGACCTGTTACAATACTGAATTATTACAATTAAAACATAAACATAACTGGCAGTAGTCCAAAGGGCACATTTATTTAATAAGGACCTTAACAGTCATAACACAACCAAGTAACTGATGAAGGACACGTGGATCTCTTGAAAGACACGTAACAATTCATGCCGGAACAGAGCTGTATTAGTCGCTCCATACCGCCTCACGGCACCGCCGTGGCCATACGTGGGTCATTTTCTGCTTCTCCGCCTCTGATAAGTGCTAAAATATTCATATTTTAGCCATTTAATTTGCATTTGTCAATTTCTTAGTTTTGTTATTTTTGTGCTATTTTATTTGATTTTTGTATTTGCTGTGTTTTTATAGGTTTTTGAGGAAAATAATGCAATTCTGGAAAATTCGAACTTAAAGCGCAATTTTGAGAAAAAGCTAGAAGTCTTGGATCAAAAGTAAGCATTCAGGTGCAGTGCGCTTGAGCGCACTACACCTAGGCTCAAATGCATTAGCGCTCGAGCACCCAAGTCAAGGAGCGAGCGCAGGTGTGCACTCATGCGCACAAGAAGAATGCTCTAGCGCATCTGCGCTTGAGCTCAGCAGGAGAATGATCGATTGTAGCCTTACGCTCGAGCGCATTCGTGCCATCTCACATGGCAGCTTGCAGAAATAGTCTTTTTTCAACCCAAACTAGGTTTTCCTAGTCCTAATTGGATTAGGAATTAAAACCTACAATTTCTAGGGTTTCTAGAGGCTTCTAGGGTTCCTCTAATCTCTATAAATATGCCTATAAACATATAATTTTGAGGGGACAAGCTCTAGGAGAAGAATTAAAGGCTCTTCAAGGAATCGTTTTTTCGGGTTTATTCTTTTTCTTCTTATTTTATTATGAGTATGATTAGCATCCAATTTATGTGTAACTAAATACTTTAGTATGGTTAGATTAAAGCCCTAATCGTGTCTCTTTAATATTTCAATATTGGCGTCTTTGTGATAATCATATTGTGATGCTTAACTTGATTATTCCCTACTTTATTGAATTCATCATATGAATATGCTTGGCCAATATATGCATGTGGTATAGATTAGTTATTTAAGTCAATTTGGATGACCGGGTCCTAGGCTTAAAAGAGTGACAAAAGATATTTTTGCGGGTTCTTAGGGTAATCAACATGGGAAACCGGGAGTATACACCCATGCCCTAGGCTCCATGTGTTTGTTGATTTTCATTGATTTATGCTTTCTTATAGAACAACTTAGTAAACACCCATGCTAAATCCTCTGAGAAAGAAAAGAGTTAGAGAATATACTCATGCCTAATTCATTTCTTAGGGAGATCTATATCTTAAGGAATATACACCCATGTCCTTAAGTTGACAAACATTAAGAAATCTTGATATGATTGGAACATTGATATATTGTTATATTATTTGAGTATGATTAGTGGTGGATATCAAAACCCTACCTTTTATCTTTATTAAATCAAAATCAATCTTTTATCTTGTTTTATTTACGAAATTAATTTTAATAAAAATTTATCAATCCTCGTGGGAATGATCTCGTACTTGCACCTTATACTACTGTTTTGATTTTATGCACTTGCGAGTTAAAACGTACCAAATATTCGCCTATTAATTTTGGTGGGTATTTGGCTCAACAGCCTCTCTCTTTCTCTTGCCTCACTGTCTTCGTCCCTCTCACAGCTCTCTCTCTCTCTTCCTTCATTTTGATCACTCAATCTCACTCTGTTCGTCTGCTTGGGGTAGTGGAAAGTGGGTGGGTTTTGTAGGTTGGTTCGGGTTGGGTTCCAGTGGGGGTGGGTTTTGTGGGTTGGTTCTGTTGGGTTCCAATTTGGGTTCTGGCCAAACGTAGCCACCAAAATCTATGGTGTCACTGTCGAAGTGGGTTAGAAGGAGATGTAATCATATGTGGTTAATCCTATTGTATTGTATTTTGGTGTTTTAAGTGAGGTGTCAAAATTTGATTGGATGCTATAAAAGAAGGTTTTAAGGCATGACCTGATAGTAAGGGCTCTCATCAAATAAATGTTAAGAGAAATAGAGAGAAAAGGAAAACTCATTTAAATACTATTTTAAATAAATGATATGCGAAACTGAGAAGAAACAAAGGAAAGAGAATCATTTTTTTTAACAAAATAAAGGTAAAGGAAACAAAAGTGTTATCCTAAGTGTAGGGTAGCATTTTTGTTTTCCTTTATTTAGGAAACGCCAAAATGGTTTTTTTTGGAAGTTTTACCTACATTTAAGGAAGGGAGTGAGAGTGCAGTTACTGCGTACTAGAAAGCTGTTATACACACTTCCACTTTCTTACACTCATTTTCACACTTTCTTTAGGAAAATTGATATATTAGGAGTCTTTTTAGTGAGCTTATAACATAGTATGTTGAGATAACATAACCCAAAAGCTTAAGCCTATGAATTTGAGCCCAACAGTACTCTATTAACCCCTCACACTTCTTAGATCTTTTCAATGTGGGACTTCTATCATTTTCACTCACACATATATACTCAACAATCCCCCCCTTATGTATGAGTTCATCATCACATTGCTACACTTCCCCTCAAAAGAAAACATTTTATCAATCTTATGAGCCATCTCCAAGATCACTTGTGGGTTTTGTCCACGCCACATACCTTTGTCCCTACTTCATGGACTTCTTTTTGTGCCTTGTGCCTTGAACCTTGTTGCTCCTTCTCTAGGGACTCATATTCATGCTCAGAGCTTGCATCTTTGTTCTAACTCATTTGCACTTTTTTTGTCTTTACTCCAAGAAGCTTTTATGTGTGCATGTGCCACTCCTCCTTACTACACACCACTATCGGCTCGTTTACCACTTGTTAAGAAGATTGATATCTTAATGAGTCTTTTTAGTGAGTTCATAACATAGCATATTAAGACACCACACAACTCAAAAGCTTAAGCCTATAGATTTGAGCCCAATACTACTATATTAATCAATTACACTTCTTAGATCTTTTCAATGTGGGACTTCTATCATTTTACACTCACACATATATATTTAGCAAAATCCAATAATGATTCATTTCAAATTTAATTGTAGTTTTAAAAGCCATCTAATAAAATGAAAAAATGATTGTGAAGAAATGAGAGTGTGTAGCATTTCCTTTTTTTTTTTTTTTTTTTTTTTTCAGTCAGTTAGAAATACACTGTGATTTCACAAAAAGAAAAAGAAAAAAAAAAAGAAAAGCCTAACTTGGTGGTTGCTCATCTCGTGTATGGAGAAAAAGAGGTTTGTGATTATTTCAAAAAAAATAACAGACATACATGGAAGATTGTATCGAAAGCTGCTTTTATCTGATCTAGGTAATATTCTTCATTTGTTTTGACATAACATATTTTATTAATTTTTTTTTCTTATTTTTTCAATGTTTGGTAAGCTCGTAAATTGTGGTCAAATTGAAAACATTTTTGGTTGAATATTAGTAAAATGAGTTTCCTTTTTTAAAATAGTAAATTAATTTTCAAGTTTGAACTTCTCATTCTTATACGCATTTTCTCTGACAGTTCATTCTCTGCCACTGCCGGAGGTCGTTGGAAATCTCTACTTGTCAAAATTTGTTATTGGAAGTGGTAGGCCGCCGCCTCTTGCTAGAATTCGCCGTCAAAGGTCATAGGAATTTGCCATCAGATTTTATTGGAAGTTGCCAGAAATTTTTTAGCCACCATTAGAGGTCATCAGTTGTTGCTTGAGGTCACTAATTTTCCGTACTAACCCACGGTGAAAGCATTTTTCAACTAAAAATATTTTACCTCAGTACAAACAGCACACAAATTTCAATATAAATGTACAATGATGAAATTGCAACTACAAACAAAAGTCGATTGGCCATAGCAAAACATATGTCTTTGGAGGTTCATTTAGGGTATATTTAAAATTACGATTTTAAAAAGTACGATTAAAAATAGTGATTTTAAAATGTGTAATTTTAAAACATGATTTTTAAAAAGAAGTTAAAGCGTTTGAAAAAATCGCAGTTTAGTTTTTAAAATCACAATTTTAGCCATTAAAAACAACAACTCCTTATCTGCGATTTGGAAGAATTATAATTTTTAACGTTTTAAAATCACAATTTTTTAAAATTGCAATGCCAAATAATCAATTTTCTCAAATTTTATTCAAAATCATACATTTTATTTAGGGAAAATGTATAACAAATCCCTGAGTCAACCCTTCAAAATTTTAATATCCTTGAGTTTTTTTTTTCTCGAAAATTTAGTCTCTGGATCAATTAAAATGACAATAAAATCCTTGCCGTTAAAATTGTTTAACAGACGTTAAAGAAATTCAAAACGCACCGTTTTACTCCATTAAAATATTAAATTTTTTTATTAATTTAATTTAAAAAATTAAATCTAAAAAAAATTAAGGCGCCACCCCATAGGGGTTGGGTGCGCCACCCCTGGCCACCCTTAATTTTTTTTTTAGATTTAATTTTTTAATAGAGTAAAACGGTGCATTTTGAATATTTTTAATGTCTGTTAAAAATTTTTAACAGCAAAGATTTTATTGTCAATTCAATTGATTCAAAGACTAAATTTTTGAAAAAAAAAAAAAAAAAAAAAAAAAAACTTAAAGGTATTAAAATTTTGAAGAGTTGAAATCATGGATTTGTGCTACATTTTTCCAATTTATTTATAAAATGGCAACGGAAACGCACCTCGAAATGCGACTGGTTTCCCTCAGATTAGAAGCGCATGAAAAGTTCAAAGTCTGAAAGTCATCGGAGGGCAGTTTTCTCTGAAGGAATTACAGGAGCCCAGTTGAAGCTGTCGGAGGAAAACTTTTGGTAAGTCAGTTATGCTTGGTTTTCTCTGTTCAAGACAGCTACTACCACTCAAACACCGGAGGACCCATTTGGGATTTCTTCAGCAAAATGGTTTCTTTATTGTCAAATCGTTTACATCCGTAGGCAGTTTACCTGAATCTAATCAAAAACCAGAAGAGGAGGAAAAACATTCTTTTGCAGTGTCTTATCTCATAAACTCTTGTGGGTTGTCCACAAAATCTGCTATTTTAAAATCCCGGAGGCTACTATTCCAGAGCCCAGAGAGACCAGACTCGGTGCTGAATCTTTTCAAAGAGAATGGATTCAACAATGCCCAGATCTCCAAAATCGTTAGGAAGCATCCCCAAATTCTTTTATCTGATCCTGAGAAGACCCTTTTGCCCAAGATTGAGTTTTTGCGTTCCATAGGGGTTTCGAGCTCTGACCTCATTACCATTATCTCTTTATACCCATTTCTGTTCAGATGCAACTTAAGGAAACGTGTTATCCCCTGCTATGATTTCCTCAAGAGTGTACTTCTTGTTGACGAGAAAGTCCTGACAACTTTCAAGCGCTCACCACGAGCTTTTCTAAGTAATGTAACGAAAACTATGGCTCCTAACATTGCACTTTTAAGACAACTTGGAGCGCCTCCATCTACAATCTCTTTCCTGGTAACTAATTATCCCTCTTCAGCGTTTACAAAGCATGCTAAGTTTGCTGAGGTTGTTCACCAGGTTATGGAAATGGGATTCGATCCCACGAAAACGGTGTTTGTCGAGGCAATCCAGGTGTTACTGAAGATGAGTAAACCAAAGCTGGAATCAAAATTGGAGCTTTATAGGAGGTGGGGTTGGTCAAAGGACATGGCCCTCGCAGCATTTAAAAGGTTTCCAAGTTGTATGCAATCTTCAGAAGAGAAGATGACGAAAACAATGGATTTCCTTGTGAACAAAGTTGGTTGGCCACCACAACATATTGCTACAAATCCTGTAGTTATAAAATTAAGCTTGGAAAAGAGAACTATACCTCGGTGTTCTGTTGTTCAAATTTTGCTAGCCAAGGGTTTGGTCAAGAATAACTTGGCCTTGGGGACTTTCTTGAAACCGACTGAGAGGAAGTTTTTGGAGCTGTTTGTGATCAGATTTCAGGACGATGTTCCTGAATTATTGAATGTATATCAGGGTAAGATGTCTTCTGGATGTAGGATTTCAGTCTGAGAACTGAGAAGGTATGTGGGATGGAAAACTTGTAACATTTTGACTTCCAATATGATTTTTGTCATTGTTTGCAGTTATAGCATTTTCAATTTATTGGGTATTGTCTGGCCAAAAAGTTAGTTATTGCGCATTGGATTTGTATTATCTTGCTCTGTTTTGACATGGACAATGTGATGTCCAAATCAAAAATACCGATTATTATGCTATGACATAGTTTTAGATTCCAATCAAAACCCTTGCTCACATATCGCCACTTGTGTTTGAATTCTCCCTTCCCAACCACCCCTGAAATACAGGCAATGACTGATTTTTATAACCTTTTTTTTTTTTTTTTTTTTTTTTTTTCGCGCATCCATTTTTCAGTGTTAGGGAACATCCTAGCTTGACCCCAAGACGATTGTATCGTGAGAATGTGTATTTCTCAATGTGATTAATTAATGTCATTGGTTCCGTGTTTTTTGATGGTTCATGTGCTTGTTCGAATCTCTTTGATGTATAGAGACTACAATGATCAATCTACTGTGAGTAGTTCATGAGTCACAAGAGACATGACACGCTGTTCATTGACTTTCTTTTTGAGAATATGTTTTTCTTATTGTAGTCTATGTTATCAATCTACTGTGTTCTGCTCCAAAGGGACTATGGACTTACATCTGACACCATGAAAACACATGGAAAACCCAATTGATTAGGTCAGCTAGGGGGCCAGGTGGTAGTACTGTGAACCGGCTTGTAAACTATTAAGTGTATTCCCTTGTTGATTAGACAAAATCAAGGGTGTTGTCCAAAACAATGTGGAACAGATTGAGTAACAAAGCTGTGGATGCTAACAAGTCTGAGTAGACGAGGCTGATGGACTTGTGTTGTTGATAATCCCTTTTTTATTTGCTGCTTAGTTCCTTCTTTCTCTTGTTTTACAATGAAACCATGCCCAAATGTACGTTTAAGTTGGCCAATGTCTGTTTTTCGATGGATTCCTTTTTCTCCTTTTTATTTTTCCATTTAAATCAAATAGGTTTGTTAAAATTTGATATATGGTTGTTCTTTCATTGTTAATATCACTCTCTCTTTTGCTTTTGTCTGTTTGAAATTTGAAGTTCCAAACAGTAGAGAGAGCATATATGAACTGTAAATATCACTCTCTCTTTCGCTTTTTTCTAAGGAAAGATGATACCAGTTTCAATTTTCAATACAAAAAGAACAAAGATCAATATGTATAGCTTCCAGACCACACTGCCTAATATATCTCTGGTGTCAAGGTTTCCCTATTCCATTAATTTATGTCTGTTTGTTTTGCCCTTCTCAGATTGTTTGAGTCATTGACTTGCAATTATGCATGCTTTAGAACTTGGTATTGTTTCTACATATCAAAAGAAAAAAGAACTTGGTATTGTTTCTATTTCTATTTTTTTTCTTTCTATTTCTTTCCTATCAGTATTCTGCTGATATGCTCGAGTACCGCACACTCTCTTTGTCTCTATGGTTAAACTTTGTTTTAGTTTTTCCTTGCTATAGCTCTCAGATCTGTGATTTTTCTTAATTAGATGTGGGTTGTCTTGCTCACTCGGCTAACATTTTGGTTTAAAAATTCGTGGGTGTATTATAGTTTGGTAGTTGATGTTTGTGTTTATTGCCCTAGATGTATGTTTGGTTTCCTGGAAATGTAGGACAGAAAATGCTCTGGTTTTTTATCTGATCTGCACCTGTTGGATTGATGGGTCATGGGTGTATAGGACAGTTTGTTTGCTTCTACTTTGAACTACTTCAAATTCTTGCATTGGTATCATAGTCTAAAGTTTGATTTTTGCAGGGTTTGAATCACGTGATGCTATAATTGAGCTTGTTTTTCTAACATAGGATTTTTAAGGGTTTATCGCAAGTCTTGAAACTTTGGTTTGTTTTACTTGTATTTAAACTTTTAAATATCGGATTTTTATGTGAATTTTTTTCTCCTCATGGTTCCAATGATTTCAAGCTGTAATTTAGTATTTTAGTTTGTTTGCTGATTTGGAGTTTTCTGGTTTTGGGCGAAATCAATAGTAGGATTATTGTAATTTGTGTATGCAAATTGATGTTTATGTGTTTTCCAATTTGATCTGAGTGTGAACTTTCTGCTTAGCTGATCCACCATTCTCTTGAATCTAAAGCCATGACCAACTTCAGCTGCTGAGGGAGAAGGAAATGTCCCTTGTGAAAATTTGCAGGGGCAAGGATCTTTGTTAGAAAACTGTTGATGAAGTTTGGAGAAACTTGTGCTCATGGTTTCATATTTTCCAACAACAGGGGGTGAAACCGTGTGCTTTTTACTTACAAAATGGGCATTGCAAATTTGGGTCAACTTGTAAATTTGATCACCAGATGGGGACGATGAGATGGGATTTGCTAGGGGTGTCAAAAAAATACTTGGAAACCGGAATTGGGAAATCGGGGAACCAGTTTTGAAATCGGTTGGAAAAAACCGGTAACTAAGTACCCCATTTCGGTTTCGATTTTTGGCACCCGGTTATAACCGGGTAACTGGATACCAATATATATATATATATATATATGGCTTTTGTTTTTACTTTAGGTTTATATTTGTTTTTGAGTTTTGATTTAAGGTGTTTATATTTGTTTGTTTGTTTCAAAGCCCCTCGTTAGTCGTTACAGCCCTCTACCTCTCTGTCTCCTCTCGAGTTCTCCTTCTCTCTCTCTAACTTGTTCAATCTCTCTCTTAATGTCTCAGCTTTTGCGTTAAACAGAATGAAAGAAGAAATAAATAAGGATAAGAAAGAATGAATGAGATGGTGAAGACGCGTTAAGCAACATGGAAAACAAAAAATGGAGAAGATGAAAGCCATGAGCGTGATACAGGGGGTATAGAGAAAAGAAAAAGAAGAAGAAAAGAGGAGGATGTGGGGAGCAAAAATAAGCCCAAAATACAACATTTTTAAAAAAACCGGTTACCTGGTCCAGATAACCAGGTACAAACCGAAACCGGCTGATTATTGTATAACCGGTTAATCGGGAACCGGTTACCTGATTCCGGTTTTCCAAAATCAATAATCGAGGTACCCCGATTCTGGTTCCTGGTTTTAGCTAATAACCTGGAACTGGGACTGGGTTGACACCCCTAGGATTAGCACTACTACATAAATGCGTAGTATTCTTGGATGGCCCAGATTTTTTAAAAAAAATATTGGATAGCCTTTAGCATGTAACATCGTGGTCCTATATTGAGAAGATGAGAATAAGCCCACAGTGAGTGATTTATAAAGTTAGTAGTGGGTGCTAAGTTCATATTGCCTAGTTAATAGGTGAAACTGAGTTTTATAATGAATTCTAAAGAAGCTTTAAATTGACTAGTCATTTTACGGTAATAGTGCAAATATGACTAGTACTTTCCCTGAGTCGTTACAAGTGGTATCAAAGCCACCTTGTAATGCTAGGTCGTGGTTTTAGAATACTACATGACGTGGCCCTGACAAGGACGGCATTAATTTAAGAGGGGAAGTTTGTAACACCCCAATCCCATATTGAGAAGATAAGAAGTAGCCCACATAGAGTGGGTGGTTGGGCTTTATAATGAATTATAGGGAAGCTCCAAATTGACTAATCTTTTTTTGTAATAGCATAGATGTGGCTAGTGTTTTTCTCTTGGTCGTTACAAGTGGTATTAGAGTCATCTAATAATGTCAAGTCGTGGTACTGGAACACTGCATGACGTGACCCTCACGAGGACATTAGGAATTTAAGAGGGGGAGTTTGTAACACCCTAGTCTCATATTGAAAAGATGAGAAGAAGCTCATTTAGAATGGATGATAAAGATAGTCATAGGTGTTACGTCTCATATTGCCTAGTTATTAGGTGAAACTGGGCTTTATAATAAATTCTATGAAAGATCCAAATTAACTAGTTATTTTGGGGTAACTCAGATGTGGCTATCACATTTCCTTAGGTCGTTACATAGCATATTATTTCTCAACCACTTGTTTCATTACATGAATTTAGTGATTAATTCATGAGTTCATTTTTTTTTGGGTTTGATGAGTTTAGTCTAAAATACAACTGTATTTAATCAGCAAAATCCCTCCTATACTGTAAATGCCAAAAACATCCTTGAAGTTATGAGTGGATTCATAAGTAATCTATAATTCAATCGTTCTCTCACATGTCAACATTTTCATAGCACTAGCAACAGCTTCGATTTGAAATTTTTTATTTATTTATTTTTAATTTAGATTATCAAACTGCTTTTTGATTTTCTATTCATATAATCGTTTCGCATAGTTTATTCTTTGCTGGGGAGGTTTTGGGAAATTTATGCCTACCAAAATTTGCTGCCAGAAGTCGCCAGCTGTCGCCTCCCGCTGGATTCTTGCCGTCAAAGGGCATAGGAATCCACCATTAGACTTTGTTGGAAGTTGCCACAAGTCACAGGCCTTTTTGGCCACCGTTTGAGGTCATCAGTTGTTGCCTGCCATCGCTGATTTTCTGTACGAGCCAAACGTCGAAAACATTTTTTAAGAAACAACACTTTCCCATGATCTTTTGTTCTTTTTTTTTTTATTATTTTTAAATACACATATTATCAAATTACCACTCTATTGTTAATATTCTCTTGACTATCAATTATGTTAATGACAACACCGTCTTTCAAATATATCATATTTATTAGTTTTATTTGACCTCTCCAACATTTCATAACATCATGTCGTGTTTGCAATCATAATTAAGATGTAGCAAACCAAAATCAGTTGAAATTTATAGTTAAACAAGGGAAATTTGCTTCTAAATCACAAATATAATTTTTAAAAATAAAATAAAATAAAAAATCAACAATTGTGAGTATGCTAATTCAGAAAATAGAAGAATTGGCGTGTGTTGAGGCTTACAAAGGAAGAAAACTCACAATGAAGCTAGCAAAGAAATGGGTCGGAATGGGCAAATTTAATTATTTAATTAAATATTCTAACACTTTCTTTTATTAAGTAAGACTCAAATATTTAATTTAAATGAAGATTAATTGACATAATTAAAGTTTGAACTTAAGACCGATACTTTTAATATCATGTTAAATTATTGCTTATCAAAAAATTTAACATTATAAAAATAATTAAATTTAATTATTTAATAAATATTCTAATACTCTTTTCATTCTCTCATAATCTGAAGGCTAAAGCAGTAAAGCCATTGAATTTGCTGTGCCATACGGCCCATACACACTCAAAACAAAATCACTGTTAAATGGGCGACTGAAAAGACAAGAACATCCCAAAACATCTACAATGCATTTTTTTTCTGTATTCAGCAAGAGCAAAAAGAGTCCTTCGCAGGCCAAACAAAATGGTTTATGTTTGTAAAAAAAGACAACATAAAGATAATTGTAGAGAAGAAATTTGTATTTCTGATGTGTGTTTAATTGTACAATAGAATGGCTTATTTATAGTTGAATGAGGCCCTAAAAGAAAAGAAATACAATAATTATAAAATTATATAAAATCAGCATATTTACAATAATGAATACGATATCAAATATTTCTGTAATATATTAAGAATATTACAGGAATATAATATTGCGAAAATATAATATTCTAACATCCCCTCAAACTCTAGGGGACGAAGCCAACTTGAGTTTGGAAATAAGATCATTGAGTCGTCTCGGTGGATGAGATTTGGTAAAGATGTCAGCCAATTGATCTGCAAAGGTGACGGAATGAAGATGTAAAATACCTTGCTAAAGATGATGGCAGATGAAATGACAATCAATCTCAATATGTTTTGTGCGCTCATGGAAAACATTATTATGAGCAATCTGTATGGCACTCCGATTGTCATAATAAATAGGAGAACTAGTGGACTAAGAAACACCCATGTCGGACAAAAGCCATCGTAACCAGATAAGTTCAGATGTAGTGTCAGCAAGAGCACGATACTCATCTTCAGTACTAGATCGAGCAACAACAGATTGTTTCTTACTGCGCCATGAAATTAAGGAAGTTCCAAGTAAGAAACAATAGCTAGTGGTAGAACGACGATCAGTAGGATTACCAGCCCAATCTACATCAGAGTAGGCCAGGAGCTCAAGAGATGAATGAGAGGAAAAGTGAAGACCATGAAACATAGTGCCCTTGACATAGCGCAAAATGCGAAGAACAGTAGCATAATGAGTAGATCGAGGTGCACTCATAAATTGACTCACCAAATGAACAGCATAGGCAATATCAGGCCGTGTAACAGTAAGATAAATGAGACTACCTACTAGCTGCCTGTAGAGAGTATCATCTGATAAAAGCTCACCATCCGTGGCTAGAAGTTTGACATTTGTCTCAAGGGGGCTGCTCATTGTTTTACTGTCTATCAGACCTACTCGGGAAAGTAGATCAGATGCATATTTGGCTTGAGAGAGATAATAACCATCTTTACTCAAGGTAACCTCAAGACCAAGGAAGTAGCTGAGTGTCCCCAAGTCCTTCATTTCAAAATTTTAGCTAAGGAAAGATTGAAGAGCACAGATGCCTGAAATGTCATCACCAATAATAATCATATCATCTACAGAAAGAAGGATAAGGATAGTACCGTTATCAGTAGTCCGAAGAAAGAGAGCTGAGTCATAAGAACTAGAAACAAAGCCTTGTTGAGCAACCACAGAACTGAACTTGGCAAACCAGGCATGAGGAGCCTGCTTAAGACCATAAAGTGCCCGACAGAGTCTGCAAACTTTGTGTGGCGGATGGTGATAGCCAGGTGGAGGGTGCATATAGACTTCTTCTGTAAGATCACCATTGAGGAATGCATTTTTAACATCCATCTGAAATAACTGTCAATGACGAACAACAACAACTGCAAGTAAGAATCTAACAGAGGTCAGTCGAGCAACATGAGCAAAAGTCTCCTCATAGTCAATACCATACTCCTGAGCAAATCCTTTCGCAACAAGATGAGCCTTATAGCGTTCCACAGATCCATTTGCACGAGTTTTAATTTTATAAACCCACTTACATCCCACTGCAAACTTCCCAGGAGGCAAATTCACCAAGTCCCATGTATGGGTTTTAGAGAGGGCATCTAGTTCATCAGACATAGTTTTCTGCCAAAGAGGGTCAGCATTAGCCTCACGATAAGAGTGAGGTTCGTGAAGAGTAGCAAGAACAGAAAAATAATGATAATCATGGAGATGGGCAGGTGGTGCTCTTACCCTATTGGAGGGACGAAGTTCATGAGAAGGCTCAGGAGTGTGTGATGCAACAGGAGGATTCGTAGTCGAATAAGGCAAATTAGAAGCAGCCGTAGAAGGTTCGTCCAATGAGCTTGAGTTATCTGCAGATGATTCAGGAAATAAGACAATAGAGGGGTCAGTGAAGATAGGATAATATGCAGAGGAGGAATGCGGAAAATGCATTTGACTAGTGAACATTTTGTGTTCCCAAAACTCCACATGGCGAGAGATCCGAAGTCGTCGGGCAATGGGGTCATGGCAGCGATAACCTTTTTGAGTGATGTCATAACCAAGGAAGCAACACAAGCGAGAGCGGAGTTCAAGTTTAGTACGCTCATGTGGAGGAAGAGTGACAAAACAAATACAACCAAAGACGCAAAGCAAAGAATAGTTAGGTGTGCTATCATACAAGCGCTCATAAGGAGTTTGGTTGTGAATAGTCGGGGAAGGCACACGATTAATCGTGTAAATAGCAGTGAGAGCAGCCTCACCCCAAAAGCGTTCAGGAAGTGAGGCAGAGATGAGAAGAGCTCTTACAGTGTCTAAGATGTGACGATGTTTGTGTTCTGCACGCCTATTTTGCTGAGAAGTGTAAGGACAAGAACGATGAGAGAAGGTCCCATTTTGTTTTAAAAATTTTTGAAAAGATTTCTCATTATACTCCATAGCATTATCTGAACGAAAAATTTTGATGGTACGAGAAAATTGGGTTTGTACCATTTGATGAAATTTTTGATAAACTTGAGTGAGTTCAGAGCGATGGTGTGGTAAATAGATCCAAGTATAATGAGAATAATCATCAAGAAAAATAACAAAATAACGAGATCCCCTCTCAGTGGAAACAGGGGCAGGGCCCCAAATATCAGAATGAATCAAATCAAATGGTGCAGAAGATGAAGACTCACTTTTATTAAAAGATAAATGTGTTTGTTTTCCAAGATGACAAGAAACACAATCAAACGATTTTACATCTACTGATCCAATATGACCTTGAGATGCAAGAAGTTGGACACGTGGTAAAGAGGCATGACCCAAACGTGAATGCCATAATTTGGAAGAGGCAGTGAGTGTTGTGACAGCAGCTGCTAAGTGAGTAGGAGTTTGCAAGAATGAAAGCTCAAAAAAACGTCCTATCTTATGGCCGGTCCCAATTAGTTGACCCGTCTGTGGATCCTGCACATCAACACCCTTGTTAGAAAATGTCAACTCCAAACCTAGTTCACAAAGTTGGCCAACTGAAAGAAGATTTAATGACAATTGGGGAACAAGATATGTGTTATCAATAGACAAATTAGGTGAATAAATAGACTCACTGTGACTAACAGGTAACCTAGAACCATCAACAGTATAAATGATAGGATTGGGAGAAAGGGTGGACTTTTGGAAAAATAAAGTGGGGTCATGGGTCATATGATTACAGCAAGCAAAGTCGATGAACCATGAATTTTTACCTGATGTGACGGACAAGGCAGTAGAGGAACGAGACAGAACCTAATGGATTAGTGCCTCAACGTCAGATGCAGTGAGAGCAAAGGATTGAGATGGGTTCTCAGTGTAAAATGCAGGTGCAAAGGAACCAAATGAAACAACTGTGGCTGTTTGTTGGAAAGGAGCTCGTGACTGACGTCTGTTTTGGAGCTTGTAGCAATTAGCAATAAAGTGACCAAGTTGCTTGCAATAGTTGCAAATTAACTTCATGGAGGAAGACTGTGGTGTGGATTGTCTAGGAGGAAATTTAGGAACACTCTAAGGTGTAGCAGCGACAGCCATATCTGGAGATTGCAAGTGCATAGTGGACCGTCGAGTCTCTTCAAAATTAAGTTCTTTTACAGCAGCTTCCAATGTGGGAAGAGGATTGCGGTGTAAGAGAGAAGCCCGAGTGGGTTAAAAATCCGCACGAAGAGCCATCATGAAATGCATAAACTTCCGATGATCCCCGATACTTTGCAAATATTTCTACATCTTCAGGATGCTTCAGTTGAGGATCTGCAGAGGATAGTTGCTCCCAGAGACTATTAGTTTGAGAATAAAAATTAGCAATAAACTGACCTGGCTCCTGACGTGTCTGATAAAGTTTAGTTTCAATCTGAAACTCAAGTGAGGCATCATAAGTACAATTGTATCGTTTTGCCAAAAACTCTCAGGCAGCCTTTGCATTCGCAAGCATGGGGAGCAAACTGTGAATGAAAGAAACTGAAGTATTGATAAACCAAGAAATAATCCTATAATTTGCATTATCCTAATCTTCAAATCAACTAGCAAATTTGTCGGCTGTCTCGCCTTCTTTTTGTGTGGGTGCAACAGTTTCTCCACAAACATAACGCCATAATCTACTCCGACAATATTATCAAGATTGGTAGAATTTTTTTTTTTTTTTTTTTTTTTTTTTTTCGGAAAATGAAAAATATTAAATAAATAAACCTAAAGGCAATAATCCGGTGTAGCGGAGGTGTAGGTACAGCCTCAGGGACTGATATGGTGTCGCGCGCGCACAGGAGTTATGGTGCAACCACAAGCAGCAATCCAGTGTGACGCGGTACACAGCAAGAACAGTAGACCTGTAGGCGCGGATCCAGTGTGACGCGAAACACTGTTGTAGAGTGTATCTGGCGCGTGGAGAGAGTGGGGAGCGTGTGGCGCGTGCAACTCACGCTCAAAGAGAGTATTCGGCGCGTGGCGGCACGTGCAGAGAGGTGGAGGCGCGTGGCGGCTTCTTTTCTTCATAGACTTTTTGATTTTGCACAATAAGACCTCTAAAATTTCTGTCACGTACAAAAACAACCGCAACAAGTGTTTAGCGTATTGTTGAAACAAAAAATAAACACCAAAAAAAAAAAAACTGACGGGGAAGGGAGGCTTTAAAGTGGCACCAAAAAAAATGTGGTTCTGATACCATGTAAAAAAAAATAACAGAAAGATAATTATAGAGAAAAAATTTGTATTTTTGATGTGTGTTTAATTGTATAATAGAATGACCTATTTATAGTTGAATGAGGCCCTAAAGTAATGTTAATACAATAATTTTAAAATAATATAAAATCATCATATTTACAATAATAAGTACCATATCAAATATTTTCATAATATATTAAGAATATTACGGGAATATAATATTACGAAAATATAATATTATAAAAAGTGTTGGTTTCCGTCTTGGAGCTAGGGCTGGGCAAAAACCCGCCCAACCCGACGACCCGGCCCGCCCCGCCCCGGCCCGTGCGGGTATAATGTGTTTTTTCGCGGGTTCGGGTTTAGTAATATTTTTTATGCGGGTACCCGACCCGCCCCGCCCCGCCCCGCTCCGCTCCTAAAACACTAAAAAAAACATAGAAAACCCTAGAGAGTAGAGACCCATCGGCCTTTCTCCCCTTCTCCCTTTCACACTTTCACGATTCACCCAGACTCCTTTCACTCCAGCAGCGCCGTCGACTACCTCTCTCCCGTCGAACCCATCTCCTTCCCCGGCGTCCCCGCACCGCAAGACCGTCGACCGCACCTCTCGATCTCCCATCAGACGGTCGGACCCATCTCACTCCCCGCATCGCACGACTGCATCTCGCAATCTCTCACTCTCGCCTCTCGATCTCAGATCAGAAGGGTACTCTCTCTCTCTCTCTCTCTCTCTCTCTCTTTTCTGTTTGGTTCTTGGGAAAGATTAAAAGAAAATATCACTTGCTTTTTATTCCATTTTCCTCTATTTTGATTATGTTAAGTTGTTTGATAATACAATCAAAATGTCTATTTGTAGGCCATATATACAGATGTGCAACATACAGAATAAAAATCCCATGATAATGACATGATTAAATGATCAGATTTTGCTATCATCTATAAGGAAATGATACAATTTAAATATAGAAAGAAATTCTATGATTTCTAAATTCATTAACAAATAATATGTTGGAGTTCAACTAGACGGGCATGAGTCGCGTGCATGACTGGCCTCCACTAAATAATTTTAACCCTCAATAATTAGTATAAGATAATAACTTTTAGAGCATTATTCTCTTAAGCATATATATATATATAAATTCAATGGCTGCTACACGTTTATATCTAAAAAATGATGCTTCACATATTTTATTATTTCTAATTAATTTGTTTACATCAACCAGAGATTTTGTTAGTTCATTTAATAGACGCTAGAGTATTAAAAGAGTAAGAATTATTCTAAGAGTTTTCAATTCAATCGAAATCAGTGTTTAATTCAAAACAAATGAGAAAATATTATATATAATTTTATGAGACTTCACATGCAATCTGTGCACTTCGCTTAAAGAAAACAGGATATATATTTTACACCGAAATAAACACATTTCATTGGATTATGCAGTATTGGTTTGTTATGTTGGGTCTGATTATGTTGGGTCTGATTATGCAGTATTGGTTTGTTTGTTTTTTTTTTTTTTTTTCCACTTATTGTAGGCTCATGGATGGTCATTCAAGTAGTGCTGTTGGTTCTAGTTCTGTATCATCTATTCCTAACCCTAGTTCAACTCTCCCACCAAAACCTATAAAATCTGAACAAACATCAGTGGTGTGGGAACATTTTACCAAGTTAGAGGGGGGTGATCCTAAGGATCCTAAATCACAATGCAAGTATTGTAACAAATTGTTTAGTTGTCACACTAGAAAGCATGGTACAAATTCCATGCTTGGGCATTTGAGGAATACTTGCAAAAAATATCCTGGTAGGTTTGATAAAGAGGATAAGTCACAATCAAAGTTAAGTTTTGAGGGTAAGAGGGAGGGCCAAATGGGAGTGGGAGAAGGATCTGTGGGTAATTTGGTGATTACTAAATACAATGCTGCGAAAATAAGGGACGCAATTGCTAAGATGATAATTAAGGATGAGTTGCCATTTAGGTTTGTGGAAGGTGAAGGGTTTCGGGATTTCATGAATATAGTTGAGCCTAGGTTTTCAATTCATTCTCGTTATACTGTGATGAAGGATTGTGTTAAGCTTTTTTTGTCTGAGAAGGAAAAGTTGAGGGCAATGTTTATGACAACTGGGGTTCGGGTTTGTCTTACCACTGATACATGGACTTCAATTCAAAACCTTAATTACATGGTAATCACCTCTCATTTTGTTGATAGTGATTGGAACTTACACAAAAGAATTATAAACTTTTGTTTAATTCCTAATCACAAAGCTGATACCATTGGGGAGAAGATTTTGTTGTGTATGCGTGAGTGGGGTATTCGTAACATTTTCACTATCACAGTTGACAATGCTTCTACCAATGATGGTGCTTTGGAGTTTGTGAAAAAGAGAACTAGTAATAAGGAGGGCGCCATATTAGAGAGTCAGTTTATGCATATCAGGTGTTGTGCACACATACTAAATCTTATTGTGACTGATGGTTTGAAAGAGGTTGATGAGTCCATTGTGAGGGTTAGAAGTGCGGTGAAGTATGTAAAGTCTTCACCTGCAAGATTTGAGAAGTTTAAGGCTTGTATTGAAAGAGAACAAGTTGATTTCAAGGGTTTGTTGTGTCTTGATGTTCCCACTAGATGGAACTCTACATATTTGATGTTGGAAGGTGCTGAAAAATGTCGAGCTGCTTTCCAACTTATGGAAGAGCTTGATAAGTACTTTAAGCCTACATTGACCGAGGAAAAAAATGAGAAAAAGGGTTTGGGACCTCCTACTTGTGCTGATTGGAGTCGTATTAAGATTTTTCTCAAGTTTCTCAAACTTTTTTATGATGCAACAATTCGAATTTCGAGGTCTTTGTATTGTACTTCTAATATGTACTTTCAAGAAATTTGTGGCATTCAAATGCATTTACAAGAGTATATTGATAATGGTGATTATGTATTGAGTGCTATGGCGGAGAAAATGATGACGAAGTACAATAAATATTGGGGGGATCTTGAGAACAATGATAGGGTTAACTTGATGATGTTTATTGCGGTTATACTTGATCCACGAACCAAATTGGTGTCTTTAGAATATTGGTTCAAAGATGTTCTTGGTGTTGATAGGTGTAATGAAATGAAGAAAAAATTGAAGTCAATCCTTAACAAATTATATGATCACTACAACGCCGGAGAGAGTTCATCTCAAGTTCTACATAGTAGTGGATTGCCTCAAGGTTCCTCAATGAAAATAGAAGAAAGTGAGAATGCTAACCTCTACTTCATGAATAGATTTCATAAGTACCTAACTTCTAAAAGTGATATTGAAAATAAATCGGAGATGGATCGATATTTGATGGAGGATGTTGAAAAAGCGAATGCAAATTTTGATATTTTAAATTGGTGGAAGGTGAACTCAACCAAATTCCCAATATTTGCCAAAATAGCACGAGATGTGTTGGCTATTCCCATTACAACAGTTGCTTCAGAGTCGGCTTTTAGCACCGGAGGACGTGTGTTGGATCCTTTTCGAAGTTCATTGGCCCCAAGTACGGTTGAAGCATTGATATGTGCACAAAATTGGTTAAGATCAAAGCCCCTAAGTTCTGACTTAGATATGGTTGATGATGCTGAAAGTTATAAGCTCGATTCAGGTCAATTTTTTCATCATTTATTTATTTTAGTTTGCTTAATATATTTTGCTATTTACAAATTTCATTTATCGGTTTCAATTAATATTGTAATGTTTTTTTTTTTTTTTTTTTTTTTTTTCATTCTTTGTAGAAGTAACTTTGAAGAACATCAGCATTTTACTTGAGGATGATTAGTGACTTGAAGCTGAAGATGCATTTTGGACTTGAAGTTGAAGTTACATTTTGGATGATTAGTCATTTTACTTTAAGTTGCATTTTGTTGGGTTTTGTTGCTTTAAATTTGAAGTAATTAATTTTTGTTGTTGCTTTGATGTAACTATAAACTATGGGTGTTAAGTAATTTTTTGGTTTATTTTTTTCCTCTATCTTTTTTAATTTACTTGAGGATGATTAGTGACTTGAAGTTGAAGTTGAAGTTGCATTCTAGACTTGAAGTTGAAGTTGAAGTTGCATTTTAGATGATTAGTCATTTTACTTTAAGTTGGATTTTGTTGGGTTTTGTTGCTTTTAGTTTGAAGTAAAGAATTTTTGTTGTTGCTTTGATGTAACTATAAATTATGGGTGTTGAGTAATTTTTTGATTTGTTTTTTCTTCATCTTTTTTAAGTTACTTGAGAAAGATTAGTGACTTCATTGACTTGAAGTTGCATTATGGTCTTGAAATTGAAGTTGTAATATGGATGATTAGTCATTTTACTTGAAGTTGCATTTTGTTGCTTTTAGTTTGAAGTAATGAATTTTTGTTATTGCTTTGATGTAATTATAAACTATGGGTGTTAAGTAATTTTTTGGTTTTTTTTTTCCTCATCTTTTTGATAAACAAAAAAAAAAGCTAATCATATTTTTATGAAACCCAAAATATCATTTTTATGAAAGATTAAAAGCCCCCAAAAAAAGCCAACAAAAAGCCAAAATATCATTTTTAGGCTTAGACCCAACAAAAAGCCCATATTCTGGTTTAAAAATAATAGAAAAAGCCCATATAGGAGTGGCCTTTTGGGCTTAGTCCAAAAAATTGAATTAAAAAATTTACAAAAAATGTCATACCAAGAAACCCGACCCGACCCGCAGGACCCGCAATTATTAAACCCGCACCGCAAATACCCGACCCGCGCGGATTTTGGGCATTGGGCTCGGGTGGCGGGTCAAAAAATCCAAACCCGCAATATGCGGGTCAGGTGGGAAAACCCTAAAACCCGACCCGACCCGAGCCCAGCCCTACTTGGAGCAACATATTTCCAGTTCAGCTTAGAAGCGCATGAAGAGTTGAGAGTCTTCACAGGGCAGTGTTCTAGAGGAGCATAGCTGAAGCTGTTTCAGGAAAAGTTTTGGTGAGTCAAGTTATGTTTCGTTTTCTCTGTTCAAGACAGCTACTACCACTCAAACACAGGAGAACCCATTTGGGTTTTCTTCAGCAAAATGGTTTCTTTATTGTCAAATCGTTTACATCAGTAGGTAGGTTACCTGAATCTAATCAAAACCCAGAAGAAGAGGAAAAACATTCTTTTGCTGTCTCTTACCTCATAAACTCTTGTGGGTTGCCCGCAAAATCTGCAATTTTAGCCTCCCAGAGGGTACTATTTCAGAGCCCAGAGAGACCAGACTCAGTGCTGAATCTTTTCAAAGAGAATGGATTCAGCAATGACCAGATCTCCCACATCGTTAGGAAGCATCCCCCGGTTCTTTTATCTGATCCTGAGAAGACCCTTTTGCCCAAGATTGAGCTTTTGCGTTCCATAGGGGTTTCGAGCTCTGAACTCATTACCATCCTCTCGTCAAACCCATTTCTGTTCAAAAGCAACTTAAAGAAACGTCTTATCCCCTGCTATGATTTCCTCAAGAGTGTACTTCTTGTTGACGAGAAAGTCCTGAAAACCTTCAAGCGCTCACCACGGTCTTTTCTATGTGATGAAACGAATACTATGGCTCCTAACATTGCACTTTTGAGACAACTTGGAGCGCCTCCATCTACAATCTCTTTCCTGGTAACTAATTATCCCCCTGCAGCGTTTACAAAGCATGCTAAGTTTGTTGAGGTTGTTCACCAGGTTATGGAAATGGGATTCGATCCCACGAAAACGGTGTTTGTCCTGGCAATCCAAGTGTTATTGAAGATGAGTAAACCAAAGCTGGAATCAAAATTGGAGTTTTATAAGAGGTGGGGTTGGTCAAAGGACATGGCCCTCGCAGCATTTAAAAGGTTTCCAAATTGTATGCAATCTTCAGAAGAGAAGATCACAAAAACAATGGATTTCCTTGTGAACAAAATTGGTTGGCCATCAGCAAATATTGCTACATATCCTTCTGTTATAAATTTAAGCTTGGAAAAGAGAATTATCCCTCGGTGTTCGGTTGTTCAAATTTTGCTAGCCAAGGTTTTAGTTAAAAATAACTTGGCCCTGGGGACTTTCTTGCGACCGACTGAGAGGATCTTTTTGGAGCAGTTTGTGATCAGATTTCAGGATGATGTTCCTGAATTATTGAATGTATATCAGGATAAGATGTCTTCTGGATGTAGGATTTCAGTCTGAGAAGGTATGTGGGATGGAAAACTTGTAACATTTTGACTCCCAATTTGATTTGTGTCTTAGTTGGCAGTATAGCATTTTCAGTTTATTGGGTATTGTCTTATTGGGCATTGGACTTGTATTATCTTGCTCTGATTTACGTGGAAAATGTGATGTCCAAGTCAGAAATATCAAATATTTTGCTGCGACATAGTTTTTAGATTACAAACAAAATCCTAACTCACATATCGCCACTTGTGTTTGAATTCCCCTTCCCTACAACCCCTGAAATACTGGCAATGACTGATTTGTATGGATTTTTTTTTTTTTTTTTTTTTGGCTCAGCCACTTTTCAAGTTTTATAGAAACATCCTAGCTTGACACCAAGACCATTGTATCATGAGAATGTGTATTTCTCGATGTGCTTAATGTCATTGGTTCTGTGTTTTTTGATGGTTCATGTGCATGTTCAAATCTCTGTGATGGAATATAGAGACTACGATGATCAATCTACTGTGAGTAGGTCATGAGTCACAACAGACATGAAAAACTGTTCATTTACTTTCTTTTTGAGAATATATTTTTCTTATTGTAGTCTATGTTATCAATCTACTGTGTTCTGCTCTGCATTTAGAACTTATCTAAGCAAATTGACAGAAAATGACAAAGCATACCCCCCTTGCTCCAAAGGGACTTCCGACTATGGATTTACATCTAACACCATGAAAACACATGGAAAACCCAATTGATTGGGTCACTAGGGGGCCAGGTGGTATTACTGTGAACTGGCTTTTAAACTAGTAAGTGTATTCCCTTGTTGAGTAGACAAAATTGAGGGTGTTGTCCAAAACAATGTGGAACAGATTGGGTAACAAAGCTGTGGATGCTAACAAGTCTGAGTAGACAAGGCTGATAGACTTGTGTTGTTGATAATCCCTTTTTAGTTGTTGCTTAGTTCCTTCTTTCTCTTGTTATACAATGAACCCATGCCCAAATGTACGTTGAAGGTTGCCATTATCTGGTTTTTGATGGACTCCTTTTTTCTCCATTTGATTTTTCCATTTAAATAAAATAGGTTGGTTAAAATTTAATATATGTTTGTTCTTTCAATGTTATGCACACTCGATTTTGAAGTTCCAAACAGTAGAGAGAGCATCTATGAACTGTAAATATCACTTTCTGATTTGCTCTTTTCTAAGAAAAGATGATTCCAGTTTCAAAGAACAAAGATCAATATGTATTGCTTCCAGACAACACAGCCTGATATATCGCTGGTGTCAAGGTTTCCCTATTCCATTAATTTATGTTTGTTTATTTTGCCCTTCTCTGATTGTTTGACTTCCATTTATGCTGTATTCATTTGTTTCAATTTCTGTTTTGCATGCTTTAGAACTTGGTATTGTTTCTATTTCTTTCCTATCAGTATTCTGCTGATATGCTCGAGTACCTTGCTGCTGAAGTAATACCACGCACTCTTTGTATCTATGGTTAAACTTTGTTTTTAGCTTTTACTTGCTATAGCTCTCAGATCTGTGATTTTGCTTAATTTGATTTGTGTTGTTTTGCTCACTAGGCTAACTTTTTGGTTCGAAAATTCATGGCTGTGTTATAGTTTTCGTTCTTGATTATGAAGTCATTGTGCATTAATGTGTGTGGAAGTGCTGGAGTTGGCTGCAGAGGTAGTTTGTGGTATACATTGAAAAATGGGGTGGTAGTTTTATGGAAATATTGGTACCTTTTCTCATTTTTTCCCCCTTTATACCAATTCAAAAGCAGAAGAGTAATTTCCTGAAATTTGGTCATGAACTTCCTCAAAAGGATCTCTGACCATGTCTTTATACTAAAATCTCTCTCTCTCTCTATTTTCCCCTTCACTGAAAACAATAGGTTAAGCAAAACTATATTCTTTTTAATTTAAAATTTGTTCTGATTTCCTCCAATATGCATTTTTGATTTAGCCATCTCATCTAAACATAATTATAAGGTTCAAAATCATCTAGATCCTCTTATAGTCCAACCACACTCAATCCTGAGCTCCCTCATCACTCATGTAACTGCCCCTCCACTACCACCATAGTCCCTGCCACTGCTAGCATCATCGCCCCTATTGTCCAGTGCCACAACCATCTCGATCTTCTCCTAGTACGTCGCCACCCAAAACTTGTCAATTTATGGACAGAAGTTTGATTAAGGTACCATCTCCGTTTTTACCCTTAAGAGACGTACCATCATTGATACAAATTAAAACTTAGGTGAGAAAAAATAAAGTAGTTAAACTACCGGGGCAAAAAAGTTTTTAACCCTTAATTATGACTAAATCTTAAAGTTCTTTTATAAAAAAATCTTTTATGTAATACTATTCAAGTCAACAAAATACATATTGGACAGTTTTAATTTCATATACAAAAATAAAAAAGAGAAAATATTAATTATGCTAATTGAATTCGCTGCTCCTTTAATAAATAAAATTGATCAATTATTATATCCCATATAATAAACTTTTAAACTTTTTTGTTTTCCCTAATGCTTGATATGAATTAGAAATTGTGGATAAGTTTTATAAATATGGATGATGAGGCATATAAGCTGTAATTGAACCGAGCCAAGTTGAGTATTGAATGTTCAAGCTCAGTTCGTTTCATTTTTTTAGAACACGAGCCGAGCTCGAACTTTCCACCGAACAAGATAATCTATTCAAGTTCTATTCTTTTTTTTTTTCAGCCGAGCTTGAGCTTGTTCATGAGCTACCAATTAATTTAATTATTTCATATATAAAGTAAATGTTGTGATTGTTCAATTTTTTTTCTTTCAAATTTATACAAATTATTAGTTATTTAATTATAGTTAAGATTTACTGTTTGGGTAATTAGAGAAATTAAGTCAAATATTAAATAATCTAATCTCAATTTATATGTTTATATTAGTATATATATACAAACACATGCACACGCACATGTATACATATACATACACATAAACTCACTTATACACACATAAAGACACTTATATCTATATCCATACTCAAGTTAAAAATAATATTATAAAAATAGTAAAAATGAAGTTATACAAGCTTATATGAGCTTGTACGAGTCGAGGCAAGCTTATTCGAGTAGAGCCTAAATTTTTTGTTTAAGTTCTATTCATTTAATAAATGAACTTATCCCGAGCCGAGCATGTTTACGAGTAACTCTGCTCGCTTACAGCCCTGCAGTGATATTAATGGAATTTTATCTTGTTCATAAACACCCTGAGGATAAAATTTCTAGCAACCAAAGAAGAACCAAGTATAAGAAGTTCTGTTCCTTCTAATTAAATGTATTATTTAAATCCTATAATTGACATTCCATTTGTTGTCATGTAATTTTTTTTCACTCAACCACATGTTTTTGGTCAAAATCTTTTATGGGGAGTGTGAGGGGGTGAGTCATGGAACTAGCCTCACTCCCCTCCCTCTGGAGCTTCAAAATCGCTTGAATTTTTATGCGCATTCGAATTACCTTTTAAAAGTTCACAAGTTTTTTTTGTTTAAAAAAAATTAAAAATTGCAAGTATATTTGCAAATTCTGTTAAATCTTGACCTAATGTCTAAATTTTTGCAATTTTTTTCTTCTTTATAGTAAAAAATAAGGGTGTCAATGCGGGCGGTTAAAAACCACCTGCTAACCGCTAACCACTTAACTGCTTAACCGTATTAATCGCTAACCGCTTAACCGTCTAGCAGTTAGAGGTTATTGAGTTTACTAACCATAACCGCCTTTTTATATTTTTATAATTATAATTATAATAATATTTATACATATAACATAATCACTTATCATTAAATCACAATTTGAGTATTAATATATTATCACTATAATTTATATGATATATCACATGATCAATTGATCATTAAATCATTTGATTATATAATAACAAATTACACATATATAATATAACATAACTCATAAACATACCAATTCATACTAATACAACAATTAAGTATCTAGAGACTTAGTTCTAATGTATATTATAAACTTATAAGTCTATATATGTTATAAATTATAATTATACATATATGCATATGAATAATATAAATGTACAAATTCAATACTTAATCATATGATTCAATGACAATTCAAATACTTTATTCTAGTTAATCATATTATTAATGTACAATGATAATGTGATTCGTATAATATCAAATTAAGTAATTGGCATTAGATTCAATAATGTGTTACTTATAACCACAATTGAAGTATTAATGTATTATCATTCTAATTTATATGATTATATGATAACAAATTATACATATATAATATGACATAAGTCATAAGTATACCAATTCATACTAATACAATAATTAAGTACTTAGAGACTTAGTTCCAGTGTATGTTATAAACTTATAAGTCTATATATGTTATAAATAATAATTATACATATATGCATATGAATGATATAAATGTATAATATCAATACTTAATCATATGATTCAATGAAAATTCAAATACTTTATTCAAGTGAATCATATTATTAATGTACAATGATAATGTGATTCATATAATATCAAATTAAGTAATTGACATTGGATTAAACAATATATCACTTATAAACACAATTGAAGTATTAATGTATTATCATTCTAATTCTAATAATATTATCACTATAATTGATATGATTATATCACATGATGAATTGATCATTAAATCATATGATTATATAATAACAAATAATACATATAATCATATATAATATGACATATAATCATATATATCATATGTTTTATTTGAACTTCTTTTATATGTTGTGTTGAACTTTTTTTATATGTTGTGTTGAATTATATATATATAAAGTTAACTGGTTATGATTTAATATTTAAGGAATATTTTTAAAATACAAGTAAATGTAAATTTTGGGTCAAATATTTTTGATTTTTCAATATGGCCTCTTTTTATAGTAATTAGGCCTAAGAAGACACTAAAAATACAAAAAACAAATGAGAGGAAAAAAAAAAAATGCTACAATACTAAAAAAACCCAAAAAGGCCAAAAAAAAGTCTAATTTTGAAAAATGTTGTAAAATCAAAAGAAATAACAAGACAAGATAAAAGATTGCAATATGTGAAACTAGTTCTTCATGAACTATGTATGATTCTTCTATATTATTGTGTGATTTACATACAACTCAATACTCCATTTTATAGGCATGAAATCATAATGGGAGGTTAAAGAATATGAAAGGGGGAATATGAAACAAAAGGATTAATCAATTTATTACATGGATGTTATAGGAATTCTAAAAGATGACATGAATGTGTAGAATTCCAAGAGATGGAACTAAATGGTCATCCACCAAATGCATGAATGCATTCATAACACTCCCCCTTGAATGACCATACACTAAGAATATGCCTCGTTAAAACCTTGCCAAGAAAAATTCAGTGGGAAAAAAAAACTGTGGCGACGGAAAAAGAGTACAATATTCTTGTGTGTTTTTGTATGCTTTAAGACTGCCTCATTAAAACCTTGAGAAGGAAAACCCAGTGGGAAAAACCTTAGTGAAGGAAAAAGAGTACAATCAGCATAATCATTTTACTCCCCCTCATTAGCATGAAGAGCTTCAATTGTTTATGATGAAAGATCCTTCAGTTGGCGCATTCCAATGTTATTCACCAACTTCTTAAATGTTGCAGTTGGTAATGCTTTGGTAAATAAATCTGCCAAATTGTCACTTGATTGTATCTGTTTGACATTAATATTACTACTCTTCTGGAGCTCATGTGTATAAAAGAACTTTGGTGAAATGTGTTTGGTTCTATCACCTTTAATATATCCTCATATGATCTGTGTGATACAAGCAGCATTATCTTCATATAATATTGTCGGGCTATCTCTGATTGTGGATAAACCACACTTTTCTCGAATGTGTTGAATTACTGATCTTAGCCATATGCATTCCCGACTTGCTTCATGAATTGCAATAATCTCCGAGTGATTTGAAGAAGTAGCAACAAGTGTTTGCTTAACAGATCTCCACGAAATAGTAGTACTTCCACATGTAAATAGATATCCTGTTTGAGATCTACCTTTATGCGGATCATAAAGAAAACCTACATATGCATATCCAACTAATTGTGAATTTGAACTTCTTGAATAAAATAATCCTATGTCAGTTGTTCCACGAAGATAACGTAGAACATGTTTGACCCCATTCCAATGCCTTCGAGTTGGTGTAGAGCTGTATCTTGCTAGTAAATTAACTGAAAATGCTATATCAGGTCGTGTGCAATTTGCAAGATACATCAGAGCACCAATTGCACTAAGATATGGAACTTCAGGACCAAGAATTTCTTCGTCATCTTCTCGAGGGCAAAAATGGTTTTTTTTTTACATCAAGTGATCGAACAACCATTGGAGTGCTCAAAAGATGAGCTTTCTCCATGTAAAAGTGCTTCAGGACTTTTTCTGTGTATGTTGACTGATGAACAAGAATTTCATTTGGAAAATGTTCAATTTGTAAGCCAAGACAAAATTTTGTTTTTCCGAGATCTTTCATCTCAAACTCATTTTTTAAATAAGTGGCAGTTTTTATGAGCTCTTCTGGAGTCCCAACAAGATTTAAATCATCAACATAAACTGCAATAATGGCAAATCCAGATTCTGATTTCTTAATGAAAACACATGGACAAATTGGATTATTCTCAAATCCTTCTTTCAATAGATATTCACTACGACGATTGTACCACATGCGTCCAGATTGCTTTAACCCGTATAAAGATTTTTGTAGCTTGATAGAATAAATATGTCGGAATTTAGAATTATATGCTTCAGGCATTATGTATCCTTCAGGGATTTTCATGTATATATCATTATCAAGTGATCCATATGAATATGCTGTAACCACATCCATTAAATGCATATCCAAACTTTCTGTAACTACCAAGCTAATAAAAAATTTAAATGTAATTGCATCCACTACAGGGGAATACATTTCTTCATAATCAATACCAGGTTTCTGCAGGAAACCTTGTGCAACAAGTCTTGCTTTATATCTCACAATTTCATTTTTCTCATTTCGTTTTCGTACAAATATCCACTTGTATCCAACATGTGATACACCTTCAGGTGTTTGGACTATAGGTCCAAATACTTCACGTTTTGCTAGTGAGTTCAATTCTGGCTGAATTGCTTCCTTCCACATTGGCCAATCATTTCTACGTCAACATTCTTTGACGGTTTGTGTTTCAATATCATCATTACTTCTGGTAATGTCAAATGCAATTTTAAATGAAAATATGTTGTCGACAACAATTTTGTTTCTATCCAATATTTCTCCTGTACTTACATAATTTATTGAGATTTCATTATTTTCAGGTACATGTTCCTCTTCAGGAGGTAACTCTTCAGGAGATTTCTCTTCAAGAGGTTCCTCTTCGGGGGATTCCTTTCCAGGAGAATTTTGTACAGAAAGTTTGAATGGATCAATTTTCGTTGCCTGTTTTGTGGGTAAGGCCTCTTCAGGAGGGACAAAGTTTTCCTTCAAACTGAGTTGGAGGAATTTCCTTCAACCTAGTCTATAAAAGTGACATGTGTCCCTTTTTTAAAGGCTCAAGGTATCTAATGATAGAAGGAGAATCAAAACCAACATAAATTCTAAGTCTACGTTGAGGTCCCATCTTAGTGCGTTGAGGTGGCACAATTGGAACATATACAGCACAACCAAAAATACGAAAATGAAAAATATTTGGTGGTTGACCTAATGCAAGTTGCAAAGGGGAATTTTTTTTTAAGTTGTTGGTCTGATCCGAACTAATGATACTGCGTGTAATATTGCATGTCCCCAAGCAGAAACAGGTAATTTTGTTTTCATAAGCAAAGGTCGAGCAATTAACTGAAGTCGTTTAATAAACGATTCAGCTAAACCATTTTGAGTATGAGTATGAGCAACAGGATGTTCAACATTAATTCCAATTGGCATGCAATATGCTTGAGATGTAAATTCACCCGCATTATCCATCCGAATAGATTGAATTGGATAATCAGGAAATTGTGCTCGTAATCTAATTATTTGAGAAAGAAGTCTAGCAAATGCAACATTACGAGTAGAAAGCAAGCAAACATGTGGCCGCCTAGATGATGCATCTATTAAAACCATAAAATATCTAAATGGCCCACATGGAGGGTAAATCAGCCCACATATATCCCCTTGAATCCTTTGTAAAAATGATGGAGATTCAACAATTACCTTAGAAGGAGATGGTTTGATAACAAGTTTACCTTGAGAACATGTAGCACAAGGATAATTACTTGATAAAAGAATCTTCTGGTTCTTTAAGGGATGCTCATAAGAGGTCTCAATTATTCGACGCATCATAATTGTTTCCGGATGTCCAAGATGATCATGCCAAAGCATAAACATCTTTGGATTAGAGCACTTCTGGTGCATCACAACATGTGATTCAATTGTTCTTATTGTTGTATAATACAATCCGGAAGAGAAAGCAGGCAGTTTTTCCAATATGAGCTTCTAGCCCGAAATTGTTGAAGTAATATAAAGATATTCATCACTACCTTCATTAGTGGTTTCAACATGATAACCATTTATACGAATATCCTTAAAACTGATTAAATTTCTTCTAGATTTAGAAGAATACAAAGCATCATTAATACAAAATTTTGTTCCTTTTGGCAATATGATATTCGCTCTTCCAGACCCTTCGATTAGGTTTGATGAACCTAATATTGTATTGACACTAGCTTTGTTTAATATCAAGTATTGAAAATATTTCTTGTCTCTAAGAATTGTGTGCGTTGTAAACTGTCTGCTAAACACAAATCTTCACCAATCATCTTGGAATTAATCATTCCATCAATATGACCCATACCTCTATATATAAACAAAATATATATTAAAATTTCATTAATAAAAAAGAAAATAACAAAATACAATTAAATTTGACAATGTCAACATACTGTGATTAAGACATAAAGAAAACATATTAATTGTTGTAGACATATTCATCACCAATCAGAAGATCAGTATTTGTGTTAGAGTCTACAAAGAAATCAAAAACATTAAGATGAGTGCTACCCTCTCCATTTAGAGTATCAAGAAAAATTGGAGAATCTTCAAGATTACTGTGATTAGCAAAATTCATTTCAATCCCCTTTTCTTTTATAGAGGCTTGATATAGGTCTACCAGATGTTTAGGCGTACGACAGGTACACGACCAATGTCCTTTCATACCACACCTGTAACATTTATCTTTATAGTTCTTTGTAGGTTTATTCTGTAAACCTTTGTTTTCATTTTGTTTCGCCTCAGTGTGGTTCCACTTCTGGTGATATGAAATATTTCTTTTGTAAAAATTATGAGTACGTCCCCTTGACCTCTATAACTTTTTCTACCACGTCCACGTCCACGACCACAGTTTCCTTTATTACCATGAAATGATGTTCCATTTGCTTCAGGAAATGGTGTAGAACCCGTTGGACGAGATTGATAATTTTTCATTAATAGCTCGTTGTTTTGCTCAGCTACTAGAAGACAAGATATCAGTTCAGAATATCTTGTGAAATTACGCTCTCGATATTGCTGCTGCAGGAGCACATTCGAGGCATGAA
Source organism: Corylus avellana (assembly GCF_965113065.1). Lineage (NCBI taxonomy): Eukaryota > Viridiplantae > Streptophyta > Magnoliopsida > Fagales > Betulaceae > Corylus > Corylus avellana. The sequence goes on from NC_142491.1 coordinate 10,051,896, forward strand.
ATGTGGTATATGTTTTTTTCTAACATATCCACATCAGTGACTTTTTCTCCACACAATATTAATTGTGAGCTGATTTTAAAGAGTGCAGAGTTATATTCACTGACACTCTTAAAATCTTGCAATCTCAGGTGCATTCAATCATAGCAAGTTTTTGGGAGGATAACTGTCTTCTGGTGCTCATATTTCTCCCTTAAATTATTCCACAAGGTCAAGGGATCTTTTATCGTAAGGTACTCAATTTTTAATTCTTCATGCAAATGATGGCGAAGAAAAATCATTGCTTTAGTGTGATCCTGCTGGGATGCTTGATTATCTTCCTTAATAGTATTTCCAAGATTCATAGCTTCAAGATGGATCTCAGCATCAAGGATCCAAGATAAGTAATTTTTGCCAGAAACGTCAAGAGCGACAAACTCAAGTTTTGTAAGATTTGACATTATAATGAATTGAGAATACCTCACGTATAGCTTTTGATGTTGAAGATCAAAAGAACACAACAATTGGCTAGAGCTTCGTGCTGATAACGTGTTGTAAAATCAAAAGAAATAACAAGACAAGATAAAAGATTGCAATATGTGAAACTAGTTCTTCATGAACTATGTATGATTCTTCTCTATTATTGTGTGATTTACATACAACTCAATACTCATTTTTATAGGCATGGAATCATAATGGGAGGTTAATGAATATGAAATGGGGAATATGAAACAAAAGGGTTAATCAATTTATTACATGGATGTTATAGGAATTCTAAAAGATGACATGAATGTGTAGAATTTTAAGAGATAGAACTAAATGGTCATCCACCAAATGCATGAATGCATTCATAACAAAAAGGCGGTTAACGGACGGTTACCTATTTTACTAACCACTAACCGGCGGTTAGTAAGCGGTTAGCGGTTAGTGAAATCTACTAACCGCTAAGGCGGTTACGGTTAGCGGTTATTGGCAATAACCACTAACTGTAACCGTATTGACACTCTAAAAAAAATGAATACTATAGAAATTCTGTCAAGATTTAACAAAAAAATTTAAGGGCTGGTTTGGGATTTTGAGGGGCCTAAAAGTGTTTTTAACATTTAAAAAGTCCGTTTGAAAGAAAGAAAAAGAAAAAAGTATTCATTTGATAAAAAAAAAAAAAAAAAAAAAATCGCTTTTAAGGGTCCTAAAAGCCTAAAAATGACCAAAACACACTTTTGTCAAAAGTTCAAGGGTTTGTTTGGGGTGTGTTTGAACTTTTAATGGCCTAAAAGTACTTTTAACACCAAAAAAATCCATTTGAAGAAAAAAAAATACTCGTTTAGTAAAAGAATTAAAAGCGCTTCTAAAGGTCAAAAAAGCTTAAAAATGGCTAAAACATACTTTTGGTAAAAGCTTAAAAATGAAACTTTTTCTTAAAAACATTTTTTGCTTTAAAAACTCTATTTTTCAGACGCAATTTCAACGCAGGCTCTAAGGATAAAATATTCCAAGGATAAGATATTTCAAAAAATTAAAGGTTGAATGAATAATTTTTTAACTTTGAAAAGTAATTGCAAAAAGAGAAATACTAAAGGCCAAACTTTTTTGCCCAACAAAAGTCCAACTTTTACCCTTTATTTTTTTTCTAAAAAAAACAAAATAAAAAATGGAAAAAATGTCTGAAGCAACCCTATCTATTTTTGGCCTTTCTTTTATTTAGTATTTTTTTTAAAATGAAAAATAGTATTTTTCTTCATAATAATGACATTTTCTTGAAAAAAATGACATTATTATGAAAAAAATACCATTTTTCATTTTTAAAAAAATACCAAATATAAGAAAGACAAAAAATAGATAGAGTTGCTTCAAACATTTTTTCCATTTTTTATTTTATTTTATTTTTAAAAAATAAATAAGACAAAAGTTGAACTTTTGTTGGGCAAAAAAGTTGGGTCCCTATCATTCCTCTTGCAAAAATGAACAAAGTTAGAAGTTAAGTGATGGTAGTAATACTAAGGTTCAAAATAATCTAAATTTGTTAATTCAACCACACTCATCCCGTGCTCCCTCACACTGTTGACGGGGGTTAGAAGAGGGGTCAAAGTGGTTGAGATGGGTTTCAGGAGGGCTTAGAGTGGGGCTGGGGTTTGACGAGGTTGGCAATTGCGATTATGGTTGGGCATCGAGAAGAAAGAAGGGTGGGTGATTAGCAGTGTTCTCTTAAGGATAAATCAAAGAGTTACAGGAGCCCAGTTGAAGCTGTCGGAGGAAAACTTTTGGCAAGTCAGTTATGTTTGGTTTTCTCTGTTCAAGACAGCTATTTCCACTCAAACACAGGAGGACCCATTTGGGATTTCTTCAGCAAAATGGCTTCTTTATTGTCAAATCGTTTACATCAGTAGGTAGTTTACCTGAATCTAATCAAAAACCAGAAGAAGAGGAAAAACTTTCTTTTGCAGTGTCTTACCTCATCAACTCTTGTGGGTTTCCCGCAAAATCTGCAATTTTAGCCTCCCAGAGGATACTATTTCAGAGCCCAGAGAGACCAGACTCAGTGCTGAATCTTTTCAAAGAGAATGGATTCAGCAATGCCCAGATCTCCAAAATCGTTAGGATGCTTCCACCGATTCTTTTATCTCATCCCGAGAAGACCCTTTTGCCCAAGATTGAGCTTTTGCGTTCCATAGGGGTTTCGAGCTCTGACCTCATTACCATCGTCTCTTCAAACCCATTTCTGTTTAAAATCAACTTAAATAAACGTCTTATACCCTGCTATGATTTTCTCAAGAGTGTACTTCTTGTTGACGAGAAAGTCCTGAAAACCTTCAAGCGCTCATCACGGGCTTTTCTAAGTAATGTCAAGAATACTATGGCTCCTAACATTTCACTTTTGAGACAACTTGGAGCGCCTCCATCTACAATCTCTTTCCTGGTAACTACTTATCCCTCTTCAGCTTTTATTAAGCATACTAGGTTTGTTGAGGCTGTCCACCAGGTTATGGAAATGGGATTCGATCCAAAGAAAACGGTGTTTGTCGAGGCAATCCTGGTGTTGTTGAAGATGAGTAAACCAAAGCTGGAATCAAGATTTGAGCTTTATAAGAGGTGGGGTTGGTCAAAGGGCATGGCCCTCGCAGCATTTAAAAGGTTTCCAAGTTGTATGCTACCTGCAGAAGAGAATATCACGAAGAAAATGGATTTCCTCGTGAAAAAAATTGGTTGGCCATCAGCAAATATTGCTACAAATCCTGCAGTTATAAAATTAAGCCTGGAAAAGAGAATTATCCCTCGGTGTTCGGTTGTTCAAATTTTGCAAGCAAAGGGTTTGGTTAAGAATAACTTGTCCGTGGGGACTCTTTTGAATCCGACTGAGAGGATATTTTTGGAGAAGTTTGTGATCAGATTTCGGGATGATGTTCCTCAATTGTTGAATATATATCAGGGTAAGATGTCTTCTGGATATAGGATTTCAGTCTGAGAAGGTATGTGGGATGGAAAACTTGTAACATTTTGACTTCCAATTTTATTTATGTCATTGCTGGCAGTTATAGCATTTTCAATTTGTTGGGTATTGTCTGGCCAAAAAGTAAGTTATTGGGCATTGCATTTGTATTATATTGCTCTGTTTTGACATGGACAATGTGATGTCCAAGTCAAAAATACCGATTATTATGCTATGACATAGTGTTAGATTCCAAACAAAATCCTTACTAACATATCGCCACTTGTGTTTGAATTCCCCCTTCAAACCACCCCTGAATTACTGGCAATGACTGATTTTTATGGCTTTTGTTTTTTCTCTCAGCCTATTTTTCAGTGTGATGGAACATCCTAGCTTGACACCAAGTCCATTGTATCATGAGAATGTGTATTTCTCAATGTGCTTAATGACATTGGTTCTGTGTTTTTTGATGGTTCATGTGCATGTTCGAATCTCTGTGATGGAATATAGAGACTACGATGATCAATTTACTATGAGTTGTTCATGAGGAGTAATTCTACAAGTTACTCTTGTGTCACTCTAAGAATGAGATGACTTTTAAAATCACTATTTGATCCAAATTCAATAATAATCAATCACAAGGCCAATGGTGATTTTAGAATGCACATTATTTTTTGAGTACACAAAAAGGACAAAAGAGTGATTTCTAGCATTACTCGTTCGTAGGTCACAACATACATGACACTTTTCATTGACTCTTTTTGAGAATATGTTTTTCTTATTATAGTCTACTGTGTTCTGCTCTGCATTTAGAACTTATCTAAGCAAATTGACAGAAAATGACAAAAAAATTGCCCCCTTGCTCCAACGGGACTATGGACTTACATCTGACACCATAAAAACACATGGAAAACCCAATTGATTGGGTCAGCTAGGCGAGCAGGTGGTATTACTGTGAACCGGCTTGTAAACTAGTAAGTGTATTCCCTTGTTGAGTAGACAAAATCAAGGGCATTGTCCAAAACAATAAGGAACAGATTGGGTGACAAAGCTGTGGATGCCAACAAGTCTGAGTAGATGAGGCTGATAGACTTGTGTTGTTGATAATCCCTTTTTATTTGTTGCTTAGTTCCTTCTTTCTCTTGTTTTACAATGAAACCATGCCCAAATGTTTGTTGAAGTTGGCCAATATCTGGTTTTCGATGGAATCCTTTTTTTCTCTATTTGATTTTTCCATTTAAATAAAATAGGTTGGTTAAAATTTGATATATGTTTGTTCTTTCAATGTTATTCGGTAGAGAGAGCATCTATGAACTGTAAATATCAGTTTCTCTTTTTGCTCTTTTCTAAGAAAAGACGATACCAATTTCAACTTTCAATGTAAAAAGAACAAAGATCAATATGTATAGGTTCCAGACAACACTGCCTGATATATCGCTGGTGCCGAGGTTTCCCCATTCCATTAATTTATGTCTGTTTGTTTTGCCCTTCTCTGATTGACTTGCATTTATGCTGTATTCATTTGTTTCAATTTTGTTTTTGCATGCTTTAGAACTTGGTATTATTTCTATTTCTATTTTTTTTTTTTCTTTCCTATCAGTATTCTGAAGTAATACCACACACTTTCTGTGTCTATGGTTAAGCTTTATTTTAGCTTCTACTTGCTATAGCTCTCAGATCTGTGATTTTGCTTAATTAGATGTGGGTTGTTTTGCTCAATTCATGGCTGTGTTATAGTTTGGTAGTTGATTTTTGTGTTTATTGCTCTAGATGTATGTTTGCTTTCTGGAAATGTAGGACAGAAAATGGATATATTGCCTTTATAGTAGCTGATTTTTTCTTGGACGAACCCATTGTTTCATTTGGTAATTTTTCCGAGATAACATGACGAAATTTTGTTGCTTTTAATATTTTCCATGTGGGTTTGACCTTTCATAAATTTCTGAAAACTTATCAAAATGGCTATTTAATCTGGAGATTTTAGTATGTGTTTGATTGCGAAGTGAGATGGTGTGTTTCTTTGCTTCTGATATTTTTCTATTCTCTACTGCTTCAATTTCAGCATTAGTTTTTGTTCTCGCTTCTGATAAATGTGTGTGCAAGTGCTGGAGTTGGCTGGAAATGCAGCTTGTGACAACAAGAAGAACAAGATCATTCCATGGCATGTTCAGCTGGCTGTGACGAACGACGCAGAGCTTGGGCAGTTACCGTTGCTCAGGGCGGTGTCCTTCCCAACAATAAGATGGCGGAGAAGGCTGCCAAAGAGTCCAAGTCTCCATCCAGGGCCACTAAGTCTCTAAAGAAGGCTTAGCTTTCTCTAGTCAATCGAGTTGCTTCTTTTTCATTTGTATGTAATCTAGGTGTAGGATGGATCTTGTTTTTTGTTATTTGTGTAGGGCAAAATTGATGAATTTGAAAGATCTTGTGACCTCTTTGTTAGGATTTTCTCTGAAATTAATGGATGAAACCATTTGGTTCATTACATGGATTTAGTGATTAATCGCATGAAATAGAAAAATGTTTTTCGTTGAAATTGTTTTCAGATTTCTGAAAAGAGATTTTACTCGAAACACTTTCTAACGAAAAACATTTTACGTGAAAATAAAATGAGTCTCAATAATAATCAAGACAAATGCAAGTATGTAGTTGTGTGTTATTGCATTTATTTGTCAAAATCCTTCCTATACTGTAAATGCCAAAAACATCCTTGAAGTTAGAGTGGACTCATAAATAGTGTAGAATTCAATTGTTTCTCTCACATGTCAACGTTTTTAGAGCAGTAAGAACTAGCTTCTTTTAGATTTTTTTTTAAAAAAAATTTCGATAACTAAACTACTTTTAGTTTTTCAATTCAATTGTTTCTCTCACATGTCAACATTTTTAGAGCAGTAAGACTAGCATCTTTTAGATTTTTTTTTTTTAAAATTTAGATAACTAAACTACTTTTAGTTTTTCTACTCAAATAGATTCCATGATAGCTTCCTTTATCATTTTCCTATTTGGTTGAAGAGAAATGCTATGAGTACTAAATCTTTTACTAACAGAGACTTACCAAACTGAAGTGTAACTTATTCATTGAAAAAAAAATAAAACAATTAATTAAGAGAAATGTAACAAGTACCAATGAATGAACTACACGTCAATTTAATAAACCTATGTTAGTAAAATATTTAGTACCCCTAACATTTTTTTTTGTTCAAATAGTCTATCAAATAAATGTTTGAAGAAATAAAGACAAAAGAGAAAGTCATTTAAATACTTTTTAAAATAAATAATAGAGGAAAGAGAATCATTTTTTTATTTAATAAAAGGGTTAAATACTAAATTAGTCCCTAGGGTTTCACAACTTTATTTTTTCCCCCCTGGGTTTTCATTTTTATCACAGGAGGTCCCTGTGGTTTTGATAAGTGACCAAATTAGTCCATCCGTTAGTTGACCGTTAGTTGACCGTTAAACTGGACACGTGGACCAATCAGACGTCGACACGTGGCACATATATTAATTTTTTTTTAAATTTTTTTTTAATTAAAAAAAATGTTTTTCTTTAAAAAAAAAATTAAAAAATATATATTAAAAAAAAAAAAAAAAAAAAAAGAAAAATCGGAAAAAACTGGGGGTGGCCGAGCCACCCCCTTGGCAATTTGGGGGTGGCTCGGCCACCCCCTTTGGCCATGGGGGTGGCCAGGCCACCCCCATCTGGCCGGATGGGGGTGGCCGAGCCACCCCCTGGGCACCAAGGGGGTGGCCGAGCCACCCCCTTGGGCCCCAAGGGGGTGGCCGAAACCACCCCCGGTTCCCACTGGGGGTGGCTCGGCCACCCCCATGGAGCCTTGGGGGTGGCCGAAACCACCATTGGTGGTGGTTTCGGCCACCCCCAAGGCTCCATGGGGGTGGCCGAGCCACCCCCAGTGGGAACCGGGGGTGGTTTCGGCCACCCCCTTGGGGCCCAAGGGGGTGGCCGAGCCACCCCCTGGTGCCCAGGGGGTGGCTCGGCCACCCCCATCCGGCCAGATGGGGGTGGCCTGGCCACCCCCATGGCCAAAGGGGGTGGCCGAGCCACCCCCAAATTGCCAAGGGGGTGGCTCGGCCACCCCCAGTTTTTTCCGATTTTTCTTTTTTTTTTTTTTTTTTTTTTAATTTTTTTTTTAAAAAAAAACATTTTTTTTAATTAAAAAAAAATTAATATATGTGCCACGTGTCGATGTCCGATTGGTCCACGTGTCCAGTTTAACGGTCAACTAACGGTCAACTAACGGATGGACTAATTTGGTCACTTATCAAAACCACAGGGACCTCCTGTGATAAAAATGAAAACCCAGGGGGGAAAAAATAAAGTTGTGAAACCCTAGGGACTAATTTAGTATTTAACCCTTAATAAAATTGTTGAGAGGTTTGCATCAAAAAAATTAGAGAGAAAGAGGAGGCCCATATGTTGTAACCTAGCCATGCTCATATAACCTTGAAGAAATACAACAATGACTAAACTACCCTCAAACCCTAATACATTCTTCTACCACCCCCCTTGAAGCTGAGCATATATATATCATATAAACTCAGCTTGTAACAAATAAACTCTAACCGGTTACGACATAAAGATTTTGTAAACATCATCTAACTGGACTCCAGACTTCATGAATGTTGTAGATATATCTCCATCGAGTATTTTGTGTCGAACGTAATGACAATCAACCTCAATATTTAGCCATTTCATGAAAAACTGGATTAGATGCAATATGTATATTAGCCTAGTTATCACAAGATAATGGGATAGGAGTAGGAGCCGAGAAACCAATCTCTTGAAGGAATTGTTGTAACCAAGTCAATTGAGTAGCTGTATGAGCCATTGCCCTGTACTCTGCTTCAGCACTAGATCGTGCCACAACTGTCTGTTTCTTACTCTTCCAAGTTACAAAATTACTTTCGAAGAATGTGCAATATCCTATAGTAGACCAATCAAATTAGCATTTCCAACTTGTACTATAAATGCAAAATCATCTTTTTCGGTAAATGTAATGATGCTAAAAAGCTGCTATATACACTTCAACTTTCTTACACTCATTTTCACACTTCTTTAAGTGGCTTTTAAAACTACTATTAAATTAAAACATGTTAGGGAGATTGATATCTTGGGGAGTCCTTTTAGTGAGCTCATAACATAGCATGTTGAAACACCATATAATCCAAAAGTTTAAGCCTATGGAGTTGAGCCCAACACTACCCTATTAACCACTTACACTTCTTAGATCTTTTTAATATGGGACTTCTGTCATTTTACACTCACACATATATACTCAACAATCTCTCTTTATATATGAATCCATCATCACATTGCTACACTTCCCCTCGAAAGGAAGCCTTTTACCAATCTTATGGGCCCTCTCCAAGATTACTTGTGGGCTATGTGGGTTTTGTCCGCACCACGCACATTTGTCCCTACTTCATGGAGAAGGATCCATCCAGTCCTTGTATTATTGGGGGCATAATTGTCCAAAATTATGCCTCTGATAATACAAGGACTGGATCCCATCCAGTCTAAACGGACTGGAGAGGATCCCAGTCCCTACTTCATGGACTTCTTGTTGTGCATTGTGCCATGAACCTTGTTGCTCCTTCTCTAGCGACTCATGTTCATGTTCACAGCTTGCACCTTTGTTCTAACTCCATGAACCGTTGTCAAGCACATGCCATGAGCATTTGCCCTCTATTCCAAAGGCAAGCATCTATGTTCACACTTTTAACATTTTTTGTCTATACTCCAGGAAACGTTTGTGTGTGCATGTGTCACTCCACCTTACCGCACATAACGATCGGCTCTAATACCACTTGTTACGAAGATTGATACTTTAGGTAGTCTTTTTAGTGAGCTTATAACATAGCATGTTGACACACCGCACAACTCAAAAGCTTAGGCATATGGATTTGAGCCCAACACTACTATATTAACTAATCACATTTCTTAGATATTTTCATTGTGGGACTTCTATCATTTTAACACTCACACATATATATTCAACAAAATTCAATAATGATTCATTTCAAATTTAATAGTAATTTTAAAAGCCATCTAATGGAGTGGAGAAATGATTGTGAAGAAGTGAGAGTGTATAGCATTTCCTCCTCTTTTTATGCAGTTATAAATATACTATGCTTTCCCAAAAAGAAAAGAAAAATGGAAAGAAAAAAAGAAGAAGCCTAACTTAGTGATCGCTCATCCCATGGTTTGAGAAAAAGAGGTTTGTGATTACTTCAAAAAATAACAGACATACATGGAAGATTATATTGAAAGCTGCTTTTATCTGATTGAGGAAATATTCTTGTTTGTTTAAATTGTTTTGATATAAAATGTTTTTTCAATTTTTTTTTTCTTATTTTTTCAGTGTTTGGTACCACCGTAAATTGTGATTGAGCCGAAAACATTTTTGGTTACTAGAAAAATCTTTTTAATATCTGTAAAATACTACTAAAATGAGTTGCCTTTTCTAGTACAAATAAAGTGTTTTTTTTTGGCATATCATTTCTTGATTGAGCTCAAGCGCCTCTCAGATTAGAAACGCATGAAGAGTTCAAAGTCTTCGGAGGGCAGTTTTCTCTGAAGGAATTACAGGAGTCAGGAGCCGCCCAGTTGAAGCTGTCGGAGGAAAACTTTTGGTAAGTCAGTTATGTTTGGTTTTCTCTGTTCAAGACAGCTAATACCACTCAAACATAGGAGGACCCATTTGGGTTTTCTTCAGCAAAATGGCTTCTTTATTGTCAAATCGTTCACATCAGCAGGTAGTTTACCTGAATCTAATAAAAAACCAGAAGAAGAGGAAAAACATTCTTTTGCAGTGTCTTGCCTCATAAACTCTTGTGGGTTGTCCAAAAAATCTGCTATTTTAGCATCCCAGAGCCATTTGGTTCTATTTCAGAGCCCAAAGAGACCAGACTCAGTGCTGAATCTTCTCAAAGAGAATGGATTCAGCAATGCCCAGATCTCCAAAATCGTTAGGATGCATCCCCTGATTCTTTTATCTCATCCCCAGAAGACCCTTTTGCCCAAGATTGAGCTTTTGCGTTCCATAGGGGTTTCGAGCTCTGACGTCATTACCATCCTCTCTTCAAACCCATTTCTGTTCAAACGCAACTTAAAGAAACGTCTTATCCCCTGCTATGATTTCATCAAGAGTGTACTTCTTGTTGACGAGAAAGTCCTGACAGCTTTCAAGCGCGCACCACGGGTTTTTCTAGGTGATGTAACGAATACTATGGCTCCTAACATTGCACTTTTGAGACAACTTGGAGCGCCTCCATCTACAATCTCTTTCCTGGTTACTAATTTTCCCTCTTCAGCTTTTATTAAGCATACTAAGTTTGTTGAGGCTGTCCACCAGGTTATTGAAATGGGATTCGATCCAATGAAAACGGTATTTGTCCTATCAATCCAGGTTTTATTGAAGATGAAGAAACCAAAGCTGGAATCAAGATTTGAGCTTTATAAGAGGTGGGGTTGGTCAAAGGACATGGCCATCGCAGCATTTAAAACCTTTCCAAATTGTATGCTATCTTCAGAAGAGAAGATCACGAAAACATTGGATTTCCTAGTGAACAAAATTGGTTGGCCATCAAAACATGTTGCTACATATCCTTATGTTATAAATTTAAGCTTGGAAAAGAGAATTATCCCTCGGTGTTCGGTTGTTCAAATTTTGCTAGCAAAGGGTTTGATCGTGAATAACTTGGCCTTGGGGACTTTCTTGCTACCGACTGAGAGGCAGTTTTTGGAGAAGTTTGTGATCAGATTTCGGGATGATGTTCCTGAATTGTTGAATGTATATGAGGGTAAGATGTCTTCTGGATGTAGGATTTCAGTCTGAGAAGGTATGTGGGATGGAAAACTTGTAACATTTTGACTTCCAATTTCGTTTGTGTCATAGTTGGCAGTACAGCATTTTCAGCTTATTGGGTATTTTCTGGCCAAAAAGTAAGTGATTGGGCATTGGGCTTGTATTATCTTGCTCTGTTTCGACATGGACAATGTGATGTCCAAGTCAAAAATATCAAATATTATATGCTACGACATAGTTTTTAGATTCCAAACAAAATCCTAACTCACATATAGCCACTTGTGTTTGAATTCCCCCTTCCCAACCACCCCCGGAAAAAGAAAAATGACCCTGAAATACAGGCAATGACTGATTTTTATGGCTTTCTTTTTTTGCTCAGCCTATTTTTTAGTGTTATGGAACATCCTGGCTTGAGGGATAAGGCAATTTATAACCTGTGAATTTGCTATCTAGTTGACCTACATTAGGCCTTTTATGATATTTTAATTAAATGGAGTCTTTGAACAGTTTTGAGTTCTCTTGACAAGATCATCCTCCAAGCGTATAGAGAAATAGGTAGCATTGTTGAACTGAGAACTTCTGTATATGGCTTGTGTTTTCTCCTTTTATCATTTTACATGCGAACTCATAATATGTGGCCAGCAATCCATTGGTATTTATTTGTTGTCTTTGGGTGTTGTGGTGTCATCTCAATGATTATGCATTCTGTGGATGTGTGATGTTTGAAATTTTCTACTGCAATCACAGGCTCATCTGCAAAGAGTGGCGTTATGATGTTGTGGATTAGATTCCGAAGAAAGCAATTAGGTCGTTTATTCAGTTGGGTTATATAAGGTGCAAAAAAATTGTAGAGCTGGTTATATAGGAGCAAATTGAAACAAAGAATCATATACTAGCAACTAAGTAATAATTAAGACAGAAAGTAGGTTACTACTCCATTGGACTTGGTGAATTCTGATTCTACTTTGACCCAAGGGTTTCCCGTTGTCCTTAGCTGACCATCCAAGAGCATCAATGATTGGCATGAAACATTACCTACTAGCAATTTGGGCAGGTAATTACCGTGGATACCATATTCCCATGAGTTCAGCCTAGATTACAACTAGTTTTAATCAGCGGGATCCTTCGTGTACTGTAAATGCCAAAACATCCTTGAAGTTTAAGTGGATTCATAAGTACAGTCTAGATTCAATCTTTCCAGTAGATGATGTTATGTATGCTTTTGCTGGACAGTAGGTATATTTGTTTTTATGCATTCAGATATACTACCGGTAGCTCATCTCATGGCTGGAGAAGAAGAGTTTTGTGATTGTGCAAAAAACATGTGGAAATTTTTCTTGGATGAACCCATTGTTTCATTTGGTAATTTTTCCGAGATAACATGTGGAAATTTTATAGGTTTTACTTCTTTCCATGTGGTTTGACCTTTCATAAATTTCTGAAACTAGTCAAAATGGCTATTTAATATAGAGTTTCTAGGGAGCAGGGAGGAAGAGGAGGTAGGGGACCTTAGTGTTGATAGGCATGCTCCTCTAAATTCTTATGCGCCCATTTCAAAGGGTGTGCCAGGTTATTCGGATTGGGTAGTTCAGTGTGCAAATGGGATTTATCCAATTGTGGGGATATCGTATCTGGGTCATAAACTGCAATTGCTAGCCCTTTTCACTTTCCTGGAGGAGGAACGCCGCAACAATGCAATGATAGCCACCTCGGGCAGCGGTACAAAGTGTAAGAGGGAGATCAGAAATTTGGAGTGCTGGGTGACTTATGATGCTAGAGGTTCAAGCTCTAGCCGTGGTAATAGGAAGGGGGAGGGGAGCCGCAGTTATTTTATGAAGCCAAGAATTATTTCTTGGAATGTAAGAGAGTTGAACAAGAAGGATAAACGATTGAGGTTAGTAATTGGCTTAGAGATTGGAAAGCAGATATTGTATGCTTTCAAGAAACTAAACTTCAGGGTATGTCTTGCAACATAGTACACAATTTATGGGGTCGGAGACATGTGGATTGGTGTTGTTTGGATTCTAATGGGGCCTTGGGGGGTATTTTGATCATGTGGGATAATAGGGTGATGGAAAAGGTTGAAGAATGTGTAGGGGCTTACACTTTGGCTGTGACTTTTAGGAATGTGGTGGATCGCTCGGTTTGGGCTTTTGTAGGAGTGTATGGTTCGAACTTGGATAGGGATAGAAGGCTTCTTTGTGATGAGTTGGCGGGTGTCCTAAGTTTGTGGAACTTGCTGTGGTGCATAGGGGGAGATTTCAACGTTATTTGATTCCCTAGTGGAAGATCAGGTACAACTCACTTGGATTATGCTATGATAGAGTTTTCAGATTTTATTTTTGAACAAGGGCCGATGGATCTCCCTCTTGCGTGGAGCTCTTTCACTTGGTCGATTTCTCATGATCCACCCTTGTGGTCAAGGATAGATCGCTTTCTTGTGTCCCCAGAGTTGGAAGCCTGGTTTCCAAGGGTTATACAGAAGCGGCTGCCGCACATTTGTTCGGATCACTTCACAATTCTTCTTGATACGAGGGATGTGTCTAGGGGGAGGAGGCCGTTTAAGTTTGAGAATATGTGGCTTAAAGTAGAGGGGTTTGTGGCTCTTGTGAAAAAATGGTGGGAATCCTATGTTTTCTAAGGTACGCCTAGTTTTGTTTTTGCTCAAAAGCTCAAGGATTTGAAGCTGGATTTAAAGAGGTGGAATGATGAGGTGTTTGGCAATATAGGAGGGAATAAGAGAATTCTCCTTGAAGATCTTTAGGGGTTTGATTTGCATCAAGAAAGTAGGGCCTTGGATGAGGAGGAGTTAGTGTGGAAGGCGGAGGTGGTTCGAGAATTAGAGAAGTGTACACTTATGGAGGAAGTGAGTTGGAGGCAGAAATCGAGGGTGTTGCGGCTAAAGGAAGGAGATAAGTGCACTAAATTCGTTCATTCCATAGCCAACTCTAATAGAAAGCATAATGCTATTGATAAACTTATGATTGTAGATAACCTTGTTCTAATCAGACAGAGATTAGTGAGCACATTGTAGAGTTCTATCAAAAGCTCTTTTTTGAGCAATGCAGGTGGAGGCGAGGGTGGATGGTATATCCTTAGACTCTATTTCGGAGGTTGAGGCTGAATGGTTGGAGAGAGATTTTGAAGCACTAATTGTAGGTTCTTTTACATTTTCTTTTAATTTACATAACCAAATTACTTTTTATTTTTCTCTTTAAATAAATTCAACGATAGATTCATTTATCATTTTCCTAGTTTATTCAAATCTTCTATCAGATAAATGTTGTTTTCCATTTTCTTTTAATTTACATAATTAAATTACATTTTATTTTTCTCGCTAAATAAATTCAACGATAGATTCCTTTATCCTTTTCATATTTAATTCAAATATTCTATGAAATAAATGCTAGGAGAAATAGAGAGAAAAGAAAAAGTCATTTAGGGAAACAGTCATTTAAATACTATTTTAAATAAATGATAGGGAAACCGAGAAGAAAGAAAGGAAAGAGAATCAATTTTTTTTTTTTTTAATAAAATAAAGGTGAAGGAAACAAAAGTAATCTAGGGTTGCATTTTTGGTTCCCTTGAGTTAGGGAACGCCAAAATGGCTTTTTGGAAGTTTTACCTATATTTATGGGAGTGAGAGTGCTCTTACTGCATATGATAAAAACAACCCAATTAGCAATTCCCACTGGTACTATAAATGCAAAATCATCTTTTCTAGTAAATGTAATGCTGCTAGAAAGCTGTTCTACACACTTCAATTTTCTTACACCGATTTTCACACTTCTATAATGGCTTTTACAACTTTGATAAAATTAAAATATGTTAGGGAGATTGATACCTTGTGGAGTCCTTTTAGTGAACTCATAACATAGCATATTGAGACATCACATAACCCAAAAGCTTAAGCATATGAAGTTGAGCCCAACACTACCCTATTAACCACTCACGCTTCTTAGATCTTTTCAATGTGAGACTTCTATCATTTTACACTCACATATATATACTCAACAATCCCCCCTTTATGTATGAGTCCATCATTACATTGCTACACTTCCCCTCAAAAGGAAGCCTTTTATCAATCTTATGGGCCCTCTCCAAGATTACTTGTGGGCTATGTAGATTTTGTCTGCACCACGGACCTTTATTCCTACTTCATGGATTTCATGTTGTGCCTTGTGCCATGAACCTTTGTTGCCCCATCTCCAAGGACTCCTATTCATGTTCACAGCTTGCACCTTTGTTTTAATTCTGTGAACCATTATCAATAATCATTTATGTTCACACTTTGCTCCTTTTTTCTCTGTACTCCAGGAAACTTTTGTGTGTGCATGTGCCACTCCACCTTACCACATACCACCATCGGTTCTAATACCACTTGTTAGGAAGATTGATACCTTAGGGAGTCTTTTTAGTGAGCTCATAACATAGTACGTTGAGACACCACACAACTCAAAAGCTTAAGCCTTTAAATTTGAGTCCAACACTACTATATTAACTATTTACACCTCTTAGATCTTTTCAATGTGGGACTTCTCTCATTTTACACTCAAACATATATAATCAATAAAATCTAATAATGATTCATTTCAAATTTAATGGTGGTTTTAAAAGTCATCTAATGGAGTGGAGAAATGATTGTGAAGAAGTGAGAGTGCGTAGCATTTCCTCCTCGTTTTTTGCAGTTATAAATATACTATGCTTTCACAAAAAAAAAAAAAAAAAAAAGCCTAATTTAGTGGTTACTCATCTCATGGTTGGAGAAAAAGAGGCTTGTGATTATTTCAAGTGTAGATTATTTTTCAAGTTTGAACTTTTCATTCTTGTACGCATTTTCTCTGGTAATTCATTCTCTGCTTTCGCTGGAGGTCGTTGGAAATCTCTACCTATTGGAATTTGTTATTAGAAGTGGTAGACCGCTACCTCTTGCTGGAATTTGCCGTCAAACATCATAGGAATCTGCCATCAGATTTCATTGGAAGTTGCAAGAAAATTTTTAGCCACCGTTAGAGCTCATCAGTTGTTGCTTGAGGTCACTCCCTACAAACCAACGTCGAAAGCATTTTTCATTGAAAAACGTTTTACCTCAGTAGAAACAAAACACGAATTTTAGTATAATGATGAAATTGAAACTACAAAATGATAACATTCAAAAGTCGATTGGCCATAGCATAAACATCTGTCTTTTGAGGTTTATTTAGGGTATGTTTGAAATTACGATTTCAAAAAGTGCGATTAAAAATAGTGATTTTAAAATGTGCAATTTTAAAATATGATTTTTAAAAATGCAGTTAAAGCATTTGACAAAATCGTAATTTGGTTTTTAAAATCGCAATTTTAATCTTAAAAAAAACACCTCATTATCCGCGATTTGAAAATATGAAAATCTTTTAGGTTTTAAATTCGAAATTTTTTTAAAATTCAATGCCAAATAATCAATTTTTTCCAATTTAATTTAAAATCACACATTTTATTTATAAATCGCAACCATAAACGCACCTCGAATGGTTTCCGACTTTCCGTCCTCGAGCAACATACTTCCAGTACAAATAAAGCTTCTTTTTTTGCTCAAGCGCCCCGGAGATTAGAAGCGCATGACGAGTTCAGAGTCTTCAAAGTGCAATATTCTCTGACGAGATTACAAGAGCCCAGTTGAAGCTGTCTCAGTAAAACTTTTGTTGAGTCAAGTTATGTTTGGTTTTCTCTGTTCAAGACAGCTACTGCCACTCAAATACAGGAGGACCCAATTGGGTTTTCTTCAGCAAAATGGCTTCTTTATTGTCAAATCGTTTACATCAGTAGGTAGTTTACCTGAATCTAATCAAAAACCAGAAGAAGAGGAAAAACATTCTTTTGCAGTGTCTTACCTCATCAACTCTTGTGGGTTGTCCACAAAATCTGCTATTTTAAAATCCCGGAGGCTAATATTTCAGAGCCCAGAAAGACCAGACTCGGTGCTGAATCTTTTCAAAGAGAATGGAATCAGCAATGCCCAGATCTCCAAAATCGTTAGGAAGTATCCCCTGATTCTTTTATCTGATCCTGAGAAGACCCTTTTGCCCAAGATTGAGTTTTTGCGTTCCATAGGGGTTTCGAGCTCTGACCTCATTACTATCATCTCTTCATACCCATTTCTGTTCAGATGCAACTTAAGGAAACGTGTTATCCCCTGCTATGATATCCTCAAGAGTGTACTTCTTGTTGACGAGAAAGTGCTGACAACTTTCAAGCGCGCACCACGGGCTTGTCTAAATGATGTAACGAATAATATGGCTCCTAACATTGCACTTTTGAGACAACTTGGAGCGCCTTCATCTACAATATCTTTCCTGGTAACTAATTATCCCTCTGCAGCTTTTATTAAGCATACTAGGTTTGTTGAGGCTGTCCACCAGGCTATGGAAATGGGATTCGATCCCTCGAAAACGGTGTTTGTCCTGGCAATCCAGGTGTTATTGAAGATGAAGAAACCAAAGCTGGAATCAAGATTTGAGCTTTATAAGAGGTGGGGTTGGTCAAAGCACATGGCCCTCGCAGCATTTAAAAGCTTTCCAAATTGTATGCAATCTTCAGAAGAGAAGATCACGAAAACAATGGAGTTCCTTGTGAACAAAATTGGTTGGCCATCAGCAAATATTGCTACATATCCTTATGTTATAAATTTAAGCTTGGAAAAGAGAATTATCCCTCGGTGTTCGGTTGTTCAAATTTTGCTAGCCAAGGGTTTGATCAAGAATAACTTGGCCTTGGGGACTTTCTTGCTACCGACTGAGAGGAAATTTTTGGAGCGGTTTGTGATCAGATTTCAGGATGATGTTCCTGAATTATTGAATGTATATCAGGGTAAGATGTCTTCTGGTTGTAGGATTTCAGTCTGAGAAGGTATGTGGGATGGAAAACTTGTAACATTTTGACTTCCAATTTGATTAGTGTCATAGTTGGCAGTATAGCATTTTCAGTTTATTGGGTATTTTATGGCCAAAAAGTAAGTGATTGGGGCATTGGACTTGTATTATCTTGCTCTGTTTTGACATGCACAATGTGGTGTCCAAGTCAAAAATGTCAAATATTATGCTGTGACATAGTTTTTAGATTCCAAACAAAATCCTAACTCACATATCGCCACTTGTGTTTGAATTCCCCCTTCCCAACCACCCCTGAAAAAAGAAAAATGACCCTGAAATACAGGCAATGACTGATTTTTATGGCTTTTGTTTTTGCTCGGCCTATTTTTTAGTGTTATGGAACATCCTGGCTTGACACCAAGACGATTGTATCATGATTGTCTATTTCTCAATGCACTTAATGTGATTGGTTCTGTGTGTGCTTATGGCATAAGGCACTTTATAACCTGTGAATTTGCTATCTAGTTGACCTACCTTTGGCCTATTATGATATTTCATTGAAATGGAGTCTTTGGACAGTTTTGAGTTCTCTTGACAAGATCATCCTCCAAGCATATAGAGAAATAGGTAGCATTGTTGAACTGAGAACTTCTTTATATGGCTTATGTTTGATCTTTTATCATTTTACATACGGACTTATCATACGTTGCCAGCAATCCATTTGTATTCATTTGCAGCCTTTGGGTGTGTTCTTAAGCTTGTTGATATTGTGGTGTCATCTCTATGCGTATGCATTCTGTGGATTTGTGATGTTTAAGTTTTCTACTGCAGTCAGAGGCTAATCTGCAAAGAGTTGTGGTATGATGTTTTGGAATAGATTCCAAAGAAGGCAATTGGATCGTTAATCCAGTTGGGATATACAAGGTGCAAAAATTGTAGAGGTGGTTATGTAGGCACAAATTGAAACAAAGAATCATATACTAGCAACTAAGGTCCTGTTTGTTTTGATGGAAAACCTTTTCTCCCCATTTCTCGGTGTTTCGTATGACCAAAAATCTTAGTCAAACTGAAATTATTTTTGGTTGACCAGGAAAACCACTTTTAACCGTGTAGAATGGTTTCTGTTTTTTATTATTTCCATACACCATTGTCCCCTCTCACAATCTTGCTGAACCCGCATACCTGACCTTCTATTTCATGCAACACACACCCGACCTTCTCCAGTTCTCCTTCTCACTCAATTTCAAAGTCTCCCAGAGCTCTCTGCTCCGCATAGCTCCTACACTCGTAGGGATCTCGTCCCTCTTTGGCTTCTGATTTTCCCTTTGCCATCGCCATTTGGGTTCTCACATCTCAAGTTCTTTCGGCTCTCTTGCAGCTCATTCTTGCACTCTATCTTTGATTTTTCTCACTTTCACTCACCGATTTCTATCTCTAAGATCGATTCTCTCTGTTTTTGGATTCCAGTTTTTTTTGGGTATTTTGAACATATTGAAGGGGGGTGGGGGGGCTTTTATTTTTGACATGAAGTAGAGATATCGAAATCGTTAGATTTGTGTTTTTTGATGGTTCATATGCATGTTCGAATCTCTGTGATTGAATATAGAGACTACGATGATCAATCTACTGTGAGCAGTTCATGAGTCACAACAGACATGACCCACTGTTTATTGACACTCTTTTTGAGAATATGTTTTTCTTAATGTAGTCTTTGTTATCAATCTACTGTGTTTTTCTCTTCATTTAGAACTTATCTAAGCAAATTGACAGAAAGTGACAAAAGATTCCCTCCTTGCTTTCCTGGAAATGTAGGACAGAAAATGTATACATTGTCTTAATAGTAGTTGAATTTTTCTTGGACGAATCCATTGTTTCATTTGGTAATTTTTCCGAGATAACATGTGGAAATTTTGTAGGTTTTACTTTTTTCCATGTGGGTTTGACCTTTCATAAATTTCTGAAACTAATCAAAATGGCTATTTAATATGGAGTTTTTAGAATGTGTTTGATTGCAAAGTGTGGTGGTGTGTTTCTTTTCTTTTGATATTTTTCTGTTCTGTACTGCTTCAATTTCAGCCTCTAGTTTTCGTTCTTGATTATGAAGTCATTGTGCATAAATGTATGTGAAAGTGCTTGAGTTGGCTGGAAATGCAGCTCGTGACAACAACAAGAACAAGATCATTCCAAGGCATGTTCTGCTGGCTGTGAGGAACGATGCAGAGCTTGGGAAGTTACCGTTGCTCATGGCGGTGTCCTTCCCAACAAAAAGATGGTGGAGAAGGCTGCCAAAGAGTCCAAGTCTCCATCTAGGGCCACCAAGTCTCTAAAGAAGGCTTAGCTTTCCCCTTGTCAATCGAGTTGCTTCTTTTTCATTTGTATGTAATCTGGGTGTAGGATGAATCTTGTTTTTTGTTGTTTGTGTAGGGCAAAATTGATGAATTTGAAAGATCTTGTGACTGCTCTGTTAGGTTTTTTCTCTGAAATTGATGGATGAAACCACTTGTTTCATTACTTGGATTCAATGATTAGTAGTAGTAGATATTTCTTTATAGGTTAATATGATTGAATGAAAATATAAGAAACAAAGGCTAAGTAATAATTAAGACATAATGCAAGTAACCATTCAATTGGAGTAGGTGAATTATGATTCTACATTAAGCCAAGGGCATGATGTCCTTAGCTTGCCCTTGAGCATCAATGAAGTGGCATGATGATGTTGTGTGGGGGGGGGGGGGGGGGGGGGATGGGGTGGTGGGTGTTGCATGGAAGTCATCGGTCATTTTTGGTCACTGTCGGAGGTAGTTGGCTGTTGCCTGCTATCGCTGATGTTTTTTTGCATGAGTCAAACGTCAAAAAATGTTTTTAATTGAAATTATTTGTCAGAAAATTGATTTTGTTGAAAATATTTTTCAACGGAATACAGGTTGAAATAAATGGAGCCTCAATTTGATGAAACTGCAAGTACAAATTCATCTTGATCCTCTTAGTAATCCTAAGGTTCAACTACAAAGTTATCTAAACGTAATCATAAGGTTCAAAGTCATCTTGATCCTCTTAATCTAACCACACTCAATCACTTGCTCGCTAATCATTCACATCCCTCTTATCCTCCTCCACCTCCAACACCACCCACCATAGTCGCTACTGCGACTAGCACAATCACTACCATCATCGACCATTGCCACAACCACCTTTACCTTCTCTGAGTGTGTCGCTGTCCGAAACCCCAACCACAGGCCAGTTCTCTTGAACATTTAAACACTTGCAAAGCTGTACAAAAGCTCACCCCCGCCGCCACAAAACAGTTCCTTGAAAAAGTGGTTGAGCCGTATGGCGCCTAGGAGCTGAATCTAGTACAATAATTCAACGCCGCAGGTGTCGAAGGAGGAGCTAAGAGAGTTCTAAGTTGGTGTTGGATTAAAGGAGAGAGTCCCACAAAAAAAAAAAAAAAAAAAAAAAAAGAAACTTTCCTCAATTCTTACTTGCGCACCATATTCTCTAACGGGATTAACTTCCATAGCTGCAAAGGGTGGAATATTAAGGACTAAACTGTACCTCTGAACAATCTCCATTTTCCTTGTTTGGCAGCCAGTTTTTTGGATTTGTTTTGGGTTTTTCAAAAACCCATGATTGATGATGATGGTCCCCCAGCCAATTATGATTCCATCAAGCCTGGCTGCGTGGCTTATGCTTCAACTAGAATGAGTATCGATCATTAAGGGTTGTGGTTTAATGGCCTTAAGCAAGTTTTATATGATTAGGTAAATATTATGGCATGAGTTTGACTTCTGTAGTAGAAATCCTCATGTATGATCAGTGTAAACCATTTTATGTCTCATTGATATCCTGATGAGGTTAAGTCAAGTTATAACTCAACCGAACATTTTTCTAGAATATTCTTGTACTTCATATTTAAACACTCTAATGAGGTATTTATGCATTTTATCAATATTCTGAAATTATTTCATGTGATTTATTTTATTGGGTGCTACAATAACTTTATGAGAGAAAACCATGATTTTCTCACACTAAGTATGCTATTGTTCAATGAGGAAATGTTAAGCGACAAATATCCTATTGTTAACTTATTGATTTATAACATGCTCAAACTTTATTACTGTCTCTGCCTAACAATTTTATAAACTTATTCTCATGCATATTTATATGTGAACTTTTTTCATAATTGGCATGAAATAGGCTCAACTCACGGCCTAATTATCGTTGGAGATTTACTTATTAAGTCATGGACTTACGTGTTTGTTTTATGTGGTTGCTTAATTTTTAATTTGATATAAATTCTGTAAAATACCTATTCAATCCCCTCTAGGTGTTGGTTGGCGTCAATTGAGAGTTTTCAAAAATTAGAAAAAAAATTGCTTCAACAATTAACATAATGTGCTTAAGAAAGAGAATCAGCTTGCTTTCACATATGGGTTCGAGTGGCATTTCACTCCTAACCACAATTCATCACCTACCTAGGAGAAGTGATAGAGAACCAAACAAATGAACTCAGAAAATTTTTGAAACTGATGTGGTAAGGATTTTTAAATTAAAAAAAAAAATGCAATTCTCTCTCCCTTGTCTACTACTCATGGTCTGCTACGTCAGTTTGAAAATTGTTCTGGGTTCATTTGTTTGGCTCTCTAACACTTCTCCCTACCTAGACGAAACAGTAAAGCACCTAGATGGTCTAACAAGGATTTGGCTTCTATGCTCTATCTATCAATATGGGTTTAGCCTGCAGGTTTTCAAAATGTTATAAACACACTTGTTTTTCTAAGATTATCACGGTGTGGGTTTAGCCTCATACTTTCTACAGCTTTATAAAAATTCATTGCCTCTTTTGTGCTTCTTACTACCTAGGAATGAGGATAAAATCACCTCGGAATACAACTATATTTCTATAATTCTTCTAGCAATTGTAACAACTAATTGTATTTCTTCCTCCTCAAGTGCATGGAACTAAATTTATGATCCCAAAGAAAGCAGAAAAGAATAGAATAGAAAATAAATCAATCACACAAGACACCAAGGTTTAAGTGGTTCGACTTAACAAGTTTACATCCACTTGCGGAGACAACTCGAAAGAAATTCACTATCAAAAGTGGAGTACAAAAAAGTAGCACACAAAGAATAGACTAGGAGGCTGAGAAAGGCGTAGTGGCCAAAGTTCAGCGGCACAACAGATTTGTGGTTAGAGGGAGAGTTGACGTTGCATTTGTGGGTGGAAGAGAAATCAAAAGGGAGAAAAGGAATAGCAAGAGAACAAGGGAGGGGGATCCCTCCTCCCCTAAAAGACGCACTGGCGGCAGAGTGAGGAGGGTGTCTACCATGAGAGAAGGGAAAGCTTCGCTCTCGAAAGTGGATAATTTTTTTACAACTGAGAGAGAAGCGAAAAATAATTTAAATAATTTATTAAGCGGATCCTTTTTAACAATACATAGTAATTAATACGACCATTTCATGCCTCTACTAGGTTGTAGGAATTCAACATAAGTAAAAATAGCACATACATTTGGGAAGACCAAGTGAGTGCCCCCACATTTTCCAAACAAGGCACCCTCATTCTTCTTACAACGAGCATCACAACCCCGTGGCCAAAAGCATGGCAATTTGTACTTTCTACTATCTTTCTCACAGAGGACCTCAAAGCCTTCTGTTAATACTATTATGATCATATGAACAAATCATAAAAACCAGAAAAAAAAAAAAAAAAAAAGGAGATCAAAATCCAACTCCATAGAAAAGTATGCACAAAATCTTTGGTAAAACTAATATAAAAGCTAACAATGATGTAATCTATTGGTTTTAAGGTAGAGAATATTTGAGCTATGTAACTAAAATGAAATTATTGAATTACTTACCCATTCTTGTGAAGATAATGAAAATAATGAAAATTAGAAGGTGTGGAGACTTAAGAGCCGTCGCCATGTTTTCTTTTTTCTTTCCTCATGCCAAACTCAAATGGCATTTAAGGTTATTTATAGAATATTTGCATTTTTTTTTTTGGCACTAGAAACAAACCTTCAAGCATTTGCTTTGTGAGTAATGTTATTTAGTGAAACTGTTATACGACTGTCATATAATTTGATGATATGATGATATGACAGTGAACACCATCCATTAGAAAAGAATGTGAAATTGAAAGGGTGGAAGCACGAAAAGTGAGTGATGGCTACATCTTTAATATACTGAAGTATATACTATGAGCTATAGTAAAATGGTATTTATTTATAGAAAAGCTATGAGTAATGACAAGAAACACAAGACTAAGTAAGGAATGGAATACAACCTATAAGAAAATAGATAGTCTTAATATAAAATATTTTAACTAAAATAAAAATAGAAAGAGAAGGATGGGCCAATGTTTTATAGCTTGATAATAATAATATATATAAAAAAGGCTGGTCGGATATATTTTGAGACGACCCATTTAAGTGAGGTTATTTTTTTAATATTTAAATATTAATTAAATAATATTTATTTTAATATTAATATTATATTTTATGTTAAATTGTTTAATAGATAGAAAAACTTTAAAGTTATAAAGAGAGTTGTTTGTAATTGAATAAAATGGTCGGTGACTAGTACTTTTCATCTTCTGAACATTTAATTTAATTTTTCTATTCCCAACTATGTGACTTTCAGCAATGGAAAATTGCATAAGATATGGGTACATAGTCTATAGACGAATAGAATTAAAAATCAATTTTTTTTTTTTTTTTATCATTTTATTACTGATGAATTGAATGTAATCAATTATTAATGCTGTTGATTTTTTAAGCAATTTAGAGAACCAAATGATATTAATGTACCAATTTTTTAAAATCTTTCATTCATAGAGCGATCTTTGGGGTGATCTATTTTAACGAGTGATCTTTGGGGTGGAGGTTTTTATCCTAGCCTTTTGGTCGAGTAGGATTAGTTTCGGTGTGAGGGTTTTACTCCCATGGCTGAGAAAATAAAAGTTGAAAATATGAACTACCTATGTATTAGATTGAGTCTGCTTAAAGCATATCTATTCTATAACTGAAGTTTGGACATGAGTTAACGAATGTTGAAATCATAAATATGACTTAATTGTAAGATTTTTATGTTTGTCACTATGACGTTGTAACCTCATAACTTTGTCTATGATTTATGAGAGTTTTATGCTCTCCGATGTAAGCGATTTATACTCTTGATTTCTTTCAAGGAAAGAATATAAAAGATTCTAAAAATAAAAAAAATAAAAATAAAAAGAGAACCGGCCCCAAGCAGTAATGATATCAAGTTAAGTTTTGTGTTTTTTTTTTTTTTTTTTTTTAAACAAGATTAATTTCAAACTTTATTGAAAGCAATCCAACAAATTTGGCTAAGGTGTTGTAATTTTTTTTTCAGCTCCTATGTTGTTGTTCTTTTAAGGGTTGAAATTCAATTTTCAATATTCTATGAGAAAGAGAGAGAAAACAATATTGAATATCAACCCTTAAAAGAACTACAACATAGGTTCCGTAAAAAAAAATTACAGCACCTATCAAATATGGATTAGTTTCTCCCCGCTTTAATACCATAGATACATGTTGAGATTTCTCTAGTCCAAACTCTATCTATGACATATTTAAGGCTTGCTTGAGATTGCATTTTAGGGGTCTAAAAGTGCTTTTAATACTCAAAAAGTCTGTTTGAAAAAATAAAAGTATTTGTTTGATAAAAAAATTAAAAGCGCTTTTAAAAGTTCAAAAAGCTTAAAAATAAAGTTTTTGTCCAAAAGCTCTTTTTAACTTAAAAGCTATATTTCTCAAACGCAATTCTAAATAGGCTCTTAATGACCTCACAAGCTAAATAATGAGCGGCTGAATTGGCATCCCGTTTTACATGATCAATTCTCCAAGAACGAAAATGACAGCATTCTCACTTTGATTCCATCCATAATGTGGCTAAATTTGTTCCAATTTTTGCTTTCCCCTTTAACAACATTGATATCAAGTTGGGTCATAATGATATCCGAGAAAATCACATAAAAACAATTTTTTTCTTAGGTATAGTGAGAATTCAATTTTTTTCATCTTTGATTACTAGTTTACAATAATTGGGAGCCTTAATTAAAGAGTATTTACCATAATTAAAGCCTTAATTAAATATTTTTTATGGAATAAATATTTATCATCAAGTATTAGTCGGCGGCCTTATTATATTGAGGACTTTAGGTGACCACCTAATTAGCCTACACCTGTAAATAATTTTTTATTTTTTATTTTTTTTATTTTTTATAAAAGAACATGAAGAAAATGATTTTTTGGATTTAGATTGTTAAATGATAACTTAAAAGAGTAATGTTATTTAGTAGACTATATACGACTGCCATACAATTGAAATAGCGTAGCAATGTAAATCAACCTTTAGATTAGCAAGGGCTTGTAAAAAGAAAAATCATTAGCTTATTTTCATTGTCACATCATCTCAAATCTCAATCGTATAGTAATTGTATAACAATCTACTAAATAGTATTTCTCTAAATTAAATAGGTTTTATTTATTTATTTTTCTACTTTGTGGGTTTGCATGGAAGTATAATAAATGGCTTATAGGACACTAATTTTTTTTTTCCTGCTTTTTACGTATTAAAAGTAAAAGCATTTTTTAAGCTCATTAACACGCATTTGGATCCTCTCCGGTCCAAATGGATTGGAGGGGAGCCGATTCTTGTTAAAGTAGGGGCAAAATTGTCCCTTTTTTTTGGACAATTCTGCCCCTATGCTAAAGAGAACTGGCTCCCTTCCGGTCCATTTGGACCGGAGAGGATTCCAGTCCCATAACACATACAATCTTCTAGCTTTCACAATTTGATCAAAATCCAATAATGATCAATCACAAGTTCAATGGTGATTTTAATAGCCACACTATTCTTAGAGGGACTCAAAAGGAACACAAGAAGGACTTGTAGCATTACTCTTCTCACGCAACTTATCTTCTACCTTGGCAATTACACCCATACAACTGGACAAAGATTTCTTCTAATTGGAGACCCTTTCTATTATTTTTGCCTCTTTCTTTTTGGGCAAGATTATGTGAGAAGAGTTCACTTGCTTAAGCAGGAGAGATTTGTCCGAGCAAGAGGCCCACCCATACGAATTTTTGAACGGCCGGATGGAACTGGAAGCTTCCCTCTCTCACTTTCCCTGTTATTATTCTTTGCACCCCTCCTTTTTGGGCAAAGAACATTAATAAAGAATCCAAATCCCACACAACCACCCTTTTATCTCAATTGAACCTTAAGCCCTTACTCCCAAAGGATTTACTTCCAGGAGCCAGCTTTACATTTTGAAAAATGTTAAATATCTCAAATTTTTGTTCTAAAAGTTAGTTTTCAAATTATGTGTCAGTGTCACCATTTTATGAGTTGGTAACGCATTTTTTAAAATAATAAATATCATGAGATGGTGACACATTATTGGGAAACTAACTTTTGAGAAAAAAAATTCGGGATGTATACCACTTCTCATATTAGAAATGTTTATAGTCGACAAAAATTAACAAAGAAATATAAAATGTAAGAGAAGTGCTACACAAACCTAGCATGGTATTGGTTTTACTGAGGCAAGTAATTTTAGTTTTCAACATGTCAAACATACTTGTCTCTGTAACACACAAATTTCTATATTTATTTGGACTATTAGACGTAAGAGATACGATAGAATCTAATAAAAACTCTATATTTTGCCCATAAAAATTCATATAGCATGATGTCACATTATCTTCATTTTGTTTTATCGGTTTCCCTCCACTAAAAATATGATATGATATCTTACCACTTGAACTTTTATAGACAAAATGTAAAATTTTATAAGATTCTAACGTTTCTTTAGAATGTAATGGATATCTTAGATTTTAAAATATGAGATGGGAATTCGAATCCTACTCAAAGAGAGACGGCCTCTCTTCTTTGGGCCCCACTAGTGGCCATCATCATTGCAGCCACATACG
Source organism: Corylus avellana (assembly GCF_965113065.1). Classification (NCBI taxonomy): domain Eukaryota; kingdom Viridiplantae; phylum Streptophyta; class Magnoliopsida; order Fagales; family Betulaceae; genus Corylus; species Corylus avellana. The sequence goes on from NC_142491.1 coordinate 10,079,935, forward strand.
TTCAACCGGACATAGAAACGCACACGGTTCCCATTAACACATGCATACACCTCGCTCACAACTAAACCAAGCTACACTCAAAACACCCAAGCTGGGGCAACAACGCTAACATATTTCGAGTCGATTAGTTATTTTTTTATTATTTCTTTTTTTTTTTTAACAAGAGCTTATCAAAAATCTATTAGACCTTGCTACTTCATATTTGTGAGGTATTTATGAGATATTTTGTGGTATGTAACATTACCCTTTCAAAATACAATGATGGATTGTTAAGTTTTTTGTTTTTTTTTTTTAAAGAGATATATCCAAAAACAAAGGAAATGAGTCAAGGTGGGTCTATCTCGCTCTATGCATTGTTAGGATTGAAGTGGAAGAGAATGTAAGTAAACTCATGGCACACTTTCTTGAAAGGCTGTTTTCAAATGTGAATAATTTTATGTAAGCTTTGTATTATTTAGTATCAGAACTATGCACCACGACACAGAATTGAGTCCTGTACAGATGTTGTAACCTATAAGATAAAGTGGCCATTATAGACATCAAATTTAAAAGCGTAATGAGTTAATTACAATCTTACTCATACCTATATAAGCTTTAGGTCACTTTCTATATATATATATATATCCATGAGCAAGAGGCAGGAGGAGACAATATATACATTGATAAATGATTGCTCTACTTATGAACTAAATGTAAAGACAAACAAGAAGAGTACCGCCCTCATGTGGGACTCTTCTACTTAATTTTGCTCCCAAATTGACATAACTTGAGAAAGTCAAAGGGAGCATGTTCTATCGTTAATTTCTTCTTACATCTCCTTTTCACAAACATCATCTTCATTTTCATATTCCTCATTTCAGATCAAACTGACAAGAAACCCCAAGAAATTAACCCAGAAACTCGTCTACATAATTATCATATTCATACAAACGTAGATTTGCAATCTTTGGAGTGAGAAACACCTATTGGATTGTGCCTTTAATCATCTCATCTGAAAATCAATTGGTGTCCAGTGAGGAAAGTCAAAGTCTTTTATGGCATTTAAAATCGCACCCTATAGAACATGTTCTAAGAGTTGTGCAAGTGAGTAGAGCGGCATTGTTGTACCTCAACAATCCCTCCCTCGCCATGACGCTCTCGCAACTTTAGCCCATAACCCTAGTTCTGATACTATTTGTTGAATCGGGCACCCCCGCAAGACATGTTCCAAAGCAGCATTGTTATACCTCAACAACATAGTTGTACTTAACTATATATGTATAACTTAAGCTGTACAAGAAGTATTGGAAGATATCTTACGCACACACCAGCTCTTTATGTATGAGGGAATACAACAAAATCAAATACATAGTGCCTGAAAACATGCATCTCCTTAGTCCTAGGTACAAATGTTAAAAAAACATACACATTTAGGTAAAAACGAGTGATGGACCATACATTCTCCAAACAAGGCTTTCTCCTTCTGTACACAAACATAATCACATTTCCGTTTCGAAAGGCATGGCCATAGGAACCCTTGACTATCTTTCTCACAGAGTACCTCAAATCCTTTTGTTGATGCTATACCTAATATCATATATATATATATATATATATATATATCATAAAAACCAAATATATATATATATATCAAAAATCCAACTCCATAGAAAAGTGTGCAGAAGATTATATATTTGCATAATATAAATGTAACCTATTGATTCTAACATAAAAGTATACACACATAGTCAACCACCAGATAGAGAAGATCATGATTGAATTACTTACCCGTTATTGTGAAGAGAATGAAAATAATGAAAATTGTAGTCCTCCCCATGTTTTCTTTTTCTTCACTTATGCCAAATTGAAATGGCATTTAAGGTTATTTATAGGAGATCATGTGCTTTTCTTTCAAGCTAAAGTTTTGCGATGAATGATATTTAGTAGATTTTTTTATGATTCTCGCTGTAGTGAAAAACTAATCATTGGATCAATATTTGTAAATAATAATAATAAAATGACTTATTGCTATCACGTCAGTCCAACTGTCTAATAGTAGTATTGTAGTAGCCTACTAATTAAATAGCATTAAGGGTCGTAAAGTCTATATACCCCCCCTTAAATAATCACCCAATTGATAATGTCATTTTCAAACTTTCAATTATGGCAATGTCCTCCCAAACTACCAAAACATTGTCAATGTCCCCTCAAGGCTAGCAAAAAAATAAAAATGCCCCTATATATTTCTCAATAAGACAAAAATACACCTATAAATTTGAAAAAAATAAAATAATAATAATAATAATAATTTTGAAAAAAATTTAAAAAGATTTTTTTTTTTTTTATAAAAAAATGATAAATTGAAAATTTTTAATTTTTTTTCTTATAAAAAGGATTTGTTTTTAAATTTTAAATTTGGCCACCCCTTGGAATTTTATTTTTTTATTTTTTTTTTTTTATTTTTTTTAAGTTTTAGGTTTTTTTTCTAGAAGTTTTAGTATTTTTTTTTTTCTAAGGTTAGTTTCGTCATTAGGGGGACATTGGTAATGTTTTGGTAGTTTGGGGGAAAGATTGTCACAATTGAAAGTTTGGGGGAGATATTGTCAATTTAGTGATAGTTTGAGAATGGTATGTAAACTTTCCCCCGGCATTAATCTTTACCATTAAAAAAATAAATAAATTATAAATTATAAATTATAAAAAAAAAATAAAAAAAAAATAAAAAAAAAAGAACAAGATAGATACTCCACGACCATAGTCCATATGGTACATCTTTATTTTTATTTTATTTTTGACATGTTCACACAAGGGAAGGAGGATGAGAGATTCGAACTAATGATCGACCTCCGCTTCATGAGACGTAGTTTACAACCGATTGAGCTACTTCTTGAGGACATGATACATCTTTAATTAATATAATGAGACCATCACCTCCCTCCGACCCTTCCCATAATTGACTAGTCTTTATATTATTATATTTATGGCCTCCCTTATACTTTATGGAAAGCCGTGTAATATTAGACGAGTAAGAGCATTCCCATTAATCTCTTCACTTCTGGCTTTTTTTTCTAAAATTTTAAAAAAAACCCACAAAACACGCCATTTAACAAACTCTTTCCTCAATGCTAAATTTAACTTCATATTTTATGCTCTTCAAGTACAAAGAGCCCAAAAGTAAACGTTATTTATTTTTTAACTTTCTTCTCCTTTCATCTCAACTAAAGTACATTTTTAATGCAAAGAATCAAAAAAAATTCGTTTCATCAACAACAAAATATAATAGTTACTTAAAATAGAGAAATATTTACAGAGTTTGATGTTTAGTGGTTTGAAAAGCAGCTAACTAAATCAATTAAAATAGACTTTTAGAATTAAATTTAGAAAAAAAAAAATTAAGAGTTTAATGTGAATGCTATAACAGGATTTACATATTTGCTAAAGTCTATTATTTGGTCTTGGAGTGTTAGCTGGCTTGTTGTCCTTCTCTTGCAAAATTCAAAGTAAGAATGGCTTTTGTTTTTGGCACACATCGATAACAAGATTTGGTAAAGATTTTGAATGACAAGGCAGAATGAACAACATATGAAGAAATTATGAAACTTACAAAAAAAAAAAAAAAAAATCTGCCGTGCATATCCTTGTAGGAGTGAATGACAAAAACTTGAAATTGAAAGAAGATAAAAAAATAATAACAGTAAAAGAAATAAAATATGGTAAAAATAAAGAGAGGATGAGAGTGTGGCAGGAGGAAAAGAAGCTGTGTAAGAAAAAGAGAAGTGAGAAGTGTGAGGTGATGGGTGCAGTGTATACTGTTGGGTGAGTTGAAAGAACAAGTGAGAAAATAGTATAAGGTCTTGGCCGGTGAGTTGAAAAAACTAGTGAGAAAATAGTATTGGTCATGGTGAGTTGAAATAAAAATTACTCTTTGCCTTCCAGAGTTTTACTCGAGTTGTAATTTGACTTTTAATGTTTAAAAATTCACAATGTACTCCAACAAAATATCAAAAATTTGCAGTGTAATTACTCTGTAAACCATTTACGTCCAATTTAACGGAAAATTGCTTATGTGCGAGGCACATGCATTTTTTGGTTTAAAATTTCAAAAATTGCTCCATGTATTTTAAGAAATTCTAAAAATGCCTCAAATTCAATAAACCAAAAATTAAAAAAAAAAAAAAAAATTGTGGTTGGCTACGGCCACCCCCATTTGGCTCCTTGGGGGTGGTCGGACACCCCCCATGGGCCACGGAGGTGGCTCGCCACCCCCAATCCAGTTGTTTCGGGGTGGCTTTCTTTCCTTTTTTTTTTTTTTTTTTTTTGGTTTAATTTTTTTAATAGGGAAATTAAGTATTTTTCATCATTTCTGTAAAAGAAAACAAAAATTATTAACGGATGGGTCACATTGCAAATTTTTAAACATTAGATGTCAAATTGCAAATCAAGTGAAACTTTGGAGGGGTAAAGTGTAATTTTCTCATAATAGAAAGAGATGATTGGGGCAATTTTGTACAGCTTAATAATAATAATAAGCAAAATTTAGATTGTTAAAGACAAATTAAATAATAATATTATTTTATTAATGGGTAATGCTAGGGACTATCTTTTTATCTTCCTAAAGTTGATGTGACTTTTAAAATCACCATTGAATTTTAGATGAATCATACTTGAATTTTGATCAAATGGTAATTTTGAAAGTTACATCAACTTTAGGAAGATAAAAAGATGGTCCTTAGCATTACTCTTATTTAATAAACTATTATATATATAATTATTATACAACTGAGATGACATGACAGTAAAACTCTGCATTTAGATCAACAAGGATTTATCAATAGAAAAACTAATAGCTAATTTTTATTGCCATGCACGTTATCCCAGTCCTAGAGCAATTGCATAACAGTCTATTCAATTAAATATGTTTATTTTTCTTTTTTTCCTATCTGGTGGGTTTGCCTGGAAATATATGAATATGATAAATGGCTTTTAGCCAGGACATTAAACTAATGCCTTGTTCGGAAGCGGTTTCAATTTCTTGATATTTCCTAGAAGTTGAAGAACTCTTGGTTCGGGGAAGTTCCATCAATTTAACCACCATAGGTGAATGGTAAGCTGTTCTAGTGTTAGGAAACTCAATATTTTCTAATTATTTCGGGATTTCTTTGTTGATTTATCTTGATTTTTTTGCTTGATCCTTTTTTTTCTTTTAACGACAGTACCATATCAAAGACACAATTTGGAATCTTCAAAACCTAAACACTATTTGTGACACACACATGCAATATCCTCTTGGGCTATTATAAGACAATATCTTTGAATATCACCATCCCCGTCAGTTTCAAACACTACAAAAATTTCAACATTTAATTACATTTGAGTAGTGATGTTTTTTTTAAAAATGTCATTAAATTGCGACTTGTTAACTGTTCAAACATCACTATTTTATAAATAGTGACGTCATGAACAGTAAAACGTATCAAAATTTAAAAATATTAGCGCTCAAAATTTGCATTTAAAACAACCACCCATACCCAAAAACTTCAAAAAATTTCCACTTTCACCCAACACAATTTTTCCTTCAAAAAATAAAAAATAAAAATAAAAACACAGGTGGCCTTTCAATCCACTTCCAACGAACCGACAGCCACCTCTCTAATTTTATTTTATTTTTTTTTTAAATTTTATTTGAGAACAATATATATATTATTTTGGTAAAAAAAAAAATTAATAATTTTTTAAAAGGTAGTGACATTTGAATAATGCAAAACAGCACCTCCTAAAAGGTGCGGTTTTGATAAAAATAGCACAAAATAGTGTCCTTTTTACTGTTCAAATGACTCTAGCCCCTTTTCTAGTCTATGCACCTTTTGTCATTTTGAAAAAAAAAAAAAAAAAAAAAAAAAAGACACTAATCAAACGTCACTAGACAAATAATGACGTTGTTTGGGCTAAAAACGTCATTATTTGTGAGTCATTAAACACCAAAATTTTTGTAGTGAGATTTGTAGCAATATCTTTGAATATTACAAGATTTTGCTCGATTGTAAAGCATGCATGCTTGCTTGTTAGGTTTTCGTTGATTTCATTTCCATGTTGGGCTAATTTTTACCCCTATAAATAAGGTGTAGATAGATATATATTGTTGTATATATGGCAAATCAATCAATGAAAACATTAATCGCTTTACGCAACAATTGAAGGTTCGTTCCCTCGAAATGATTAATTGAAAGTACGTTTGATCCCTTGGAAGCGATTAATTAATTTTTGTATTTTGTTATTTTCAGTGGATAGAAACCCTCGGGTTCCTATCCCTACCATCTAGCTGGCAGGAAAATAGATGTTCTCCAAGTTAGCATCAACAGTGCTCTATCCAATTTCCTAACCATTGGATCTTCATTCCTTCTCTTGGACCAGGTATAAAACTGGGCACTAGATTCGTGATCCAAATCTGCCTGGATAATGCATTTATCTTAAGAATCCATCCCACCTAGGCCAATCATTGGAGCCTTCAACTCTCTCATTATGTCCCCTTATGGCATTGAAATCCTCAACGTACAATCGGCCACAGTCTACCACTAGTTGTAGAACAATGAGTAAGTTAGAGCCTCTTTGAAATTTCGTTGAAAATATAGTTTTTATTAATAAAAAAATATTTGAAAGAGCTTTGTTTTTTTTTAAAAAAAAATAATAATAATAATTTTCAAGCTTAGACTTTTTTAAATTAAAAAAAGTAAAAAAAAAAAAAGTGTTTTTTTTAAGTTTTACCAAACGACTCATTTTCAAACATTCATATTAATTTGTTAAGCAGCCTAAAATATGAAGTAATAATTACTTTTACTTCATATTTTAGAAATTTCTTACGTAGTATTAAAAATTATCCTTAAATTTTAAATGAATTACTATGTAATTTTAAATCCAATAATAATTTTTAGTGTGACATTAAAGGGTGTACGTACACCTACATAAAAAATATGGGAGTGAGAGTGATCGAGCGTATATGCTACACATTACAAAGGAGGGAGAAAAGTTATATAAATTATTCATGCATCATTTTATTAGAGAGTATTCAAAGGGATCATAACAAGTACCCAAGAATCTGAGATAATATATTATTGAGAGTAATAAAATTAAGATGCATGATGAGAAAATCTGAAATAATTAATTATTTGGTTTTAGCAAGGCCCTTCTTCTCCAGCTCAAATCGCTTGCACCAAAGCGGCTTTGAATTCACAGTGAATTTGGCTTGCTGGAGTCTTCCCATTATAATCGCCGGCACAGAACATGTGTTGAACACCACTTTCCCGAAGAGCGCTGGCTGCTTTGGATCCGGCCAGTGTACGTACACCCTTTCCACACATGGACCATATTTCCTGCTCACATCAACCAAACACACCCTAATTAATTAACCCTAGCTATGATCTACCACAAAAATAAATTTTGTTGAGAGATGTCGATCCCGTGCAATAAATATTTCTTATAACTGTAGTATAATAAGACTGTTTATATGCGAGAGGTCATTCGGGCTCCAACAACTTGAATCGACAAACTCTCACGTAAGACTGCCATGATATCTTCTCAAGAATGGTGACTTCTTTAATTTGGCTAATATTTGTTGCCAAGGATGGAGGAACATTAAATTCAGGGCAGAAATATTAATTAAGTGAAAGTGCTCTTCAACAGATGTTTAAGAACTCAAGCTATAAATATAAATATGAACCCCATTGTACTTGAAACCAAAAGAAGAAAATACAATTACAAAAGACTAATTAATTTTCTTTTTTATCAAGACAATCTCGATCGGGCTTACTTGTTTCAACAGGTGTTTAAATAGTTTGAATTTCAATTGTTCAAACTGTATGATCGGGTGTATCCGAACCGTCTCTTACATGAAGCTATTCATTGCATTGAATATCCGCTACTCTAAACTTTTTATCCATAACCTACTAATTAATTGATAGTTAATTAATAAACATGCATAGTAAACGTCATTAATTTTTAAGTAATTAATAAAAGCCAAGGATAAAATAAAAGACTTACTGGTTAAAGAAGTTGAAGATTTGGTTCTCAGTGAGAGGATTCCCTTTGGAGAAAGTCAGAAACAAGCACCTCTCTTCCTCCGGCACACGCTCTATCGCCGGATTCCATTCCCTAGCATTTGGATTCAACTTCGTTCCGACACTACTCACTCCATCACCATCACCTTCCACTTCGCCACCGCCATCCTTAACTTTCCCGCCTTTTTCTTCCAAAACATCCTTAAAAACCACGCAACAGACTCTGCTGCTAACGTCGGCGACCCCTTCGGAGACGGTCTCCTTGTTCCCGCAGATGTCGTGGATGGAGAGGGAGCCGGAGAATATGGAGGTGATGGGGCAGAGGTTCTGCGAAATGGGTGTGCCAGAAAGGGGGAACAGAGTGGCCAAAACGGCGGCGGCTTCGTCGGCGACCAATTTCAAAAACTTGTCGTTGTTGGAAGATATTTTGCGCACCACTTCTTTGAAGCCTTGCGCCTCAAGCCACATCCAAAACGCCATGACGTTGATCGCCTCTTCTGGTTTTACTCCGATATCGATCAAACGGCGGAAAAGAAGCCTCTCGGTTATGTGAGCGACAATGTTGGGAGCCTGCACGGTGTCCATACGGTGTTCGCCGGAGGAAAATTAACTGTGTCTCCGTTGAGAGAGAGAGAGACTGTGTGGGTGTCTGTGCAGAGAAGATTGTGTGAGAGAGAGAGACTGTGGGGATTTATAGGATCAAGAAATGGATTTCTCAAGCATTGCGACGTTTCAAAAATGGTGTTTTATATGGACAATGAGTTGTCTGCGGATGGATCATGGAGGGAGGGTATTTTTGGCGCAGGTGCAACGGTTGGAAAAATTTTAAAAATGATCCGGTGCTTTTCGGATCAGGGAACCTTTGTGTAACCGTCCATATATACTTATAGGGGATAAAAAATTTTCAAAAAAAATTAAGAAAAAAAAAAAGAATTCTATTTTATACATATGGATTCGGTTATTCCTGATTGTTCTATATTATGTGGGTGAAAAAAAAAAAAAAGGAAAAAAAATAGACACATAATTGTTTGTGAAAGTAATTGAAAAAAAAAAGAAATAAATTATAAAGTTGAGGGCTCTGTGTGTTTTTTAAATTTTTACTAGTCATCAATGCATTTGCTTCATTACTACAAAAAGAGAAGCCCAATATGCTAAATATTATTTTGATAGAACTGCATAAATAGATATGACTAGATATAATTAAGGCAGGGTTAGGGAATAAAAAACAGATAAATGATTGATGTCAATAATTTATCTATATTTTTTTCTTATTATTATTATTATTATTTTTTATAAATTCAATAGATTAATTATTAGATTTGTAGGGTCTATCATTGACTTATGTGAAGTCCACATAAGTCGACAAATTTATTTGTAAAATGATATGGGAAAAATACAGACAAAATATTGACACAATTGAATATAATCAATATATGGCTAATTTTTATTTATCATTCAACAACCACCAAAGGCTGCTAAATTAATTTTTGCTAGGTTCTGTATTTATTATGTATTAGGCCAACTGATTTTTATTTTTATTTTTATTTGAAAAAACCACATTCATTTCTCTATTAAACAATTGACAAGAGATTACATATTGCTCTCTCCGGATAGTCTCCGAGATACAATCATGGATTTCTCTCAGCCACTACCTTTTAATTCCCATACCCGCCGTTAATTTTGCAAGATGATGAGCTGCAAATTCCAAACGTGGAGAAGAATTTCTTATGGCGAGCTTGTCAAGATATTTTACCAACTTGGGACAATCTACTGAAACGCAAAATTGTAAAGGACTCATTATGCCCGATCTTATTAAAGGATGCAAAATTGTAAAATATAGGCCAACTGATCTTATTAATTAGAATCATGAATAGGGTGGTAATTAAGTAAGACCATTTTTTTTTTTTTTTTTTTTTTTGGAATAAGGTATTTTTTGTTTTGGAACTGTTAAATATATTGGATAATATATTAGAAGCGGAAGAAAGAGAGAGAAGAGAGAGAGAGCGAAAGCATACAATGGACTACATTGTATTGACTCTTATAATAATAATGAATACAGAGGCCTCTATTTATAGAGAGGCAAGTAACCTAATAGATTAAGGAAAGGTAAACCTAGTAGAATAAGGAAATGTAAACCTAGTAGAATAAGAAAAGGTAAACCTAGTAGACTAATAATACCTAAAGAAGTAAATAACAAGTAATATTCTTAACATCCCCCCTCAAACTCAATGTGTAAACTTGAGTTTGGATAAACGAAAAGGGAAAGAAAAAGGAATTCGCCGAAAAAGCTGCTTGTGCCGAAACAATTGCCGAAGTAACGCCATAAAAGTTGTTAGAGACCCGTGGATTCTGCCTGAATTTGAGCAATGCATTTAAGCTGGAGCTTGGTTCACTTGGTTATAATTTGACTTGAAAACCATATACTAGTAATGAAGTAGCACACCTGGTCGGCTGAGAAAAGTAGGTTCAGTTAAAAGGGGCTTGTTTGGCCCGTAACCCTTGGACTGTCTCGCCTGATCGGCTGAGCTAAAGTCTGACCCAAAAATTCTAGCTAGTAGACCGTCTCGCCTGGTCGGCTGAGATAAGTAGGGCCGGTTGAAGAGGCTAATCATGTCTGAAACCCTTGGACCGTCTTGCCTAGTCGGCTGAGATAAGTAGGCCCGATTGAAGAGGCTAATCATGTCTGAAACCCTTGGACCGTCTCGCCTTGTCGGCTGAACTAAAGTCTGACTAGTAGACCGTCTCGCCTGGTCGGCTGAGATAAGCAGGGCCGGTTGAAGAGGCTAATCATGCCTGAAACCCTTGGACCGTCTCGCCTTGTCGGCTGAACTAAAGTCTGACTAGTAGACCGTCTCACCTGGTCGGCTGAGATAAGCAGGGCCGGTTGAAGAGGCTAATCATGCCTGAAACCCTTGGACCGTCTCGCCTTGTCGGCTGAACTAAAGTCTGGCCCATCTAACTAGTAGACCGTCTCGCCTTGTCCGGCTGAGCTAAGTAAGGAGAAAAATGGCCGGTTGAAGAGGCTATTCAGTGACCGGTGATGGCGGCATTTGACAAGGCATAAGTGGGCCGGTTGAAAGGGGCTTCTTTGGCCCGAAAACCCATGGACCTAAGGAAAGATTGGTCTGACCCGAGAGTACCATCCGCAAGAAGAATGAACCGGATTGAATTGCGCCAAAGAACAGGCTATAAAACCGAATTGAACAAGCATAAACCAACTTGAACCGCATAAAACAAACGCCTAAATTTGAAGAAGAGTCTTGTTTTCTGCCATATAGAGATGCCAAAAGTAAAAATAGACCACAAATTTGAAATCAGGACGAAAAATTGAGTAGGAAACACCTGGTCAACTTTTTTTTTTTTCAGTGGTCAAAGTCAAAGTCAACGGTCAACGATTGAAAAGTCAACACTGACGTGGTAAGGTTTGACTTGATACTGCTGACGTGGCACACAGGCTGACGTGGCATTGATGGCATGGCATTGATGACATGGCAATTATGGCTGACGTGGCAATTAGGGCTGACGTGGCAATCATGGCTGACGTGGCTATGATGACGTGGCAATTAGGGCTGACGTGGCTCTCTGAAAGGATGACACGTGGCTGCAGAAAATAGAAGAAATTCACGGGCGCGTGTGATACACGCGCTCCACTGGCGGCGGAGCTATGGCGCGTGAATCCCACGCGCAGAAGCTTCTACTGGCGCGTGGAGGCGCGTCCAACGTGGTATGGCGGCGTTCTTAGTGGCGATGTGACCGTCGTCGACGGATCTATGGAGCGGTGGGTGAAACCAAGCTGATCCACCTCACCTGGCGGCGCGTGGAGGCACTGCAGCGGCGCGTGGACTAACGCGCAGAACTTCTGGGGTGCGTGGGGGCGCGTGCAGCGTCGTATGGAGGATATGGGACTTGTTCTGGAATCACCGAGATGAAAGCTATCGATCGGTGGCCTTGGAGAAGTGATCGGACCACCGTGGCGGCTGGTGGCGGAAGGGCAGTGGCGGAATTGCCAAAAATTTGGGCGGCGCGTGAGGGTGCGTGAAATCTCCGATGGGGCTGTGTGCGGCGGCTCTGGGACGGTTGTCTTCCGGGTTTTCAAGCGGTATAGTGATACACTGAAAACCTCGAGGAGAAGATAGAGAACCGTGAGGAGCAGAGAGAATGATTCGCCGGATAACACTGGCGGCGCCGGAAAACGTCAAAGACGTTTATTGGAGGCCACAGAAAGGTGGCTCTGATACCATGTTAAATATATTGGATAATATATTAGAAGCGGAAGAAAGAGAGAGAAGAGAGAGAGAGCGAAAGCATACAATGGACTACATTGTATTGACTCTTATAATAATAATGAATACAGAGGCCTCTATTTATAGAGAGGCAAGTAACCTAATAGATTAAGGAAAGGTAAACCTAGTAGAATAAGGAAATGTAAACCTAGTAGAATAAGAAAAGGTAAACCTAGTAGACTAATAATACCTAAAGAAGTAAATAACAAGTAATATTCTTAACAGGAACAAAATTCTTCTTTTATAGATAAACAAAGATCAAACAGGGGCAAATTAATTGTTCCCGGACTACAATACCATAGATATAAGTTGGAATTTATCCAACTTAAACTTTAATTATAACACACTTAATGGTTTCATGAGCCAAACCATAAGCGGCAGAGTTTGCATCTCCCCTTACATCATGTTCAATCATCCAAGACCGCAAATAACGCATTCCATTTAAGGTTGTTAAATCATTAATGATCCTAAAAATTTAAGCCGATAAGAGATCATTAACTTAATCATTTAAATTAATACTCATTCTAAAGAAGACAGAGAAAATTAATTACAAAAATCTCAAAATGTTTTGCAAATAATCTATAGGACCATTAACAACATGTAGGTTTTGGGTTTGGCTTCCATTGCTGCATTTTACAATCTCCATCAAAGAATTGCTAAACCGGATAAAAAACATCGAGAATCACACTGCATGGGTGATCTGAAGTAAATAGGCAACGCGGGAAATTCCCCAAAAGAAAAATATTGGAAAAGTTTCCTCTCTTCTTCATTGTCATAAGATAGTGATCAATTCTTCTTCAATGAATTCTCTCACAAAAGCTGAGAAAAGTTTACAACCCCCGGGATTTGAATGTGCTGGGGAGTCATCTCAACAAGATGTTGAAGGCTGATTATTGAACTCTTGAAAGAAGGAGAATGATCAAGGGTTGAACTCTGCAAATTTTATGAGCTCTTTGTGTCGTCCCAACAAAAACATAAGTGTCGGTATATGGCTGATTTTCTATTTTTTTATTTTCAAAAATAACAATAGAGTCAAATTTGTTTATTGCCAATTAATAATATTATTAGAAAAATGTTAGACTAACAATTTTTTTATAACCTTTTTTTTTTTTTTTTTTGAAAACTTCACTTACCCCCATGAACTTATGCGCTTTTTGCAAACACTCCCCAATATTTAAAGTCTCTCACTTTAGTGTATCGCACTTTAATTTCTTTCCGCTTTCCCCATTCCGTTAGGATTTTCTGTTAAATCCTAACGGAGGGGTGTGAAACTACTAAAATACTCTTATTATATATATATATAAAATTATAAATAAGGGCAAATTTGGATTTTTTTTAAAAAAATTAGGGGTATAAAGGTCTTTTACTCATTCTGCCATTTAATTTAACTACAATATTTAATGGTATGAGAGTATTAGGAACGAAACGAAAGTTCAATACACTAAAGTGAGAGACTTTGAATATTGAGGGTGTTTGCAAAATGCGCATAAGTTTATGGGGATAAGTGAAGTTTTCCTTTTTTTTTTTTTTTTTTTTTTTTTCTTTCTAATTAAAAATTGTAGGCCGGGGAGACCAATTGTGGCTATTCTACCTGAGCATAACGATAATAGCACCTACCTACTAGGAGCCATATAGGAGGGGCCTAGACAGTAGTTTCCTCAAGTCCGACTAAGCCATAGATTGACCCAACCCCATCAGGGCATCAAAGCACCTACCCGCTGGAAGCCGCATAGAAGGGGCCTGGACGGTAGCTTTCTTAAGTCTGATTGAGTCATAGCTTGACCTAGCCCCACCAGAGCATTAAATGAGAATCCAATATGGCTAATATTAATCAAGCATATGTGGAGATTCTCCATTGTGGAGATTCGAACCCACGCCCTAGTACATGTCCTGATCACTTGAGAATTTCCTTGAGCCATTAAACCACTACCCTTGATGGTACAATTTTTTTAGAGATAACTTCACTTTAGACTCCTAAATTACTACATGATTTGACAAGCCCCCTAAACTTCAAAACCTTTCAATTTAAACCCCTGAACTTTCAGTTACGGTCAATTTGAACCTCTCAGTCAAATTTAAAACGTTAAAAGTGAGACAATGACATTTATATACTTTTTTATAAAATTCTAAATTTACCCTTAATTCCAAGGGTTCTTTCGCTTTTTTTTTTTTTAAATAAAAAATAAAAATTATGGATATTTTGGTATTTTTAGGTATTGTCGTTAGAAGTTAACAGCTAAATCTGATAGAAGGGTTCAAATTGACTGCAATTGAAAGTTCAGAGGTTCAAATTGAGAGGTTTTGAAGTTTGAGGTGAACTTATCAAATCGCGTGGTAATTCAAGAGTTTAACGTAAAGTTTCCACATTTTTTTTATAATTTATTAACACGTGTCAACACTTGGCATATAAATTTTTTTTTTTTTTTTTTCGGTCATTTCCACACAAGTGGAGCGAAAATGGGAAAGAGATATTTGAATTAGTAACTTTGATTTCATGAGCCGTATTTTCCAATCGATTAAATTACTGTTTAAAAATATGACTACAATTACATGTTATGGCGTGTCAACACATTATATACGTCTATACCCATCTAAAACACCCACTCTTTAGTTTGTTTTGGGTCTATTGTTGGGGAGCCCACCCCTTTTTCGTTTTTAGGATCGTCCTCTCTTTCTTCCTTTTGGATCAGGAGTGGAAAGGATCCTTTCCTGTAACCCTTTCCTTAATTAATTAGAAAAAAAAAAAAAAAAAAAAAAAAAACACCCACTCTTTCGAGTTTTCCTCCCATTTCCAATCTTTCAAAGTCTTGACATCCAACAAACTCATAAACCAAAGTTGGGTTCTATATTCTATGCAAAGACAAACACTTCTTAGTTTCTTACACGACTCTTCTTTATATATATCCTGACAAGTGACAAGAAAAGCAGAGAGACCAAAACAAAATTTTGTACAACAAGATTATAATCAAAAAAAAAAAAAAAACTTCCAACCCTCTCAAGTGTAATGGGGCCTACACGCGGTTGGTGGATTTTGATTGAGCTTTGTTTATGTTTGCCCGATTCAAAGAATCCTGGCATGGTGCTTTTACAAGGAAAATCTGAAAACATAAGATTGAAAAGTACAGAGATTTACAGACAAAAGCTACGGAGTATTGTTGAACAGCGGCGGACGATCTCACCGACCTCAGAAATCCGCCGGAGCTGCAAGAGAAACCCAGATGCTCGCTCTTTCACCTCGCCGGAACCTACGGATCTGCTGCCTCTTTTTACGTGACGTGATGGAGGTTGCCGTTGATTACCGCTCCGAACAAGAACGCGCCCCCACGAGCTGAGAGAGATTGCCAAAGCTTGTGATTGGCTCTGGAGGTAAGGGCCCGTTTGGGAGTGCGATTTCAATAAGTGCGATTTTAAAAATTACGTTTTTAAAAATTACGTTTTTAAAATCGCTACTTTTTAAAATCGCACAGGCTTTTGGTAAAACATACTAAAAAGTACTTTTTTTATCAATTGAGTGTTTGGATAACATTAACATATAATTGCGGTTTCATGACCAAATTACCAATAAAGATGAACAAGACAGAGAGGATGAAGAAAAAAAAAAAAAAAAAAAAAAAAGGGTTTTAATATATTTTAGGTGGGTATTCTTGGTATTTTTTTCATTCTCGTTCTAAAAAATGTAACTATTGCGTCAAATATCTTTTTAATAGAAATCGTGATTTTGTTTTAAATTCGCACTTTTTCAAATAAGCACCCTCTAATCAGCTTATGGAAATCGCAGATTTTTTTGCGATTTTAAAATTTGCGTTTTTAAAATCGCAATCCCAAACACCCTAAAGTTGCGATTTGGTTTAAAATCGCAGATTATTTTTTAAAAAACGCACTCCCAAACGCACCCTAAGTTCCTCTGTTTTTGTCTAAGTTTGTGATTTTAAAAAACTAGGATATAAAATAGTGTTTTTAAAACCTGTGATTTAAAATACGCAGTTAATGGTCGGTAAAATTATACTTTTTCACCTTTAAAATTATAAATTTTTTAAAATGACTTCTATTTAAAAGCATAGAATTTTTTTTTAAAAAAAAAAAAAAAATTTAAATCGTAACTTTTAAAAACATATTATCAAATAATATTTTTTTATACAAAATTGTAATATCAAACGTACATTTAGTTTTAGAACATGTTTGAAATTGCGTCGGAGAATAGAGCTTTTAAAATCAAACCGAGCTTTTTAGAAGAAAAAAAAAAACTTTATTGTTAAACATTTTTTAAAAGTGCGTTTTGACAATTTTTAGAGTAAAAAAGTCAAATAAATACTTTTAAAATCTTTTACTAAACATGTAAGTTTTTGTTCAGCACAACTTTCTAAATATTAAAAATATTTTTTAACCCCTCTAATACAATTTCAAAAACACTCTTGGTGTTTCATGAAATATCAAGTCTAAAGGGCGAATTTAGCTTAAACGGGGCATTTATCCTTCCAAATTTATAAGATAGACCCTAAAAATTTATTATTTTCCCTAATTTATTTTATTTTTAAAGTTTTACCATCCAAATTAACATTTTTAGTTCTTCTCTTAGGTTTAACCTTCAAAGGACAAATAATTTCTTGGGGTTATGTCCGCAAACTTTACCCAACTCGTATAAAGGTGACGTTTTGCATAGTATTCTAAGAATCTAGTCGAGCAAAACCCTGAAAACTCCATGGAACACAAACCCCACATAGCAATGCTCCCAAGTCCAGGGATGGGTCACCTTATCCCTCTTGTAGAGCTAGCGAAGACACTTGCTTTTCGCCATGGCTACCATGTCACATGCATCATTCCCACATCTGGGTCTCCATCAAAAGCCATGAAAGGAGTCCTCCAAGCCCTCCCCACAACCATAGACCACATCTTTCTTCCTCCGGTGAACTTGAACGACCTCCCGGCCGGTGGGCAGCCCGGAATCCAAGTTTTCCTCACCATGACTCGCTCTCTGCCGTCCATCCATGATGTGTTGAAGTCCTTGGTCGAAACTTCTCGGTTAACCGCCATCATCCTTGATCACACTGCAACCGACGCACTAGATGTTGCCAAGGAGCTAAATCTCTCGCCGTACATTTTCTTCACGTCGAGTGCTTTGGCGCTGTCGTTGCTCTTGCATTTGCCGGAGCTGGACGAGACAGTTTCATGCGAGTATAGAGACCTGCCGGAACCGTTGAAACTTCCGGGGTGCGTAGCTATCGACGGTGGGGATCTTATGGACCATGTTCAAGACCGGAAAAGTGAATTGTACAAATTGTTTCTTTGCCACACAAAACGGCTCCGGTTAGCTGAGGGGATTATGGTTAACACGTTCATGGAGTTGCAGGGAAGAGCCATCAAAGGTTTGGAAGAGGAAGAAGGTGGAAACCCCACAATTTATCCAATTGGACCAATCATTCAAACAGCTTCAAGTACTAAGCAGGTAAAGCATGTTGTGTTAAATTACTAAGCGGATAGAAAATTGTAAATTTTGAGCATGTTTCGTATTGTGTTAAAGAGCTTAGAAAGCACTTTGCTCTAAAAAAAATCTAAAACTGCGTCTTTTGGATGCTTGAAAATGATTTTTTTTTTTTTTTGAAAAAGCTCTTTAAAGATATTTCTATGGACAAAAGTTTTGTTTTTCAACACAATCTCGAATAGGCTTTTAATCATTTAAATAATATTTTAACACTCCCATTTACGTGTTTGTCTAGTCTTATTTGCTCCGATACCATGTTAAATCATCAATTATCTCATAAATTTAGATTGATAAGAAATAATAAATTTTGAAGAAATTTATAATATTATGGAAAATTAAATATAAAAAGTGGAATAAAGAAAAAGAAAAAAAAAGTGAGGCAAGAGGTTTTACGGGTGGTTCGGTATTAGACACCTACGAGTCTATGACGTCCATCATTAGGGAAGAACCCAAAATGCTACATCATGCTCTTATTTCTTGATTATTTTTACAATACCAATGATCCATTTTTATATGAAAAATGTGTTAGATTTGTAATCAAATCACAAGAATTTGATAATCAATCGCAAGGATATGAAAATATATTCTAACAAATTTAATCATTCAAATAATATTTCAACAGGTTGACGGGCTGCAATGTTTAAGTTGGTTGGACGACCAGCCGAGTGGCTCCGTCCTATTTGTGTGTTTTGGGAGTGGCGGAACCCTATCCCACTCTCAGCTCAATGAGCTAGCCTTGGGATTGGAATTGAGTGGGCAAAAGTTCTTATTGGTGGCAAGAAGCCCAAACAATGAATTGGCTAATGCAGCATACCTCAGTGACCAAAGCCATGACAACCCTCTAGCTTTTTTGCCAGAAGGTTTTGAAGACAGGACCAAAGGGCAAGGCCTAGTGGTGCCGTCGTGGGCGCCGCAGGCTGAAGTCCTCAGCCACGGCTCTACCGGCGGGTTCTTAACGCACTGTGGCTGGAATTCAATCCTGGAGAGCATCGTGCACGGCGTACCTTTGATTGCATGGCCGCTTTACTCAGAGCAAAGAATGAATGCAGTGTTGCTGGTTGAGGATCTGAAAGTGGCTTTAAGACCAAAAGCTAACAAGAAAGGGCTAGTGAGCAGAGAAGAAATTGCAAAAGTTGTGAAGGGTTTGATGGTGGGAGAAGAGGGGAAAAGAGTTGGCAGCCGGGTGAAAGGCCTGAAGATGGCTGCTGAGAAAGCATCAAGTGCAGAAGGTTCTTCTACAAAGGCAATCTCTGAATTAGCATTCAAGCTGCAGGCTTCTAAAACAGGACAATCTTAATTTTCTTGTTTTTTCATGTATTGAAGACCTCATTACTACTTATATTCTATATGAACAAAAAAAATAGTGATGTTCCGGGATCCGAATTCCCTGCCATTTACAGCTCAAAGAGGAAGGAGATAAGGATAATAACAAGGGTCGGGGGTCGGGGACTGTGAGACAACGGGTCCTACCCGAGTGGATCTTAGCTTTAAGAGCATGTTTAAAATTGCATCAAAAAATAAAATTTGTCTATAAAAAAGTGTAAAAGAGTTTTTTTTTTTTTTTTTAATTTCATTTCCAAGGTTCTATTGAATGCAATTTTGAATTTTTTTTAGAACAAAAGTAAGTTTTAAGTTTTTTACCAGCCCATCATTTTTGTGTATGAAAAAACCTTTTCAACAATAAAATTACTTTTTAACTCAGCCAATTCAAAAGAGGGTTACTTTTTTTTCTATCTAGGCGGCTGACTTGTATTCTTTTGCCGCCCCAACGAAAGACACAAAAACGTCGTCGTCACGCATAAACCAACACGCGGTGGCTGACAGCCGGCCCTTTTTGACACAAATATCAGCCGTCAGATCATTAGAATACACGTATGTGATCTTGCAGTGACCTCAGCCCTAACAGCTCGAAAACTGCGATGTCAATAGTAGATAGCCAATCACAACTTGGTCTCCCAAAGCGCGCTCTTAGGGTGGGGCCCAGGCGTACACATCCTTTCCGGCGTTTCCGCTAGTTACCTCACAGAGCAGGTAACACAATCACTGCCACCCAAATTTCCCTCTCCTTGCGGAAAAGCTATTTCCAGATAGTAATTTTGCTACAGGAAGACTTATCGCCCACCACTGACCAATCAGGATTCAGAAATAAGCTTTAAGTCTAAAGGTCTTTACGAACCGGCATATCCAGCTCTGGCAATAGCAATTCCTTCCCCTATAGAAGATCCCCCAACAACAATTGGGTAAAAACAACTTCTCTGAATATTTCGGTGAGAGATTCAGAGGGTTCCATACTTTGGGTCCTTCTGTAAATTCCTATAAGGTATCTCTTACTTTGCACTCTCTCTCTCTCTGAACCCTTTTGATCTGTTAAAGCTTAGATCTTTCTGTTAGATTCATTAGAAATTAGGGTTTTTTTTTTTTTTTTTTTTTTTTTTTTTTTTGTGGGAGACATTAAGGATTTTACCATTTTAGGGATTGTTGTGTCATAACTTGTTGGCAGTTGATAAGATGGATTTTTCAGTATCAAAAATTGCTTATGATTTCTGGGTTTATTTTCGTTTTGTTGGTTATTTATATAAATTTGCGAAGGAAAATATTAAATTTGTATAATTACTATCTGCATGAGGCATAAGCTTTTTTTGCAATTGTATGACCGGTACTTGAGACCCACTTTTGATGTTGATTCTATGGTGAAAGGGTTTCGAGGATGCATGAAATTTTAGCAAATTTGTTGTTTAAGCGCTCAAGAGGCTTTTTTGTTTTGTTATGAAATTGGATTTTTTACCCTGCTGGAGCTTGCTGTTTGTAATTTTTTAGGGATCTATAGTGGTATGCTCATTGTTGGCTGGTTAGCTTTTATTTAATGAAGTGTTTTGCAAGTTTTTTCTTTTCTTTTCTTTTTTTTCAGTGGTTAGTAATGGGTTTGTGGATTAGTAGGGAGCAGGTCTGCTACTATCTATTATTTAGTTCGAGTCTTCTTCCTTCTGGATTGGTACAATTGTTTGAAATTCAACTTTTATGCTGGGAGCTTTCCTGTAGCCATCGTCGCTACCAATTTTGAGGGCTGCAAACCACAATGTTATTGCATTGAAGTCTCTATGTAATAGCATGGTTAAATGAGCTTCTCTTTTTCGGTCCGGAAATTATTACTTACAAGTTAATGGAATAGGTGTCATATTTTTTCTTCAAAGGCATGATATTCCAAGATAAGTAAAGCTTAAGAGATTGTTTTTGGAACTTTTTTTGGGGGACTATGTTCTTTTCTGCTAACCTGGTTGTTTAACATATGATTGAATTTATGCTCGCTTGTGACTATAGTTGTATGCCTGTTTGTGCATCTTTTTCCTGTTATGTTTGTTTGTTTGTAGCTAGTTATATGATTTTTCTACGTTTCCAAATTTGGTATTGGCATTTAGAGACCTGCGGAATTGAATTTGCCTCTCTTTTGAATAAGCAGAGGTTTTAAAGTACATTTTTTTCGTTTTTTTTTTTGTGTGATAAGCTTTAAAGCGCTTCAATCATGTTTGGGCGTGCGCCAAGGAAGAGTGACAGCACCAAGTACTATGAGATTCTTGGTGTTTCAAAAAGTGCAAGTCAAGATGAACTGAAGAAGGCGTATAAGAAAGCTGCAATCAAGAATCACCCTGACAAAGGTGGAGATCCTGAGAAGGTGGGCCCTCAGAAACATATGCATGCATACATACATACGTACATATGCTCACTCAAATGTGTGCGACTTACTTTGCCTTGTACAGAAATTATTGGGTATTATATAGATTGTATTTGTTATCCAATTCATTACAGGCTCAATTAATTATATTATTGTGAATTTAGATCTTCATGTGCTTGTTTGCGGCTGTTAATACTGAAAGAGTTGTAAAAAATTGATATTTGCAAGGAGCCAAAATATGCTGAAGTCCACACCTTGTGCTGAACTACCACATGCTAATATAAAAATAGAAATAAATTCTCCCTACTTTCTGTCGTTTTTCCCCTTTTGGCCAAATGCTCAAAAGATTGTTTTTCCTGTTGCAAAGTATATCTTGGTCAATCACTTATCAGTCATCAACAAAAGAATTTGAAGTACTTCTATATGTTACTTTTCACTTTGGCCCCAAAAAGAAATGGTTTTGCACCAATCAATGGGTCTTTATGGAAAAAAAATTTCCCGGAAGGTATTATAGTCAACCTGTGGATGTAGCCATTCTAGCTACCTCTTCCTGTCAGTGCATGACACAAACCTGTCCGATGTAGATTATGATTGATGAATAGGTTTCAATATGCTATTCTTTAACTTGTATAGTCCTTGGAATTTTCATTCATGTGTTTTCTAAGGTTGCAACATGGCTTTTAAATAAAAGTTATTGGAGAAAAGGGATTTAAATGGTCACATACAAACATAATAATATAAATTTTATTACATTTTGGTGACTAAAATTGCTATGGCTATCATATAAATGATATTAGTAGACATGGGAATAGAAGTTTTGTACCTATGAGGGCGTGTATCACTTTGTCTAAGGGCATGCATCAGTCATATTTTTAATGCTACTTTTCTGGCATCCTGGATCAGTTCAAGGAACTGGCTCAAGCCTATGAAGTTCTCAGCGATCCAGAGAAAAGAGAAATGTATGACCAATATGGTGAAGATGCTCTCAAGGAGGGTATGGGAGGAGGTGGTCCCGGTCATAATCCATTTGATATATTTGAGTCATTTTTTGGTGGAGGAGCCTTTGGTGGTAAGAGAATACTGAATTTGTTTACTTTTCTTTCTTTCTTTCTTTCCTTTTTTTTATTTTTCTTTTTTTTTGGGGGGGGGGGGGGGGGGGGGGGGGGAATCTTGATCTAACCTTCCACTTCAATAAAATGTTCATTTATAAGCACATTTTCTTCTGGTGCTCTGATCCAGGTGGTGGCAGCTCACGAGGAAGAAGGCAGAAACATGGTGAGGATGTGGTGCATACTCTGAAGGTTTCTTTGGAGGACTTGTACAATGGCACAACAAAGAAACTATCTCTTTCTAGGAATATTTTATGCCAGAAATGTAAAGGGTATTTCCTCTACCTTAGCTCATTGTATTCTTCACTCATTGTTATTATGTTTGTATGTGACCATTTAAATCCCTTTTCTCCAATAACTTTTATTTAAAAGCCATGTTTATGGTTGTATGGTCCCTTTTACTACACTGTTGCAGAATTATTGCTGGAGTCATCTTGTCCTTCCCCCATTGTCTTGTTTCCTAAAACTATATTTAAAACTCACCGTTGCTCGGTGTTGTTACATAAAAATGTATTAGTAATGTTGTTGTCTTCTATATGTTGGATGTCATCCCCCTTTCTCCATCCCCATTCCACTCAAATATATGTATAATGTAGGGGACGTCAGAATACTTATTAACTGGAAGTTGCTTGGACTCCTTCCCTAGTTGTCCCCAGTAAACATGAAAAGGTAGATGTAGAGGAGAGAAATGGCTCGTGATGGAGAAAACTTTACAATAACGATTTAATCCATCCCTAAATATTTCAGGAAAGGTTCAAAAAGTGGAGTATCTGGGAGATGTTATGGATGCCAAGGTACAGGAATGAAAATTACAACCAGACAGATTGGATTGGGCATGATTCAACAGATGCAACATGTATGTCCCGAATGCAGAGGCTCAGGTACTTCACTGAGACATATATGGTCCATATTAATGATATTTGATGGTGCTGTTTTCATTCTGGAATGTATCTATCATTGATGTAGGTGAGGTCATCAGTGAGAGAGATAAATGCCCACCATGCAAAGGAAGCAAGGTTACTCAAGAAAAGAAGGTGTTGGAGGTGCATGTTGAAAAAGGGATGCAGCATGGCGAGAAGATTGTGTTTGAGGGACAAGCCGATCAAGCGGCAAGTGAAATTACATTTGCAATTGGACAACACTAGTGTATTTTCTTCTTATTACACTCCACTAGTCCATTTAAGTGCTACTAAAATTGGCTCATATTTCTTGTGGTTTGCAGCCTGATACCATCGCTGGAGACATTGTTTTTATATTGCAACTGAAGGAGCACCCCAAGTTTAAGCGGAAGTATGATGATCTTTATGTTGAACATTCCCTCAATTTGACAGAGGCTCTTTGTGGGTTTCAGTTTGCGCTTACCCATCTTGACGGCAGACAGCTTCTGATCAAATCAAATCCTGGGGAGATCATTAAGCCTGGTATTACTCAGTGACTTGCATGATAATCCATGATTCAATTTCTTTCCTCCCAAGCTTTTTAGTTCCTTTGCTCATCAAGTATTTCCAAATGCAGGTCAATCCAAAGCAATCAATGATGAGGGAATGCCGGATCACCAGAGACCCTTTATCAAGGGCCGACTTTACATTCACTTCAATGTGGATTTCCCTGACTCAGGAATTCTTTCTCATGAACAATGCCGGACTTTAGAGACAATACTGCCCCCAAGGCCTAGCAAGCACTTGACAGACATGGAGCTGGACAATTTTGAGGAGACAACTCTGCATGATGTTAACATGGAGGATGAGATGAGACGTAAGCAGCAGCAACATCAATATCAAGAGGCTTATGATGAGGATGATGAACCAACAATGCCAAGAGTGCAGTGTGCACAGCAGTAAGCCTATCTCATTTTTTTTTAGTCACTATTTTAGCAGTATGCACTATCACGTGGCAACATGCGAGTGTAATATGCAATTACAACTGCATATTTTTATTTTTCTTAACGCTTCAAGACTTGTGTTTTGTGTTATTTATTTTTACCGGTATTGCGGTTTTTGTAGTTTAGTTTAGATGCGCACTACTTCCTTTGTGCTAAGGTTGTGCTCCGTTCCGTTTATTTAATGATATTGAATTACTTACCAAAAAAAGTTTAGATATCTTTTCAGTCGGAAGGTTGTGCTCTTTTGTGCTTATTTAATGATATTGAATTACTTATCCAAAAAAAGTTCAGATGTCTTTTTAATCGGAGCAATGTTAGAAATTACATTTTTTTATCTTATAAATATCCCACAATGCTGACTAGCAATAATGACTTATCTAAGAGTTGGTTATAACTGTCACATCTATAGTGAGATATTTATGAGATAAAAATGTAGTTTTTAACATTACTCTTTCAGCTAAAGGTGAGATGATTTACTTGATTTATATGATTTCAAATTTTTTTTCATTGTGACAGTTCCCAAAATCTTTCAGCCCAATGGCGGAATGATTTTTAACTGCAATTACTACCCAGATTTAGCCCAATTATGGCCAGTTTGCTGGTTTGTTATCTTTGATTTGGATATTTATGAAATTAATTTCTACTATAGCTGCATAGGTCATCAGCCGTTGGATTGGTAATTTGAGGTTTTTTTTTTTTTTCCATATTTCGAGCAAAGTTTTTCCACCTTGTCTGTAATTAGGCAATAAATCCAGCACTGTTGTGCTCAAAGCCTTGCAACATTCATCAATGTTGAAGGACTCTTATGATCAAGAAAGTTACCGGTGGGCGGTGGTTGTCATGCACTCTGATATAGAATGGCTTTGTTTGATAATCTGCTATCTTAGTGTGTGATCATTCTGGATTTACTTTTTAGGAGGAATTATACTTGCTCCCCTTAAATTACCACTCAAGAAGTTGCAATGTACTTTTTCAATCTACCAAGCCCTTTCACGTAAAGTGTAATGATAAATACTCCTCTCATCTCATCTCATCTCATCCCATCCCATCCTACTGGGCCAATGCATATCCCTTGAATCAATCTCTAATAAAATAAAAAATCAAGGCTCGATAAGCATTGGCACATCAGTTCAGTGAAATTAAGGTGGTGTATTTCTCTTTCAACTATATTCATATAACCCCTTGATTCATGCATCAACCTTTCATATTTCTTATCCTTTCATTACGATTTGTGCTTATAAAATAGTCTCGAGGAAGATGAGAAAGATATAGCAAAGGAGATGAATAACCATAATAAGAACAATTTAATGAATATTTGGACTTTGTAGTCTAAATAAAAGTAATGAGAAAAATTGGCTTGGTAATCACAAAAGGTTCTCATTTTTGTTTAATAGATGTGATCATAGCGTATTTATATGAATCACTAGATAATTATATATACATGAAGATCTTCATATGGGTTATAAAGCAATTTGGGTGCAAACAATACATTCTTATATGTGAATATCTATCGAAAGAAAGATTTGAGAATAATTCAATTTATCCATGTCTTTCATTAAGAAGTCATAATCCGGATTTGTTATTGTCACTGTATACGTTGAGGATATAGGTCTTCCTCCTCTAGAAGAGCTCACAAAAACTTTCTTCCTTTTAGCATTACTCCTCTAGAAGAACTCGCAAAAACTGCCTTGAAAAATGGGTTTGAGACAAAAGGTCTTGAGAATTATTTGTTGTTCCCCCTCTCTTCATTGCAGTTATAAATTGGAAGTTGTCCCAAAAGTTTTTAAGTTTTATTTGAGTTTCTAATTTTGACAATTAAAAATTCGAGATTTGGCCTTGTCATATATATATATATATATGACAATTAAAAGGCCAAATTCAAAGATTTTTGGGACAATTTTGTTAATTCATAACCAAAGCCTATGGCCTCCACATTATCCAATAAATTAAGTAGCCAAAAAAAAAAAAAAAAAAAAAAACAGCTGAACCACAAAACCACAAAGACTACAAACGAACAAGTTCAAACAGCCAAGGCAACCACCCTAACCCAACAACTATGCCAAAAAGAACATGAACACTAAAAACCAAACAGAATCAACTAATTAGCTACAGTAGATTGAGGTATTTGCCAAAAATGGTAGGTTTCTTTTAAAGCTATTGAATTTAGTTGGCATCGGATATGGCTCATAAAAAACTTGCTTATTCTAGGTTTCCTATGATGTCACATATAATTCTAAATTCTTCCTTCTTAGGCTTCTTATCATGTACCACTTTTTAGAACAAATTCCTCATTTTTGATGATATAGTGTAGACCAAGCTAGGTTTGAGGAGACTTCGAACTTTTCGCCTTGTGATCATTTATTGACCGAGAAGACAGGTACTTAGATTAGAATGAGTTTAGGACCCTTTATTTTCATGGTCAAGATTTTATTTTGTTGCATCTAACAATATACACGGTGTCACATTATTTAAAAATCATAAACAATGTGACAATATATTCTTAGAATCATCTTTGAGATTGTAAGAAATCAATCCCACTCAGTCTATTAAATGATATAAGTTCTTAGAGCACGTGATTCCCATATGCATATGAAAATCATATGCTCTAAGAACAAATATTAATATAATGGATTGGAGTTGATAAATTTATTCAAATCCAATTTAGAGAAAAAACTTTATCCGACATCTGTGTTTTTTAAATATGCTGAGCGAGGAACAAAGCATGTTGTCATGGACCCAACCAATGTGACAGAGTACTTTTTGATCTTACACAGCACTGTCCACTAAAACATGGGATGATTGTGGGATCCAGAGCTTGAATTTCTCCCAATTAAGTCATGGGTTCATCATCATCAGCAATAGTGAAGGCTAAGTTACTTTTGGTGTCAAATCCTTGCTTGCCATAGTTGAGAGAGCAGGGTGGCCTTCTATGAAAGTCCAGGGTAAAGAAAGGTTTCATGATTTCATCCACCATTAACCATCATATTGTACATGTCACATGATGTGGTCCACCATGCATCATCATACTAGGATTCCCAAAAGACTTAGAAGATGAAAGCTATAATAGTTGCAATGGAGAGATGTAAACTGTTGCATTCTCTTTATAAATAGTATTGACAGCCTTTATCAGAAATACCTTTTCTTTTTTTTTTTTCTTTTTAATGTTTTGTTTTCGTTTGATGATTACTAATGTTGATATAGTGATTGTAAGTCATGCAGTAAAAGAAGCCTGAAGTTAGAGAAAATAGTGATGAGAAAGGTTCACCGAAGGTCTAGCATAACCACTTCTGATGATTAAGTTAGAAATAGTAAGAAAGAAATTAAGGAACGCAAATTGATAGAGTGAGGGTGTAAGAAATGATTGCGTACCTGATGAAGGACTAACCTTCTTTATATAGTCTGGTCGTTCCCGCCCTCCTTCCTCTAGGGTTTATGGGCCTTCAACTAGACTTACGTTAAGGGAATTAGAGATTGTTACGGTCATGCAGTCAGAATGTGAATATTCTATTCCGCAAATATTGAGAAGGTTTCTAACGTGAGGGACCGTTATCTGACCTATCAGCAGAGGAAATTGACTGTGGTGCACTCCATCAGGATGTAGGCACATCCTAGTGTTGGGCTAAGACTAACTGTAGGCTTGATTTTCGGGCCTTTCCCAATTTTGGCTCATTTTGGCAAGTCGTCGGCATTCTAGCCGACAGGTCGTTCAATAAGTGGGCTCCACGATCTCGAGTAATGAGAGCCTTTGGTTATGTAGCTCTGGGTTAGGCAAGCCTTATAGAAGTTAATCAAATATCCAATTGATCACCTTGTTTGTATTGTAAATATGCAACTACGAATAATCTAACCTAATAGAAATTAGACCTAGCATGATTCAAAATAGAAAAAAAAAAATTCAATCATTTCTATTTGTTTGAAAAGGAAAGCAAGAAAACGGTTGCGTTAACACGCAACGACTTTCACGCTACCACGCTCGGTCTTGCTTGTTTGATTACAACTTCCAAGCCTAAATAAACATCCTAATCGCCCATTAATCTCAATGTCCAAGAATTAGCAATTGATGCTGGAATGAACTATTGAATATACTGAATCTCACATAAACATTAATTTTTTAAGAATCAATTTATTTCAAATAAGTCATATCTTGCTCAGACCAAGAAATAAAGTTGGGCTTATAGTTGAAGCCGCCAGTATAAACTAGTTGTGGTAGGCATGTAGGAGCTAAATGAGAAACATTATTATTATTATTATTATTATTATAACTTTACTTTATATATAATAATAGTTTTTAATAAAAAGGTGCAACAACTAGTCTTTTTTTATATATATAAGAAGATGACAAATTAGCTCAGGAAAAATAAAAGGAGATGGCAAATAAGCCTGTCTAGAAGAAAATGATGACATGCCACATTCATTTGTTTCTTTCCTTGCTCAATTCACTTTCTTCTTCTTCTTCTTCTTTTATTTTTTTTTTTAATTTTATTTTTTGAGACGAATGAGGACAAATTGCAATTGGTGAATTTCAATGATCCTATCTTTGAATATGGCATTCAAAAGGACCAAATAAAAAATATAATTTGAATGATAGAACTATAAAAAAATATATATATACAATCAACCGACATTTGCCAAATTTGAAGAAAAAGCCAATTCTGTATATATTCAAAGAAGTTGGCAACATAGAGAAGTTTAATTTCCATCTTTAGGGTTTTTTTTTTTTGGGCAACATATTCAAGACTTTGACAGCCTAGGCCCTAGGATTGGAATTATTGTACGATGAGAATCTTAATTATAGTGAATTTAAATCGTTTTGCTACTATGTGTACCACATTGCCATGTATTCTTGTCCCAAAGGTAGTGAAGGCGGTGGCTGCTTGAAAGGCAGTAGAATTTGGCAGAGATTTTAGGCTTCAACAAATATACATTAAAAATTGTGCATGTTTTATGATTGGAGTGCTCTTGTTAGAGTCAATATTGGCAATTGATCGATGATACACGAGCAATGTTAAATGGTCTCCAATCTTGATTTGCAGGTCATATTAAAAGAAAAGAAAATGAAGCAACCCACCATTTAGCCAAAGCAACTCTTAGCCAATCTTTAGACTAAGGGTCCGTTTGGGAGTGTGTTTTTTAAAAAATAATCTGCGTTTTTAAACCAAACCGCAATTTTAGAGTGTTTGAGATTGCGATTTTAAAAACGCAAATTTTAAAATCGTGAAAAAGTTTGCGATTTCTATAAGCTGACTAAGGGTGCTTATTTGAAAAAAGTGCGAATTTAAATTAAAATCACGATTTTGTTTAAAACAAAATTTGGCGTAATATTTACTTATTTGGCCATGAAACCGCAATTATATGCTAATGTTATCCAAACACTCAATTGATAAAATATATATATATATATATATATATATATATATATATATATATATATATATATAAAATACTTCTTAACATGTTTTACCAAACACATATACAATTTTAAAAAGTAGCAATTTCAAAAACGCAATTTTTAAAATCACACTTATTGAAATTGTACTCCCAAACGTGCCCCAAGTGTGGATGAAGAATAGTCCAAATTTTATACAAAGCATGAAATTTCCTATCCAAAAAAATATTTTAACAGGTTATACATGAATAAATGACAATGAGCCCACTTAGGAAGTTGCCCAGAGAGGCAATTAGCTTGAGAAAAAGGAATGAACAAAAAGGGTGTGCTTCAAATTCAAAAGTTACAATAAAGATATAATTTAAGAAGGAATTTTGTGGAGTTCTTTAGAATATCTTCAACAAGATTTGAAGAATTACTTTGAATCATAATGCATACTTAAAAGTATCAATATATATATTCATCTTTCTTCCTAAATGCAGAGAATGACAGCAAGAAATTTGCTTGATTGCATGTTTAAAGTGGCATCCAAATTAAATACAAATATATAGAAGTCATATCACATATGGATTGGTGTCAAGGGCCTTTACTATTTTCATTTTTCATTTTTTTCTAGGAGATTGTTTGAAGGCTGCTTAATTAATGACAAAGCATGTGAGAAAAGTAAGGTATTAATAACTCAACGATGCGGACAAGATGCCGCCTCATCCGACAACGGGACAAGGATTCTCTCTATTTCATGGCTACTATCTTATTTTGTTATATCTAACTGTGTACATGACATCACGTTATTTGAAATTTTTAAATAATGTGACAACATATTTAACGTGTGGCGTGCAACGAAATAAAATCTTACTCATATTCCTGCCCCATCCCACTAATATCTTCTCTACTCACTTGCCACTCATTTTCTCAAAATTGTTCTCCACCTTTCATTCTAAATTTTGAGCTACCATCCATGCAGGCTATGGGGAATATTTTTTGAACCATCATTAGGGTGGGGACTATAGGGCCAAGATAGTTTGGACATTTGCATGCACAATCAAAAAAAAAAAAAAAAAAGACTTTGGAAATTGAAAGAAGCATTGCAAGATTTACAAAGAAGAATTTGTCATTAAAAATGAAGTGAGGAATACAAATTCTAAAAATCAATCGGATATTATGATTCGAATTCCAGATGTGAATGGTCTACTCTCAAATGAGTATTAATAGACATGTTGCAACTCAGCAAACAAAACATATTGCAACATTTTCTTCTGTCCCAATATTTTGAGTGCTTATTTTTTTGCAAATTTGTCTCTGAATTCTAGTGATGAAATTGAAATACAATTCCAAAAGATAAAGACTATCACATGTTCAAAAGCAAGATAGAAATGTAGCACTTTTGACTTACAATCATCATCATAATCAGGAATAAAATTAAGGGGCCGTCACGCCCCCAGTTTTAAAATTTTCCCTTAACATATGACTAAAAGTTAAATTTTACCTGATCAAAATTAAATTTGGCCTTTAATTCATGTTTTCGACCCTGATGAGAAATCTTAATTCCGTCCCTGAATATAATCAATTGATCAACTTTGCCATACTACTCAATGATTACTCAAACCTTCATATTATCATACAAATATGGGAATTAGTTTTCAATGATTAGTTCTCATTTAAATGGCTGTGATAGAACCACCTCAGCTACTAACATTATGTGGTAGCAATGATGATGATCATTGATCACTCAACAATTATGAAAAGTTGCAAATTTTAATATTGGATAATATTTTTTGATTGGCAATGCATGGGACCAAATACATGCATGTAGGAAATCAAATTCGAGTCACAATCGTCATCATAGTTAATTAAACCACTTTTGAGTGGGGCATGTTTGGGTGTAGGATTAATTTAAATCTCCAAATGGTCATAGATATGAAGATATGTGGGGCATATTTTTTTATTTAGGGTTAATTCTCATGTGTTTAAACGTGATCATATTAAATTGTATTCAGTTTTGGTCGTTCTATAGCCTTAGTAAATGCCACAACTTGCATGCCCCTCATGTTTTGTATTAATTTTTACATATTTAAACAGGCTCTTTTCAATTGGAAGGGAAGAAGAGGACCTGCTGTTTGACTAGAAAACAAATGTAGAGAATTAGGTAGGAAATTTTGGTAAGAAGAGAAAGTACAATATAATGTAATCGGGGATTCCCCGACGAATTCGAAAAATCATTACAAATCCCAACCCAAGCCTTGTCGGGAGCTGACGAAGAAGCTCGGGTTTGCTTGGTAAGTTCAGGTCGATTCAGGTTCAGATTAGAGACAGATCTATGGTGGGACTGAGAGTAGCCCTGGTCCCCCCAAAATTACAAGAAAAAAAAAATTTAAGGTTAAAAAAAAAAAAATTAAGGTATTTTTTACAAATTGGTTCGGACGAATTTTGTGCAATCCTATAATAACCTTTTCTTTGTTCCAATAGCAATAAAGGGTCGAGCTTATGCTATAATAACCCCCTGGACACTCTTGAGCCATAAACTGTAACATACTATGTTGCTTTGATCATATTAAATTGCTTTCAGTACTTTTTTTTTAATGGTGATGCAAATTAACTATACCATGTGGAGTTGTCTAAGCACCGTCCAAAGCGTAGATTCTGATTATCAACTTGTCATACATGTTTTGGATTCTGAACAATAATGGAGTTTAGTATAAGAGTTTTGATAGGGAAATGGTACTTTTTACTATAAGTTGTTTACAAATTGACATGACAATTTATGAGATACTTATCACATTAGCTACTAAAATGTAATTTGACACATGGTAATCTACATAAAACTTACTACGTTTACAAATTGGTGTGGTAGTCCATGTTGTTAGATTTTTAGTGTTAGCAATTTTAGTATAAAAATATGATGTGTTGTAAGGTTAAGTCGTGATCAAAATGCGGTTCAAGAAACATCAAGAATTGAAGTAGGAGTGGTGTCAGTCGATGCCTCGGTCTAAGCTCAATCGATTGAGTTGATGCATTAAATCTATTACTAAAACTTGGGAAGCTCGGGTAAATGGTCAATCTATGCTAGATCGATTGAGATGATGCACCACAATCCAATAGAAAAGCCCAAGAGGCTCGATCAATGCATTAGTCAATCAAGGTGGTGAAATCATAATTACAGGGCTTTTGTAAGAACGATCAATCAAGTCTTCTATAATAAATGCCTTTAGAATTGCCTCCAAAGTGGTTTTCTTCAAAAGGTTTCTATTTAATTACCAAAATCTTTGTATTATTTGATTTTTATACTTTCTTGGATTTTGGTATTGATAACTATAGTAATTGGCTTAATAATTGGTTTGATAATCTTATTCTTAACAACTTGGAGTCTAATTCATAATTTTTACACTTGACACTTATCATGTCAGCCATTAAAATATGAATTGTCGCATAATAATCTATGTGACACTCAATTTCATAAAATGTGGACGGTCGTAAGAGTTTGTAAAAAAAGTGTAACACTTCTAAACATTTTTGTTAGTATAATATTTTAGAACAAAATGGATAGTAAACTGCTTTGAACTACTACAATTTTTACTACAAAGTCATTTATAAAATATTTTAGAACAAAATGATTAATAAATTGCTTTGAACTACTACAATTTTTACTGCAAAGTCATTTATATATTGATGTGACAATCCACAATTGATAAAATAATTAAAATAAATTAATAAACCAAATTATTTGTTTAATTATTTCACTAATTATAAATTATAACATCAATTTATAAATATTTTTACACTAAAAATTACAATGCTCTAACAAGTGATGATAGAGAGAACACGGGCGTGATGCACGCCAGTATTTTTTAATATTTTTTAATATTAAAATAATATATTTTAATATTATAATTAAAATATATATATATATATATATAATATTAAAAAACATGGGCGTGCATCACACCTGTTTTCTCTCTGTCATCACTCATGCCCTAACACTCATGCCCTAACACCACTCAAGTGACTAAAAGTTAACTCTAAACTTGGTAAGTCTACGTCCACCGATGAATAAGGGATATCTAATTACCAGAACATCCTTTAGATTTCATTAAAAAATGTTTTTTTTTTTTTTGAAGGAATTAAAAAAAAAAAATGTTGATTGGCTTAACTTTATTTACCCATAATTAATATTATTTATCTAATTCCATACGTGCGGCTCTCTTCCTTAAATTGATTAGACCCCAAAAAGTTGATGGACCACTAGGGTCAGTCAAGAAATTGATGTTTTGAAAAGACAAAGTAGGGCAATCATACACAAATAAACAATTTTATTGAAATGACTAATTAGTATAATTTTTAGTACAATCTATATATATATAAAGGCTAATTAGTCTAATTGATGGACACTATTACACTAATAGAGATTAAAACCTAATTTTAATATGGGTTAGCAAAATTTGAAGTATCAAGAACATATCTCTTAAAAATTTATAATTCATAAACTCAATCAATCACTTATGATTGCGTGACTTCTTCTGCAAGGGTTCACCTCAAACTCTAGAAAATTAAAATTTATCTTAATTAATGTAACATGAATAGGAGATGATTTATTAAGTGATTAAAATTATTATTTTTTTCTAATTGTATTTATTAGATAGCTAATAATTTATCAAGATATTAAAACAAGTAATTTTGAGTTTGAACTTTGATTTTACTCTCTCTGATTTCGAGTATTTCTGAGGCCAATGCGTTGTCTCTCTCGCCTTGGCTGTTATAGTTGTTTGCTGGTTTTTTTTTAGTGCTTTTGTTTTTGTTTTTTTAATAAGGATCTGACTTCTCCTTAGATCTATTTTCATGAGCGATCTTTCAGATGAAGGTTTTTATCTTAGCCTTTGGGTCGAGGAGGATTAGTTTCGGTATAAACGTTTTACTCCCATCGCCAAGAAAATAAAAAGTTGGGAATATGGGCTACCTATGTATTAAATTGAGTATGCCTGGAACAGATCTATTCTATAACTGTAAGTTTGGACATGGGTTAGCGAATGTTGAAGTTATAAATAGAACTTGATTGTAATATTTTTATATTTGTCTCTATGACGTTATAACCTCATAGCTCTGGCTATGATTTATCAAAGCTTTATGCTATTTGATGTAAGAGTTTTATACTCGTGATCTTTTTTCAATAAATGAATATAAAAGATTCTCCTAAAAAAAATAGTAAATTATCATTGATGATAGAGACATCGAAACATATTACATTTGGGAATGCATTTGTAATAGAGATGTAAAAGCAAGAAAATTACTGTCTAGTTGAGAAAGTCCTAATAAACCAGACAGTGGTCAAGAACGTGATTTGTCGGAATATGCTGTAGGTCTAAAAACTAATTAGAACAGTAACATTCAAAGTTTTAAACGAAGTATAGACTAGATTTAGATGGAAGAAATTTCTCATTGTATCTATAATATTGTTTTGTTAGAATAATATACTCTATTTTTATGAAATAAATAAAGAATTGTTATAAAAAAAAAAAAAAAAAAAAAAAAAAAAAAAAAGGTAGGAGTCAAAAACTTGTTACAATGGACCTAGAAAATTTTCCAAATTTTCAATATTCTTTGTGCTGATCCTTCTAAAGGCTATAGTCCTCGGGTAGCTCAACTAAACTCCTCCCAAAGTCACTAAATTCCGAATACTAACATTTAAAGGTTAATAGAAACAAAGGCAACTTGGAGGATTAGGTACGCCATATGAATAGCCCACAAGTTAGGTTTTGCTTCTTATGTGAATCTTTAGAGGGGTAATTTGCATATCCAATCTTGACTATTAATTTATTGCACTATTGTTGTACCCTTTCAATGGTAGCTTCAAAGAATGATCTTTTAAAGGGATCAAGATCCTCTTTATTTTATAGTTCAAATTAAATTTTACTCTTTTAAAAATTTTAAAATAATGTGACACTATATCCGCAATTAAATGTAATAAAACAAAATTTAGACTCTAAAATAATTCATCTCAAAAGTGAAGTGGAGAGAATCCTATTCCCACTTGGAATCGGCATTGATCATAAATATATTGTTGAATATCTTGGAGCGAAAGAATGAGAGAGAGAAGAAAAAAAGAGAGAGCGGAAGCATATAATAGACTATATCTCTTCTATATTGATGATATGATTACAAGGGTCTCTATATATAAAGAGGCTATGAGTAATAAACAAGAAATCATAGACTAAACCCTAGAATATATAAGGCAACATAATAGAATAATATCAAATATTCTAACATTCCCTTTCAAACTCAAAGTGTAAGATTGAGTTTAGGAAAAATGAAGGGAAATTACGATTTTTTTTTTTTTGGGTCGCCGGAGTGAGGCGGCCGGTGGCGGTCGACGAAGGGCGGCGGCGGCAGTTGAGCCCAAAATGTTGGGCTTGGACTT
This sequence comes from Corylus avellana, assembly GCF_965113065.1. Taxonomy (NCBI): domain Eukaryota; kingdom Viridiplantae; phylum Streptophyta; class Magnoliopsida; order Fagales; family Betulaceae; genus Corylus; species Corylus avellana. Next base: position 10,116,183 of record NC_142491.1, read on the forward strand.
GGATGAGAGCCTTATATGCTACATTGGGCCGATTACATGGGCCAAGATTTGGCCATAACCAATGGACCATTGAATATGGTCGACCCAAAATAATATGAACCGGGTCTAACCCGGTGGACCAGGTTGACTAAGTTGGATCGGTTTGGATAGCTTGACCCAGTTGTCATATTCAGCTGAACTGGGTTGGAGATCCGAACTTGATGACCCGGTTAGAAACCAATTTTGGACCGGGTTTGGTGCCTTGGATGGATCCGGTTCGGGTTGTAAAACCCAGTGGACCGAAATGGAATGAGACCCGCTTGGTCGAGTTGAAGGATCAAATTGCCAGATCCGTGGATATCGGTCTAACCCACTGGATCGAGTCGTCCATCTTGGTCGAGTTGACGGATCAGATTGCCAGATCCGTGGATCTGGGTCTAACCCACTGGACCGGGTCGACCGTTTTGGATCGGGTTGAAAGTGCCGACGTGGCAAAAGTGTTGCTGGAGGGCCGTTGGCCACGGATTTTCCACAAATTTGTAGATCTCTACCTCGCAAGCTAGAATCTGGGATTAATTTTCCCAGATAAGGCTGCGATGAAGGCATAGAAGAGATTTTGAGCGGATGACCACTTGGCGGCACGCGAACAACCGGAAAAGGGAGGTCGTCGGAAGGAGCCCCAGAAAACGTCAAAGACATTTATTGGAGGCCACAGAAAGTGGCTCTGATACCATGATAAATATATTGTTGAATATATTTGAGCGAAAGAATGAGAGAGAGAAGAGAGAAAGAGAGAGCGGAAGCATATAATAGACTACATTTTTTTTATATTGATGATATGATTACAGGGACCTCTATATATAAAGAGGCCATGAGTGATAAATAAGAAATCCGAGACTAAACCCTAAAATATATAAGGCAACGTAATAAAATAATATCGAATATTCTAACAGACATAATAGAGAGCTCCTATCAATTTGGTGAAAGAATAATACTAGAAATCATATTTTTATCTTATAATGTTAATGGTTAATCTCAATTTCTCAGCCAACCCTTTAATTTAATTTTTTTTTAAAAAAAAAAACAATGACTAATCCAAGAGTTGGTGAGACTATGATGTCAGCATTGTGAAATAAAAATGTAGTTTCTAACATTACTCTTTGGTAAAAATGACAAATAAGCACTCATAATCATGGTCATATGGATTACGAGGTAACGACGACTATGGCAAATGGGAACACCACTCATCGGTTGCAAGTTTGAACCTTTGCAACAAAAACGGCACGAATAATGTTATATTACATACAACACAAACATCCTATAAATAAATATTCTACAAAATTGGCATAACAGGATCTACTAGCCCTTTAATAGACTTTTATTAAAATGCTAGCTATTAGACCGTGCGATATTAACTTTGTAAAATATTTATAGGATGTTTGTTTAGCATATAGCATTACTAATTTAAAAATAAAATTAAAAATAAAATAAAAAAAATAAAAAATAAAAAATAAAAAAGAGAGAAGCATATAGCATTACTCAAATGGCATAATTGGTGTTCCATAGACCAATTGGGACATTCATCATTAATTTCGGACACTTCAGCACTAAGAATTATATTTGGTTTTTCATATTATTATCTGTAACCCTAAGTTTGGAGTTTTTTCCTATCAAAATAATGCCCAATTTTATCTTCCCTTACAAAGTTAGATAAGAATATTGTTCTTAAAAGATTACTCTCTTCGTTATGGTCTTTGAGGGTGGTTTTGTTTTTTATTTGAAAAAAAAAAAAAAAAAAAAAAAAAGACTTCATATAAATATGAAAATTGTTTTTTCTACTTTTAAGTGTTTTGTATTGGAATTATTTGTTAACATTTTTATTTATTTGGAAAAGAGAACAAAAGACAAATCCTTTGAAATGCATGGAAGATCTATGAATGCATCGTTTCATAAAGAAGTATCCAAACTGAAATCATGATTTCATGAAAATGTCATGCATGCAACCACAAAATCATAATATTTTCTTGAAAATAATTATTGTGTCATTAAACAATTTTTTTTTTTTTTTTTAAAAAAAAGGTTGTCTAGATTCAAGGGCTTGGCTCGATCATTTACATCTCCTAACCATAGTTTTCAATTTAATTTACTATTTTAGATTTAGAGTCCTAAATAACATTTGGTCTATGCTTATGTAATGTAAATTAAAATAAATTATGTCTGCACATTCTCGATATTTTTGTAAATACAGAGATTTTTCTTTTTTAAGTGGCTTGGAAGAGAAGTACTTAAAAGGTTATGAGTAAACAAAACACACACATATATATATTCAATAAAGCAATATGCCCAAAAGATTAAGTTTGTGCTTGGCTTGTGATAGAATATTAATTTAATTATTATTATTATTTAATTAGTTTAAGCTTTTGAAAAAAGTGATGATTTAAACGTGATATCAAGTCATGAATTTGAACTTTGTCATTATAATTCACTTTCAATTTTAATTAATTATTCTACTTCTAGGGCCAAGAAGAGTCTTAAAATATTAATTAAATAATTATTTCATTTTTTTCTTATCAGCTATAAGTTTTTGAGATAGTAAGTGATGGTTTGATCGTAAGTGATGGTTTAATAGTTTGATATTCTTGAGTGATATGTATAGGGTCAGTGAGAGTGTTAAAATATTAATTAATGGTTATATTTATTCTTTCTTATGAGCTTAAAATTTTCAAATAAGCCGTGGTTTAACAATTTAATCATACTCTTAATTGAGTTCGAGCCATATGTGGCTAAGATATACTATAAGACGAATGCCCCCAAAAAATAAAGATCCTTAAATAATTAATTAAGGATCTTATAAAAAAAATAATTAATTATCTTATAAAACAAATTAAAACCCGAGTGCATGTTGACAAAAAAAAAGTAAAAAAATTATTCATATTTCTCTATATTGGCATTTGG